>NC_081408.1:145181813-145536813 GCF_030272615.1 Cryptomeria japonica | reverse complement strand
GTGTTTCTTTAGAATACACCAAGCCTTTATCTTAGATTTTCCTTGGGTATTGAATCAAAAGGTTTGGATGACCATTTTAAGCCTAAAATGTGTTTTTTGAAAAACATATAAATTTTTCTCACATTTTCATTTGTTCTCTTTATCAGGTTTGCACATGTTTCAATATAGACAAAAAAACACTTCAATGACAAATGTTAATCTCTCTCTTAGCTATCTAACCATATAACTTACAAAAAAATATCATTATGTTTAGGTTTTCATCTCTATTTTCTTTTGTTAGCATGTCTATTTTTTGTCAAAAACCAACATGTGCTATTTTGGGCATAATTTTATACATGTTCATGGGATTTTAAAATAAATTACATTTTTGAAAACTTGATGCCATTCTTCACATATTGAAAAAAAAGAGATTTTCGATTAGTTTTTAAAAAATTTAGGGGGAGCATGCTCAAGTTTCTATTTTTTAGGATGTGTCCACTTCAAAATTTTGTTAAAAATCATATATTCATAAAAAAATTATTCAAAAAATTTGGCATAAACTAAATTGCTTAAGCGATTTTCTCACAAGAGAGATTTTCAAAATTCTAAAAAGAAATTAACATTTTAGAGGCACCACATTTAAATGTGTGCCCCTTTTTGAAACCCTTAATCTCCACCATTTTCAAAATAAATTTTGAACTTATTTTTCAAAATTTTACCAAACATAGTTTTTTCACTGAACATGGACTTCTCTATTTAATGTATTGGGAAAAATAGTAAACTAATTCAAAAAAATTATGAAAAATATCTATGCACTAGGTATTCATGTCTTCTTTTAGACAACAAAAATTTGAATTTCGATATATATAGAACAAGTTATGTGTTCAAACGTACACCTATGTCTAAATTATAATTAGTCCAACTTTAAAACTTAATAAAATGAAAAATATTCAACATATCACTATCAAACCAAGTGCATGCACTGGGTTTGATGTTACAAACCAAAATTTGAAAGAATTGAATTTTTATCATTTATAGAAGAAAATTTATGCATTTCGGGTGCACACCACTCTTAAAAAATTCTATTTGTTGTAAAAACTAACTTTTCGAGGGAGATGGAAAATAAATATAATTTTCTTCAAAAAAATTTTAAAAAATATATTTAGAATATGTAGGCAAGATGTTACAAATTATTAGTTTACATTATTTTCAAATTTCTAACGGTTTAAAATTTATGTGTCGAAAAGCAGAGAATTTTTTCAAAATGTTCATCTAAGGGTCAAACTTGGCCAAAAAGTGGGAACCATTATTTGTTTGATGCCTCTAATGGTTCTTCCACTCCTGTTCTATTGATATCTCCTTGAAAAGAAGGGTCTTTTTGGACTTTAGTCTTCTAGAAGAAAAATAGTAGATCTCTTAAAGTATTCCAAATGCATAGATTATCTTGTTGGGATAACTATTGGGGATCTGTTGGTGTACATTTTATCATATACTGAACATTAGAATAAAATATCCAAGGATACTCTATCCTCTCTTGAATAAAATCATTACTTGTGCCAAGATTCCGAGAAAGACCACAAGGTGACTCCAAGGTCTAAATGTGCAAATGAACAAATTTATGTTGGATAGCTACCCTGGTTATGTATGCTGAAATACAAGGGGGACTTATGCTTGACAAGTATCATTCACAAGTTGAGACTTTGATGAATACAACAATGAATACTCTCTATGTTTTTTGGATTTTCAGATTTAATTTCCTTAAAAAGGATTAAAATATAAGGGTTCAAAAGTTCTATGCTACTTCTAAGCTATTCCACTAAAATCAAGAGACAACAAAGACTGGGTGAAACCAATAACGATACTTTGTTTTGTCACATTAGGAGAACTATGCAAAGTGGGTACAATATTCTAAGGTTGTGCTTGAGATTTTTATACTTGTGAATAATACCATCAACTGAACAATATTTACTCCAAGAAAAAGTTAAAGCATCCACATCATAAGATTAGGCTAAATTTACACATTGAACGAAAATCATCCATCCAAAGAAAGTATGAGCAAAGTTTCACCAATATAAACTATCAAATCCTTCATTCATCTAACATTTTGAAAGCAAATCTACTTTAAGAAAATCTATTCTATTGTTGAAGAAAGATACACAACCATGCAACCACTTAATAATAGTAAGATTTCAAAGTAAACACTTGCAAACAAACTTTTATTAATCAAGTATCTCTAAGAAACAATTTCATAAACCTCTCCACAACAAAATAAAAATGAGAGAATGAGGGTTTATATAGAGTTCCAAAAAATTAATGAAAGGTCGAGATCAATCTAAGATCAACGATCAAGATTAAGAAAACACAACCCTAATTAGGGTTTCCCAAAATAAAATAAGAGACAAATGCAAGCTAGACAAGTGGCATGAGGATATATCTTCTAGGAGGTGGCATCCTTATCCTTTTGAGTAGCAGAATGTTCAATGAACCCAGACACAATCAAGTCAACCTCCTCCATGGTGACATGTGGAAACACATTGATCTTGAATTCCAATCCATCCAAATCATATGCACATACAACAAAATAAACTTCCCACTCCAGTTCTTGTCTTTGGACGACATCCTGTATGGACAAAAGGTTTAATGCCTTAGTCAAATTCTACTTCAGAATTGGGCCAATGATTGTGAAGAAAATTTCCTGAGCTTTGAGCTTTAAAATTTTCAGCTGCATATCCTTTTCTCAAATCGTTTCTTTTTCAAGAACATCCACAACCACAAGGAAGATCTTATTCTAAATTTAATTTATCTACTCCATAGCTTTGACTCTATCAGCCTTCACTTTCTCCAAAATTTCAGTTCGTGCAACCAATGTGCCATGCCAACTGTTGAAGTCATATGTAGCTCTGACTGCAATCACATTTCCATCTACTAGTTCCTATTTCAGAATTCCTTTCATTACTCTAAGGTATGGAATAATTCTACCTTGAATGTCCTAGAGATCAACCCAAGCTTCCACCATACTTGTAATCCTGGAAAGAAACAAAGAAGTTTGTCCATAGGCCAATGCTAATCCTTCAATAAACATGGTTCCCTCTTCTCTTACGCTCTCCATCCATTCCTTAGTTTCTCTAGCCGTTATCATTTCTTCTCTAGAATCTTTGATTGTTTCATGTGAAGAATTCAAAAGTGGAGGAGCTGCTGGTATGATTTTTAGTTGAGTGGCTTGGTTAGGTGTTGAATATACTCCTTTAGGCACTCAACTTACTTTTTATATTCTCTTTTCTTTCCTACCTCCTTGTCTATTGTTGTCTTCATGGAAGCGATTGAGTTGTCTAAGTCTTCTACCTCTTGACCCTTTGTAGTCGGTCCCAAGTTAAAGGTAGTAATTTCATACTCTTGATGGGTTATATCTTCTTTTGAGTTGTTTACTTTTGGTACAACAACTAAACTGTTCGACAACCTATCTCATCGCTTTGGATTGTGGAAAATTATGGTAGGCTTCTTTGCAGCAACCTCTCCTAATCTGGCCAGGAAATTGGCCATATCATCTTCCTCTTCCTGAACTTCCACTGGTTCTTTTACTTTCAATCTTTCTTTCAGCCAATCAAGAATCATAGGCTATTCAACACCTTCCTCTTCTTGATCATTCTCTTCACATGACATATTCTATCCTCCTCTAAGAGTGGAAATCATTCCCTCCTAAAATTCATCGACTAGAATATCCATTCCATTATCTGACTCCAATATCTCTATGCTTGTAAGAGATAGAGGCTCTTTATATTTATCATGGACCAGAGAAGGAATTTTCATCTCAGCCAATGATTCATCAATAGTCAATATATTATTTACATTCCTTAATGTGATAGAACAAGATGGTTCCCACCTTTGCTTCTTCTAAGAAGGTCCTTCATTTAACTTGTCTTGTCCTTTATCTTTGAAGAGTTTCCAATATCTTTGTTCTTCTTCCTAGAGTTAGTGCTTTCAATGATTCTAGCATTTTGAGATGCCTCTACATTTGAAGAATATGCTTCCATTTTACCCATTAGGTTATAGGTCAAGGCTAGATTATTTTGTCTTAGCCCATGGACCTGCTAATCAACCCACCATTTTGAATACTTTACCATTGGCTACATCAAGGTGGTCAAATTCGCATGCTCTAATTCTAAGCATTTCATAGGGGGAAGATGTGCATTCTTGTTGAAACGAGGTTGGGTGTATTACCCATCATCTTCCAATTAATTAGGCACATGGAAAAGTTTAGTTGTCCTTATCAAGCTTACTGGCAGTCTGGACCATAGTCTCTTCTTGATGTCAAACTCATCAACAACATTTGCCCAAAAATATTCCAATATTTCATGTATGTACCTTTCCCCATTTACCATTCCAATATTATTGTGAGGGTCGTAATCATCTCTGGACTAATAGACTATGAAAGGGTACCATTGCATCTCAAGCATGGCACTCTCAGCTACCTATGATGTTGGGCAAGACACTTGCATATCTCCAATAAAGAATGTGAATGTAATAGATATCTTCTATTTTTCTCTTTAGAAGCCTTGATAAGTCTCCAATTGTCTAAGGAGCTCAAGAATGACCATTCTATTGGTAGGATAAATTGGAATTCAGTAAGTACAACTAGTAAAACCTTTAATTCTTATGTATGTAAATCTAGGAAACTGGATAAACCAGGATCCATGTGTTCTTATTAAACTTTTGGCCTCTGGAGTTAGCCTATGATGGGTTCCTCCCTATGGTATTCTTGTGATATACATCAAGAATGCATCATTTACTCGCTTGAAGTGGGTCTTCTCACTGATATGTAGCTACAGGTAATAGTCATAGGACTTGACCTCATTCTCTTTGTTGCCTACTATGCCTCTACAAATCAATCACGTTTATCTATAATTTTTGGCCAATAGGTAGACAATGTAGGAACTCATATAAATGATTTTTTCCTTTACAATTTCTTTAGCTATTCATGAAGATTATCACTAATTATTCTTGACCAACTAAACATCTTAATGCGTGAGGTGATCTCATCAATGAAGTGGTACATCCATGTTTTACATGGTGCACCCTGAGCGCTGCCCATTACTCTGTTCAATAGTAAAATGATGCCACCATAGTCTTCTTTGAAGTATGGGTGCAAAAAATTCTTTGGTACTTTTTGAGGGAAACCTTGGGATTTTCTAACCATGACTTGTTGATATTTGTTGCACATAGGCCTGGCTAGTTATCATAGAGTTTTTGGGTGTCTTCTTTGGTTTTGTATGAGGTTCTATTATAGTTTGGTATCCCAAACACTTCCTGAATGACTAGCTCTCCCAGATGAGATAAAACTCTTCCATAAGGTGCAACGATCTCTCTTTCTTGTGCATTATAGTGAATAGCACATTTGACCATTAGTTCTGCACACTCCATGGCTAGTGGAAATCCGACTACTTGGATGATACCATTTCTCATCATCCGACAAGCAGTAGGTGTTGATAGGTATCCATCGTGCCCGTACATTCTCTTTTTGAATTCTTTCAACTCAACGTGCCTGCACATTCTCTTTTTGAATTCTTTCAAATCAACGTTCCCAAGGTTGGTGTCTATGACATTCTTCCACTTGGAATTGATCTTCGATTCCGACTGTGACCCTTTACTGATAAACTTCATTTGAGATTTCCTGGAAGGTACTCCTCTAGTAGTCATCAACATGTAAAAGAAATAAAAATTAACATTATTTCTTGAGATAATTTGAAGTTTTAATTATGATTTTGGATGTTTTATCTCATAAAATTTTACTTTTAGCTTGTCAAAAAGCTAAATTCTTGCAAAAAAAGCAAACTGAAAGTGAAGAATTTGAGCAAGTGCTTAGTAAATTTCATGAAATGAGTGGTTTAGACAGAATAAATTAGTCTAGATTATGAATTTCTTGAACCTCTGGGATTTTATTTGATTGATTTTGATGAAAATTTATCTTAAATTCTGTCATAAACTCAGAAAAAGAACCTTGTCTCTTCCTTCCAACACTTAGAATATTTTACTTCTTTGAAAACAAATTCTTCAAAATTCAATATTCCAAAACTTCAAGAGAGAAAATTTATTCCAAAATCGAACTCTAATCTTCAAACCTGATAATGAGTTTTGAAAGGGACAAGTTGAGTTGATATAGAGAGTTGAGAAGTTTGATTTTTTAGAAGCTTCCTATTTTTTTTCTTTATATTTTAAATCTTTTCCAAAATGGAAAGTTTTATTTCTTTATCAAGGATTCTTTCTTAGCCAAAGAATCTTCTTGATCTTTGTTTCATATTCTAAAATTTTCCAATGTTAAATTTTTGAAAATCTTCCCTAAGTGTTGAAATTAGTTTCTCTTTGAAAATAATTCTAAGTGTTGGAAAAGTTGAAAAAAAACTGTGTCAAGCTTGATTTTCCAACCCATTCAATTAATATACCCTTGATTTTATGTGCCATTTTATCAAAATTGTTATTCCTCTATTCATTCTTCCTTCTTTGTTGTGGCAAGTTAATCATCTTCATGTCTAATCTTCTGGGCGAACTTTCATCTTGCTTAGCCATCTTCACATATTCCCTAGGAAAATTTTGCCTTGGTCTAGACATGGCAAACTTGAAGGCCACCTTGCCAAGCTAGACTTGGCAAGTGTTTTAACTATTTTCTCTTTCAACCCTGTCTAGCTTTCATCTTTTCATATTTCCTAAGCTAGGTGGGTTTCAATTCTTCTTGGACATTGCTTTTATCTTTCTTTCTTTAACTTGTTTTAATTTTCTATCATCTACGTGGGCAGACTTCGAAGTTTGTTTTTCATGATCTTTAGTGTGCTTGATTGGACTTCCAAGGTGTTTGGAAAATGCTTTTCTTTTATCCATTGCTTGTGTTTTTTCCAAGTTGGGCAAAGTTCATGTCTTTCTTGCCATTTAGATTTCCTAGCTTTCATCCTTGTCATTGCCAACTTCCTCTCATCATGGGCAGACTTGGAGAGTGGTAAGACAAGGCGGACTTAGGCTTGTATTTGGACATAATTTTCTTGCCAAGGTTGGACTTTGACATTATTTGTTCATGTCTTTTTTTCTTCATGTCATGTCTAGGTGGACTTTGATAGTTTTATACCAAGGTGGATTGGCTTCTTTTGTGCCATCCTTTTAAAAAAAATCTTTTATCCTCTTTCTCCTTGGGTAGAGTTTGCATCAATTTGGACATTACTTTCTACCTTCAAAGAAGAATTAACTTCATCCTAGGAAAGGCAAACTTCACTTATTTGTGCCATGCACTTGAGTAGGGTGGAGTTGGAGAGCTTTATGCCAAGGTAGACTTGGCCTTTGTCTTGCCATGAGTGAAGTTTAACTTTATTTGGCCATTCATTTCATAGGAAAGACTTCAAAATCCATTGGCCAACTTGACCAAGGGGAACTTCATGCATCATGTGCCACACCTTTAACATGCCTAACGGACTTCAAATTGGTTTTGACATTGCTTTCTACCATGCTACAGGTCGGAGTTTGTCTTGTCTTAGGCATGGTAGAGTTTGAGGTTGTGGAGACATGCTAGGCCAAGAGCTAAGTGTTGTACCATCCATCCCATATGCTAGGCAGAATTCAAGCTTGATTTACCAAGCATAGGGTGGACTTGGATGCTTGATAAGACATAAAATATAGTGGTCTTGATGACCAGTAAGACATTGGCCATTCTTCTTGGGCGGAATTTGTTACTCTTTTTCCATGATTAAACCTTGTGCAAACTTGATGACTACCTTCCAAACTTTATTTCATTGCCATGCTTGAGTTTGATATGTCATGTTTTTATTTGGATCTTTTGGAACAAACCCTAGCCATGAGCTTTTTCCTTTCTTTTCACACTTAGAGACATAATTTTTTGATTATGAGAACATGGGCACTGATGACATGACCTGAGGGACCAAACCCTAAATCTACTTTCAAAAAGGTAGAAAAAAGAAAAAATCAAAAAAGAGAAAAGCAAAAAAATAAATCCAAAAAAGTTGCTTCTTGGATTGGCCCCAAATTGCCAAAAATAAAAAAAGCAAAAAAAGAAAAAAATCTAAAAATAGAAAGTTGTCAGAAATGCACCAAAGCAATCGAAATCCTTGTCCTTCACACCTTTTGAGCACTTTGTCAACATCTTGATAGTGCTCTGAACACAAATTCTCTACTTGTCTCTAGATGAATTCTCAAAAATCCTAATCTTAAACTTTGAAAGAAAAGACTTATGAAATTGCAAAACTAAGACCAAAACCCTAAAAATAAAAAAACTAGGGGGTCTCCATTTGCAATGGGATGATGTGTGAAATAGGCCATAATAGGTCCGAACATAATTTCTAGTTATGTCTATTTTGTTGTTTTGTCCTACTCTATGGACTATTTTTCCTTGGTTCATGTTGTTGAGGTTTTTTTGTTGTTGTTCCTTCTATCTCTATCTAATTACCTCTTCGGTAAGCCTTGTTCTTTGTAATAGGGTTTGGACCCTTTAGAAAACCCACTTATTTTAATAAAAAATATCATTTCTATTTTGTTGATGGTGGATTTGATTTTTTATTTGTATTAATTTTCCATAAATGTCATATGTTTTTGTATTATTATCCATAGTTGTTTGGTCAATACATGAAGTGTTGTCCATAACCTCCTAATAAGTTGTACAAGGAAATTTGTGAATTTTTCTATAGAAAATTATGTTTAGTGAATGGAAGAATAACTCATAAATTTCTTCCATGTCCATTAGATAGTGTTGAATGAAGCATAAAGTACAAAAACTCTTAATTTCTAGCATTTATTTATTTATTTTCACAAAAAAACACTTTATGAAATTCATTCATTAATTGTCAAAATGCATGGATGAACTCAAGGAAGTGATGAACGAATATGAAAAGCTAAGAGGCTAATAAGAAAATACGACAATTATTATATCCTTTCCCTAAATCAAATTGTATGTCTCTCTAAACAATGAGAATAAAGACCCAAAAATAATCCTTATTTGTGTGATCCTTTGGAGAAGGATAGCATGCCATGTAAGTCCAACAAATCATCCTTCATCTTGTAGTGTGTTGATTTCTCCTAACAAAACCTTCATAACTTTCGAGAGACACTCAAGGATCTCAACTACAATTTTGGGACTTGATGTATTAGTATATTGGGACTCTCTAATGTATCATATTAATAAAGATTTGTTCAATGAAGATATGGTTGATAAAATAATCGAATTCATGATTAGACTTCTTAACAATCATTCAGTTTTTGAGAAAACTAGAATTGACAAGATCTACTATCTTATATATTATCTTGAAAATCCAAAACATAAAATTTATTTTATTTATCTTAACTTAAAAATCTAAATATTACTACTATTCTAATTAAATGATATATATATATATGTGTGTATAGGTATGTACGACAAACTATAAACTTTGACCTTATTATCTCTCAAAGAAATTCTGTACTACAGGATTGTTACAAAAGAACTCAACAAACACATTCAGTTATCCAGCAAGGATCAATCTCACTCTTGCATTTTACCATTGTTAGTGCCATTTTTTAAAAATACATGTGATATCCAACATAAATTACCATATAAAGGGACTCACCAGCTCACAAATTTATTGATTTTCTTTTTCGGAGTGAGATTTTTTAGTTTTTCAGAGATAAAATAAAATCTCCTATCCACAAGACATTTAACATCATCCATGTTGATACCGATGCCAACTCATGGCCTTCTAAATCTATAAAAAGAAAGAGGTAGATGGATTAAATCATCCATTGAAATTTTTAGTATTTTGAAAGGAAACATGACCAAGGCCATGGTAATTGTGATTTGTGTTGTTGTGCTGATGAGTATGTTTACTGTGCAGGTTGGAGGTGTAGTTTCTCACAATGAATATGAAGCCCTAAGTAGGGTGGCCCCTTGTGTTGCGAATGGAACTATAGGGAAGAAGCCTAATGACCGTTGTTGCAGGGGTATCAGGAAATTGAGCTTAGGCTACTTTTGAGATATTATGATCTCTGCAGGAGCTCCTCACCTTATTGATGACTACGTTCATCGTTGTCATATGCATGTTCCTCCTTCCTTCAAATTTTAAATCTTCTCCAGAGGTGTTTCTTTGAGAACTTTTCCGAAGAATATTTGTTAAATAATTAACCTTTGCCAACGTACCTTCTAGTCATTTATTTATTCTCCAATATTGGAGATTTCAATCTATTTTAGTGATATATTGTGCTTTTCCTATTCAATAATATTTATTGTTTATCTTTGAGACATTATGGGCAAAACTGAAATCTTGCTCTGATATTGTTTCTCCTTATTACTTTGTGTAACCGATGTTAAACAATGGCTTCTGATGAAAAATAAATTGCTTTCTATTAAAATGACAGTTTTTTTCATCTAGGGTTTTGATATCAAGAAAATTTATTATTGAGAAACTGGCTAGCAGATTATTTTTTAATTAGAATTAAAATCTCTACAATTTACAATTTTTTTTATAGAAACCAATACAGAGATTTTTTCATCTAACAAACTGTATATTTGACATAATTCTTTTATCTATAAAGTAAAATGCATAAAAAAATATCTATCATACTTGGATTTATTGTTATCTTTTCCTTCTCCAATTTTACACCCATTATGTTTTGGAAGAAATTGTAGATTTGAACTTACAATAAAATCTAGAGTTGTCAATGAAATTTAATGAATTGGGGATTGAGGCCTTCCGGTTTGGTTTGTAAAGGTGTAACGAGTTCTTATAACTTTTGGCTTTGAGCTGTGTATAATGCTTTTCATTCTTAACGTTTCTCATTATACTATATGATCTATCATCAGGATGAAAGAATTCTTCATTTCTGTTGTCTAACTAATTCTTTCATCCATGAATCATGTAATATGATCAGAAACTAATGAAAAGTGTTATGCATAGATCGAAACCAAAAATAATAAGAACTAATATAATAGTCTTTGAAGTTACATGCCTTCAAAAGGTGTAATCAATCTCCTAATCAAAATCTTCACCTAGATTAAGAGCTGTAATTAGATCAACACCCCCTTCTGATATAACTTGGAATTGGGAGGATTGAAGCTAGATTTTCTGCCACACCAAAACCTACAGATGTCAATGAATTTCCAATCAGCATTTTCACACAGACTAATAATGGTGGCTAATCCACAAGGCAACCCAGATATATGGTAGTTAGTTTTAAAAAAATGAAAAAACAACAAAACAATTTTATCGATCAAATTGATCCAACACTAAGATCCAACACTAAGATCCAAAGGAGTTGAAAGATCTTCGTCAGAATCTCGGACCCAACTTCATCGGGATTCTTGAGTAATTATTGCAACAACAAAAACATTATTAAACATCACGTGAAATACAGAAGAAAAAAATGAATTAATGAATCAGAATAAATTTTTTTTTCTGTAATAGAGGGTGACGCGTTATCATGTACAACTAGGACAAGACCCTTCTCGTTGGTGCGATAACTGTTAGAGAAACTTGATGCCAACCTTGTTATTGTTCTAAATTTTTTTAAAGTAAGGTATTGTTAATTATGAAAAAAGAGGATTTTGGGAGCTTGGTTGTGGCAAGAAAAAAACCTTATATTCATGCTAATGGTTTCACACATATCCCTTGAGATTGGAAAGAAGATAAAATCCATTTTTTTCTCAACAAATAAGATTACTAGTCTAGAAAATCAAGGTTATTTATAATGGTTAAATGGTGTTGTTGTCTGATTCAGTGTGATGTTGGGCTTAGGTTCAAGTGATGAAGAAAAATGAACAATATAGAAGAATGGTTTGCAAGGTCATGCAGAGGCAACAAGCATCATGTCAATAGATAAGGGAACAATGAAAAATCTTCCAAGTGTGCCAAGGGTGGCTAGAGGGTTTTTGAGCATCCATTTCACCTAATTCATCTATGGTCGTTGATCCACAATATTTCCGATCTCTTTTCATTGAGGAGTGCATAAATAGGCAAAAATCTTACTATGTTTGTTCTTGTTACCAATGGCTTCCAAGGGGTGCAATCTTTTCCATACTGTTGCTCCATAGGTCATAATGTTTTTTTTAAGAGGAGTCAGAGATTTTTCCTTGTCTAATATTGAGACTATATAATTTTTAACTTTTCTTATGGACTACCAATCATAGCAGTTAACTATCGATTTATTAACTAGCATTTATATATCTTAAATTTTAATCATTTATATAAAATACGTCGAAAGATATCCTTTGAGGTACCTATTTGACTTTATGGTATAAAATTGATTAAAAATAGGCGCCTTGAGAAGGATACACAAGGACATCTCTTGGCATATTCTATATAGATTAAATTAAAATTTAAGATATATATGCTAGTGGTAGTCGCATGACGTGACATGGAAAACGTAAGATAAATGAAATATATAATATATAGTATTTTTTTCTTGAATTGAATTATACTATTATGCAGAGATACATGAAATTTTAATATCCATTTAGACTATTTTAATAATATATACGTCTTGCAAGATTAAAGTATATACTAAAATGTAAGATACTTTATTCAATGGTTAGTATTATGGTTACAAATAGGATTAGGGTTAAGGTTAGTATTATGGTTAGGGTTAAGGTTCGCGTCATTGTTAGTGCTACAGTTAGGGTTAGCATCAAGGTTAGTGTTTGGTTTAGGTTTAGAATTATGGTCAGGGTTAGGATTTAGAACTACTATTAGGATTATAGTTAGGGTTAGGGTTAGGGTTTAGTGTTAGGGTTAAGTTTATGGTTAGGGTTTAGTATTAAGGTTAAGTTAGTATTATGGTCAAGGTTAAGGTTCACATCATCATTAGGGTTAGGGTTAGGGTTAGGGTTATGCTTCAGGGTTAGGGTTATGATAATGGTTAGGGTTTATATCATGGTTAGGGTTAGTATCAAGGTTAGGTCTAGTTTAGGTTTAGGATTATGGTTAGGATTAGGGTTAAGGATTACAATTAGGATTATGGTTATGGTTATGGTTATTAGTATTAGGGTTACGTTTATGGTTAGGGATAGGGTTTATAGACCTAAAAATGGTCTGCAGATAATTAATTGAATAAGAAATTATTTAATTAATCCTCCTTCCCAATTTAATTGAATTCATTAGCAATTTGATTAAATTCTTCCAATCGTCCACTTATCAATAAATCTAAGGATTTATTTAATAGGTTCATTTCAATAGTCCTCTTTGATTAATTAATTCAAATAAATTAATTCTTCAAATTCATTTCTTCTAATCTCCTAATTAATTAAAACAAATCAATTTATGAGTTGTTGAGAATTGATTAGCCTTTTCCTATTATTTGAATTTCTAAATTCAAATTACCCACATGCCTCCTAACTTATAACCACCTAGCCTAACCACTTCTAAACCTAACCCATTCCATCTAACCCGGGGTTTAATTAAACCTATCTTAGATTGCACATCCAAACCTCCTTACCCTAACCTCCTATGGTGTGGATACTCTTCCCTTGAGACACATGGCATTCTTGGGCCACATGTCCCCTCTCTTGGAAGCCCCTTGACACTTGTCACCATAGAGATGACAAATGTCCCCTTTACTCCAACCTCTTTTCCAACCTCCTCCAATTTCACCATTGATATCTTCAGACTCAATCTTGACTGTTGATTCCTGCCACCTCACCTCTAGCCTTGGAAATCCTATAAATAGCCCCCATTTTGGAGCAATAATGATCCCATCTCATTTGCATCTTATGTATTGTTACTATAGGCATAATCTCTCTTAGCATATCATTTGAGAATTGTTATTATAGGCAATTCAATCTTAGAGATCATTTTCTAGCATAATTGTTGAATCATGTAGCTTAATCATTCTCTTTTCTAGCTTAATTGCATCATTATCATTTCAAATCCTCCATCTAGGTGGAGTCAAGTCACTGGAATTTGCTTATCCAGGTCTAAGAGCAAATCCACACTCGCGTCTCTTAGGAGGTGATAGATCGCTTTGCCATGGATTTATCTTTCTTTGTTTTAAATTTGCTAACCATTCTTGTAATGATCTATTGAGTGTTTTGTGTTGTAGCAGTAAAGTATCACACTTCGCAGGCACGATACTTACAATTATGTTTAGGCTTTATATCAAATTTAGGGTTAGGATAAGCATAATTACAATTAGGTTTAGGGTTAGGGTTAGAATTATAACTGGGTGTAGGGTAAGGTTTATGAATTGATTTATGATTATTTAATGTAGGGTTAGGTTTAGTCTTAGGCTTAGGGTTAGGCTTAGGATTATGGTTAGAGTTATGTTTAGGGTGTGGGTTATGGTTAAGTTTGGGTGTAAAATTATGGTTAGTGTTAGGGTAAAGGTTAGGGTTAGCTTTTAGAGTTCGGGCTAAAGAACATTGTTAGGTTTTAGGGTAATGGTTTGAATAGGATTTGGATTAGGGTTGGGGTTACAATTGGGGTTAGATTTAGAATTATGGCTAGAGTTAGGTTTAGGATTTGGGTTATGGTTAAGTTTAGGGTTAGAATTATGGTTAGGGTTAGGGTTAGGGTTACGATTAAGGTTAAGGTTTAGTGTTATGGTTATGATTAGGATTTACATCATGGTCAAGGTTAGGGTTTATGGTTAGAGTTGGTTTATAGGCAATGTTAGGGTTTACATTAGGGTTAAGTTTTGTGTTATGGTTTGTGTTAAGATTTAATGTTAGGGTTTAGGGTTGAATTTGAGATTATGGTTAGGATCTACATCATAGTTAGGGTAAGAATTTGGGTTACAAATATGTTTATTGTTAGGGTTAGGATTTAGGGTAAGAGTTATGATTAAGGCCAGGGTTTAGTGTTATGGTTATGGATATGGTTAGTGTTAGGATTCACATCATCATTAGCGTTAAGCTTTACATCATGGTAAGTGTTATTGTATGGGTTAAGATTTAGTGTTAGGGTTAAAAGTATCATTAGGGTTCGGGTTTAGGAATAGGGCTAAGGATTATGGTTAGGGACATACTTAGGATTAGTTTGTGGGTTAGAAATATATTTAGGTTTAGGGTCATTATTAGGTCAGGCTTAAGCTTAGTGTTGGGTTAAAAATTATAGTTAGAGATAGTATTGGAGATAAAATAACACTTATAATTTAGGTTTAGGGTTATGGTTAGGATTATGGATAGAGTTATGGTTTACATCATGGTTGGGGTTAGGGTGAGAATAAGGGTTAGGATTATGGTTAGGAATACATCGTGGTTAAGGTTAGGTTTAGGGTTAATATTATGGTTAATGTTGGGATTTAAATCATGGTTAGGGTTATAATTATAGTAATGGTTAGGGTTAGGTATACATCATGTTTATCATTAGTGTTAGGGTTAGGTTTATGGTGTTACGATTAGGGTCTATAACATGGTCAAGGTAAGGAATATATTTTGGTTTATGGTTGGGGATGGGTTTCACGATTGGTGCTAAGGATTATTGTAAGGTTAGGGTTATGATTAGGGTTAGGGTTAATATTATGATATATCATAGTTGGGGTTAGGTTTAGGGTTATTATTATAGATAGGGATAGGGTTTACATCATGGTTAGGGTTAGCATTAACGTTAGGGTTATGATTATGGT
Organism: Cryptomeria japonica; assembly: GCF_030272615.1. Lineage (NCBI taxonomy): Eukaryota > Viridiplantae > Streptophyta > Pinopsida > Cupressales > Cupressaceae > Cryptomeria > Cryptomeria japonica. The sequence goes on along the minus strand of NC_081408.1, from coordinate 145,521,258 downwards.
TAGTGTCTACATTTTGGTTAAGGTTAGACTTAGGGTTAGGGTTATGGTCAGGGTTATAGTTAGAATTATTGTTAGGGAGGATTAGGATTATGGTTACAAATAGGGTTTATATCATGTTATGGTTAGGGTTTAGGGTTCAATTTAAGATTATGGTTAGGGTCTACATCACATTGAGGGTAAAGATTTGAATTACAAATATGTTTATTGTTAGGGTAAGAGTTATGATTAAGGTTTGCAATTATTGTTATGGTTATGGATATGGATAGGGTTAGGATCTTTACATCATGGCCAATATTATGGTTTACATCATGGTTAGGATTATGGTTTGGGTTAAGATTTAGTGTTAGGGTTAGCATTATAATCTGGGTTAGGATTTATGAACAAGACTAAGTATTATGGTTAGGGACATACTTAGGATTAGGTTGTGGGTTAGAAACATAGTTAGGTTTGGGGTCATTATTTGGTTAGGCTTAAGCTTAGTGTTGGGTTTAAAATTATAGTTAGAGTTAGTATTGGAGATAAAATAACACTTATGATTTACATTTAGGGTTATGGTTAGAGTTATGGTTTACATCGTAGTTGGGGTTACCTAGGGTGAGAATAAGGGTTAGGATTATGGTTAGGACTACATCATGGTTAAGCTTAAGTTTAGGGTTAGGGTTACGGTTAATGTTGGGATTTATATCATGGTTAGGGTTACAATTATACTAATTATTAAGGATTAGGATTACATCATGCTTATCATTAGTGTTAGAGTTAGGGTTAGGTTTATGATTTTAGGGTTAGGTTCTCAATCATGGTCAAGGTTAGGAGTATATTTTGGGTCATGGTTAGGGATGGGTTTTAGGGTTAGTGTTAAAGGTTATTGTAAGGTTAGGTTTTTGGGTTAGGGGTATGATTAGGGTTAGGGTTATAATTTTTAACTTTTCCTATGGACTACAAATCATAGGAGTTAACTATTGATTTTTTTAATTATTGAGATGCAAATTTGTGCTAAAAATGAGGTAGGGCCTCCCAATTATTTTATTTAAAAAAAAATTATTTTAATTATTATTTTTGTTTTATTAAATCAGTTTAAAAAGTAATAAATTTATATACACTTGAAACTATTTTAGAAATAAATATTTATATATATAATTTAGATCTTGCATGCATTTTTATTTATGTAAAATAAGATTTTAGAATAAAATTGAATTATAAAGTATTTATAACTTGCATACATTTTTATCTATATAAAATATTTTTAGACACACTTATTTTTAATACACAAATTCTAAATATCTTGTGTCCTTGTTGCAATTTTCATTTGTGATTCTCATGTTTCTAGTGGCATAGCTTAAAGACACTGATGATGGCACAAACCTTGGTTTACCTACTATAGAAAGCAACCGAAATAGATATGACAAGACAAAAAATGGTAGAAGAGGAAGAAAAACTATAGAAGAATAAATATGTTAGTTGGGATTTAATTGAACACTCCCCCTCAATCACAACTGCCATCTATAATACCCAAGTTGCTTTGTTGATGCACAAAACTTTATTTTCCCAATGGTTTGATGAATATGTCTACATGTTGATCTTCTAACTTGCAATGTTCCAAAAATATTTCTCCATTATTGATCAAATCTCTGATGAAATGGTACCATGTATCTATATGCTTGCTTCTTTTGTGAAAAACTGGATTCTTTGACAATGCTATGGTTGAGTTGTTGTCACATAGATCGTTGTTGGTTCTTCTTATTCATGCCTCAATTATTTCAATATTTTTCTCATCCATGTTGCTTGACAAGCTTCCCCTATAGCCACTAGATACTATTCTTTACCTAATCAAAGGGTAACTATTGGTTGTTTCTTTTATGACCAAGATATTATGCCTGATCCAAAATGAAAAACATCATATAAAATGCTCTTCCTATCATCTATAATCTCTACACAATAAGTGTCAATGTATCCTATTAGCTTGAAATCATTTCTCCTTGATTAGAGAATTCCATAGTTCCTTGTCCCATTGACATATTTCAAAATTCTTTTTCTAGCTTGCTAATGAGAAAAATTTGGAGACTCCATGAACCTTGAAATAAGACTAGCTGCAAACATTCTATCTGACCTCATGGCTATAAAATGCATAAGACTACCAACAAGTGTTTTAAATATAAAATTGGATTTACATTTGGTCCTGTGCCATCTTTACTCAATTTCAAATCCATCACAATAGGTGTTCAAGATTCTTTGTGATTTATAATATTGAACCTCTTCAAAATATCATTTGCATACTTTGATTGTGAGTTGAATATACCTTTATTATTTTCGATTAATTGAATGGAAACAAAATATCTCATTAATTCCAAATCAGTGATCTCAAATTCTTTTTTCATAGTTGATTTGAACTTGTCAATTGACAAATCACATGTAAATATCAAGTCATCAACATATAAACGAACAATTATGATGTTACCTTACTCATTGATGTTGGTATATAATGTAGGCTCATTGTTGGACCTATTGAAGCCAACTGTAAAACATAAGAATCAATTATGATATACCATGCTCTCGAGGCTTGTTTAAGTCCATAGAGTGCCTTCTTGAGCTTGTAAACATTGTTTTCATGACCCAAAATTTCATACCTAGGTGGCTGCTCCACATAGACCTTCTCTTCTAAATAAATCTTCATCAAACTCATAAGTGAAACGAAATAGGAGAATTCTAGAGTAGACAAATTAGAACAATATTAAAGTTTGCCTTCATTAGAAGATGTCCGAGAAGGTTTACAATAACATCCAACTCCTTGCAATGAAAAACTTGAATTGTTAACAACATTATTGAAACTACTACTAGAGGTAGAAATAGTTCTTATTTACTTTAAGCTCCTAAAACAAAATATTGAATTCTCTAAGTAAAAATGTAGACTATTAAAGATAAAGTATGTCAGAAAAGAGAACATGATCGAAGAAAAATAATTGCATCTTTCTACCACCATAGTTGATAAGGATAAGTATAGCATTACAATTGATGATGACCAAATTACGATAGAACACCCCAAATAAACATCAAGAGTCGAAGAAATTGATGCTTTGATGGAAAATATTGAGGTTAATGTTGCTAGGCCAGTGAAGAATAAATTGAAGATCAAATAACTAAAAACATGCATAGAATACTTAAGAGGGTTCAACAAAGAAATGATGTAATTTACAACGCATCATAATATCAAAAGAAGATGTTGAGGCAATAAACGTCATCAAGGATGAGACTTGTATATTAGAATATTATATTGAAGATACATTGAAAAAAGGGAAAAAAGTTATCCAGGAAGTGATAGAAAGATATTCAGTTGCTTCTCAAAAAAACAAAAAGGATTCAAGAAAGCCTGTGAACTTTTCTTTAGGAAAAGTGAGAAAGATATAGAGAAGGCAATAGGTTGGATAAGAAATTAGGATGGGAAAAGGAAAGATTGGATGAATGCATAAAAGGAATGGATGATATTTCCTTAACAACTTAGAAAATGAAAGTTTGTCATGTTACAATCACTAATAAGCTTATAGTTAATTTAATAGAAAAGTGAGAATTAGAAAAAGATGAACAAGAAATTTAAAGGTTTAGAGATTATTTAATCAAGAAAATGTTTGATCCCATAGTTCAGGTGAACAAGGAGCTAATAGAGAACAGAAGGAGAATAAAATATATAATTATTGATTATGAAAAAGAGACAAAAGGTAGAGACATGAGAAAAGGCAGCCTAAATTGCCAGTATAATGCTAAAAATGTCAATATACGACTCTCTCAAATGTTACAAGGGAATAAATGAGTGCAATATTTGCAATGGTCAATGAATTTAGATGCAGGGTTGATGAAGAGCTGAGGATTGAAAAAAACGTTGAAATAGTTTGAGTGAGTATAGTCAAGGCTTTTGTTGCCACTCATTATATAATATTATGCCATTACCAAAATACCTTTTCGTAGGCATTGCACTTTTTACTAGATAAAAGAGCATTCCAAAGATGATGACTTTTGTTGACTAAGCCAACCTTCTAATTGAAAGGATCTAAAATATTCCTTTTTTCCAAGATAACATTATTTAATATTTATGAAACTATCATGTATTTTAAATCCAAAAAGGAAAATTAATTGTAATGGTCTCAAAGGTTTTAGACTCTATAAAAGGCTAGAGACTTTTTAGTTTTATCGATTGGAAATGACAGAGACTTGTGGAACTAAGATTGCTAGTAAAATTATAAGTTCACTTCTTGATTTCTTTTTATCATCAGTAATGCCATTTTTCTATATTTTGCATACCAATTTGTTACAAAGGTTATGAGGTCAATGTAATTCTCTATCAAGGATATTGCAAATTTTCTAGTACATTTGGAACATCAAATTATTGCATGACTGTGTTGCCATATTTTTGTAATTTCACTGTCTAGTGTATGTCCTTTAAAGATATCAATTTATTAGTTAATTTTTGTCAAGTATAAATTTTTTGTCTTCTTTACATGTGTTATCAAGGTATGCAAGTGTAGATCATTGAAACTTAGATTTATTGTTAATCATTCTTTTGCTTAACATTTTTTCTCTTTGTGAAATTTGAGAAATGAAAGGTTAAATCCTAGATTAATTCAATGAGCTATCTTAGATTGAATCTTTCTTGAGCTATCCCTTCATAGTGGCAACGATTCCAAGACAACATTGATTTTGATGCAATGTTGGGAGATGTTGAATAAAGGTAGCTTCATACTTTCTACCACTATGTTTTCATGACTTTGTCATATTTACATTTGTAGCCTAAACTTGAAGCCTTTGGACATTTTGATGTAGTATTATTCTTTATTTTTATACAATGTGCATACTTACAATGAATTATAGAAGTAATTAAATATTTATTTGTTTATCTCTCATGTAAATTTTATTGTTATGTTTTAAGGATTCTATAAAGTTTATGTCAAAATGATGAACTCCTTATAATTGTTATCAATATCATATGAATATGTGAAATTTATCTATGTTTAGACAATAAATTATATTTTTTATATAGTCATCCCCTTTGTGATCCCTTCTCATCTCCAAAATGGACTAAAAAATAAAATGTGTCTCCTTATCCTTAAAACTTGGTGGAAAATAGTTTTATAAATATAAATTATGTAAATTACTCAATTTATGATAATTAGCTTATACATTTTAGTGCCAGTAGCTATCAAAATAGTTGTAAATTGTGAAGACTATTATTTTCATACAAAACAATTATCTAAATTAAATAGTTGCTACCAAGATTCTCAATTATAAGTTCTCTTGATGCCAAATACCTTAGCCAAAAAAAATAATCATCTCAATTAAACTTATCAAATATTAAAATTAATAAATTATTTATAACTAGAAACATTTTAGTCTTAGTAGCTATAAAAGAGTTAAAAATTACATATATTGTAATTTTAATACATAAGTTTTATTTAAATTAAATAATTACCATCTAATGATTTGTACTCCTTTGAATCTTCTTAATCTGTTATTGACATTTCGAAAATCCTAATCAAAATTTTTATCATTTTCTATAAATAAAAGATCACAAATATTAAAATTAATTAATTACTGTCGAAAACAAATCATTGTCTAACATTGTCTAAACAGCCTAAGTAGTAAGAAGAATAAAATGGAAGGATTTCAATTTTGGCCATATGACAACTTAACATCACAGTAAATATTATTTAATAGAAAATGAACAATACATAATTAAAAATAGTTGAAATCTCCAAGACAGGAGAATACATAATTAAGAAGGTGGTACGTTGGCAAAGGATGAGTACTAAAAATATTGTTGAAAGTTCACATGTGAAGGGATGAGGGACATGCATATGGCAGCGATGAACATAGCGATCGATAAGATCACGAGAACGTGAAGAGATCATAATATCGCAAAAGCAGCCTAACTTCATTTTCCGTATGCCCCTGCAACAACGCCAATTAGGGTGCTTCGTCATACCTCCATTCGAAATACAAGGGTTCACCTAAGTCAGGGCTTCAAATTCATTGCTACAAGTACTCGGGACACCTCCCACCTGCACAGTATACATACTCATCACCACAACAGCACAAATCAGAATCGCCATGGGCTTAGTTATCTTTACTTTCAAGAAAACAACAAATTGCAATGGATGATTCAATCCATTTGCTTCTCTCTTTTTATAGACTTGGAAGGCCATAAGTTGGCACTGGAATCAACTTAGATGGTGGTGAATGTCACGTGGACAAAAAAATTAAACAATGAATTTGTGAGCTAGCGAGTCCCTTTTCATGGTAATTTATGTTAGAAATGATACGCATTGGTTAAAAGAGAGCACCGACAAAAGCAAAAGCCAAGAGTTCTGATCCTTGTTTTGATCTAACTTAAGAAAATTCGCTTTGGCGTTAGTGTGTTTGTTGAGTGCTTGTAGTTTGGTGTACATGTCAACAAATAATACTTGTCTATATACTTGTCCCTAGTTTCGCAACCGTATCAGAGCAGTAATCCATTAAATGCTAAAATTGTAGCGATGCTGGTCCTCTGCATTTTGTAATCAGCTGGTTTCGATGGTGGTTCTCACTTTAAAGACTTCTACTATAATCTACATATCGTATTCAGTGTCGCTTTTATCCATAAGTAAAAAGAAAATATGCACACTGTGATAAATAATGTAAGACAATGCAGTCATTTTCATAGGGTAAGTGACTGTGGGGAGTATATTCTATTGCACATGATTTTCTAAGATTTATATGCATTCTAGAATATATTTACGTGTTTACATAGGGTAAGTTCTTATTAATTGAATTTCATTCTTTGAAATCACGACAAAATTGATGGAATTCACATAAGGGCATAGATCCAATTTTTGATAGACTAATATATATATATATATATCCTTATTTTAATTGAACAATGTTGTCTACAATTGCAATTGCATCCAACGTACTAATATCTTTATATTTATTTTTAATAGTTGTCTAACTCACTATCTAAATATAGGCCTACATCATCCCATTCTCACATCGTATCATCTTCTTGACTTGTGATCAATGGAGGGTATATTGGTTATTGTAACCAAGGATTATACTTTTAAATTTATCAGAGGTCATGGAGGAACAAACAATGATTATGTATATGTGGCTTGTCTATATATTTGTGTCCATGTACAACTTTAAATATTTAACTATTTGTGTCTAGTTTGAACTTTGTGGTAGAAAATTATTCTTTCTAATATATTTTGTAGCAGCCACATCTAATTTGTGCTTTCTTGTTTATGCGTAATTTTATTAGGTTGTATTTTGTTAACCCATCCAATACTAAAATACTTTCATTACTGTTGAGGTCTTTGAAATGTTAATATTGTTTTTTTACTTTACATGGTATCTGAATAATTTCTATCTAGTCAAATTGCAATATCTATTTAATTTATAAAGATAAATAGTTTTATTAGCTTTTTAGGAACTATACTTTGTGTCATTATAGGGAATGACAATGGACTATCAAACTATCATGACTATTATTCAGATGACTTCATTCTTCTTCCATGATTTGGCTGGAATTTCATTGCCCTAAAGCCCTTATTAAGAATATCAAGTCAATTCCCTTTCTAGTTATTGATGAAGGTGATTCAAACATAGACATAATCAGGCTCCACCACTCAATTTGTATTGAAGGTTTTATAAGTTTGGATATGAGAACATATCCATTAATAAAATTATAATAGACATCAAACATAAGAATTCAAGAACAATCCCCCCACCCCCCCATCGTCTCTCTGTCTCTCTCTCTATCTCTCTTCAAACATAAGAATTCAAGAACAATCAAGTGAAGCCGTCTAAGAAAATTATCAATAATACAACAATCTACTATGAAGTATCATTTATTATTTGTCAAGTTGTGGTAGATTATTATCTTGTCCACATCATAGCTAGTAGTTGTATTATTCTCTTCACTACCATGAGTGAGCACTTTCAATGGTGGAAAAAATAAAGGAAAAAATTCTTATAGTAGGTGAAGAAGATATCAAGAGAGAGAAAGAGAGAGAAAATGAAATAGAGAATTAGGGAACTTCAAGAGAAAGAGAAAGGAGAAAAAGTTGTTTTGAACATTAATGAAATATTGGATGTAGGCATAGGAAGGTATAGATACACTAAGTTTAAATACCCGAGTCCCAAGAGTGAAGAGGTATGAGAAAGTCTAAAGAACATTTTTTAATTTGTATTAGAATAGGAGAACCTAATAGAAGGTCTTCAAATATTTGAGAATTGTAACCAACAAACCCATGATTATGCTCATAATGACAACTTTTACACTAAAAGTTGCATGACAACTATTCATCGTTTGAGCAACTTTTTCCAAATGACTTCCTAGGACTCCTACTTGACACAACTCAATTAAGAATGGCCTAAAAAGGCCTTACCACTATTGGATATCATTTGCATACGATGAACCAACATGTTGATATGATGATAATGTATGTTGTCATTGATGTCAATAAGTTCAAGTGAACTTGTATGAAGAGGTATGACGAAATGCAGTGAACTAGTGTCAGGGTTTCACTAAGTGTGAGTACCAGTTGGTAGTCTCAACTCTAGGGTTATCGGTTTGGTGATCCATCTTGTGCAATGCAACCAATTATACTCTATGATGAGTTAGCTAAGAGATATGAATGAGATTGAGGTGCCACGTTAGCTTTGTGCACGTGAAGGATTTCCTTGAGGATCTTGCATTAGAATATCGACCGCATTTGAAGTCTACCTCGGGAATGATCATTCTTCTTAGCGGTATGAAAAGAAAGCATGATGAGTTACTGATTCCCATGTGCGGTGATGAATGAATGATGCAAATTGTGTTGTGATTTGTTCGAAATTGTAATACTCTATGCAATGTGTTTGGACGGTTAGGATTGGATAGCCTGTATTGTAAACCTAAGATGCTTAGGGTTTAGGGTTTATGCTACCGACCTAACTGTTGTCTATAAGGTTGATGATGTTTGTTATTGTAAAGTTGTTGGAAAATGGTGTGTGTGTGTATCCAAGTGATGAGATACTTGCTAGACCAGTAACAGGAAAGCTGCAGAGTGTGATTGCAGAGTAGAGGAAATGAAAAGGATCTGCCTTGGCATGTAGTGTTGTTATCAGATCAAAGTTTTACCTATTGTCTTCTAATATTTCAACAGTTTGAAAATCCCTTTACCGAGTAGCTTTAAAAGGCTTATTGTAAAACCTTTAACCAAGTAACTCAATATCATTGAGTTCTTCAAATTCTCTAGCGAGGTAACCTTTAACAGGGTATATAGCCATCCCTTAATCGGGTGATCTCTAACAGGATTGGTTCCTAGCAGAACCTATTGTAAAGTCTTTAACCAGAATAGGCTCTTAACAACGCGAGCTTCAAAAGAGTTTAGAAACAAGCTTGTGGGTATTCATCCCCACCATGGTTTTTCCCATTTGGGTTTCCACGTGAAAAATCTGTGTGTTATATGTTATGCATTTTTCATGTGATGTTTATGAATTATTTGGTTGAAAGATTATGCATGCAAAGTTAATAGGTTATGGTATTACTAGTATACCACATGCATATGTTTATGGGTGAAGTTGATATCAAGTATTGATCATATTTGAAGTGTTCAGACTTATCAGTTTATGGTGTTTGATGCCTTACTATGTTTAACCTACTTTGCCGTGGTTAAGTTCAGTAATGGTGACAACCAGTTGGTATTTCTTTAACTAGATAAGTTGTGGAGAAATTTTTTAATTGTACTAATTCACTCCCCCCCTCTAAATACCAATTGGGGTATCTGTTGTTCATCATTATTCATCAATTGGTATTAGAGTTCCTCCAGGTCCTCGGTGATATAAGCTTAATTGCTTGAGGTGAAAGATCCTGATCGAATGATGGAGAGGGAAGGTCCTAAGTTTAATAGAGATAACTTGAAGATATGGAAGGATAGAATGAAGATTTACATTAAGAGTATGGGTGCTCAATACTGGAGCTATGTTGAGAATCCATATGTGGCTCCCACTAGCATTCTGACTGATGATCAAAAGAGAGAGATCCAAGAAAATGGGCAAGTTATGGAAGTTGTTATTAGCAGCCTGTCAGATATTGAGTTTATTGATGTACAAGACAAGGACACACCTAAGGATGTATGGGATGCATTGGAAAACATCTATGGTGGTGATGGGCATGTAAAGAAATCTAAGGAAGAGAGTCTTAGAGGTAAATTTGAGGATATGAGGATGGTTGAAGGTGAGACCATTCAGCAGTATGGCATTATGATTAGGACTATGGTTGGAGATATCAAAAGCGCCAGTGGAACTATTGATCATACCACTATTGTTAGTAAAGTCCTTAGATAGTTGTTACCAATCTATGCAATTAGAGTTGTTGCTATCCAGGAACTAAGGTCTAAAGATAAAACCAAGGTATCCTTAGATTCTATTATTGCAAATTTAACTGCATATGAGTTGAATAGATATGATGGCAGTGTTCAGAAGACTGAGTCGGCCTTTAAAGCATCTACCATACCATCGAGAAAAGGAAAAGAAACTAGTACCAGTTATGAATCCAGACAATGCAGAGATCTGGATGATGAAAAGATTATGATGGAGTTTGAAGCTCTTCTTGCTAAAACAATTCTGAAGGGAACTAGAAAGTATAGAGGTAAACTTCCTTTGAAATGTTTTTCCTACAACAAGATATGACATATAGCTCTTAATTGTCCTAACAATGACAATAAGGATAAATCGGAGAGGTTTAGAAAGTATAAAGGAGGAAACACAAGAAATTGTCTAGTTGTTGTGGATGAAGGGGTCACTGATGAAGAATCAAAAGATGAAGAAAATGAAGACAATATTTGTAGCAGTAAAGGAAGAAGTGTCTGACAAGAAAGCTCTTGTCTCTCTCATTGACAACTCTAATGAGTGGATAATTGATAGTGGTTGTTCTCACCACATGACTTGTGACTGGAGAAAGTTTCTATCTCTGGAGGAATATGATGGAGGTGTTGTCAGATTTGGCAATGATGCACCATGCTTGGTAAAAGGTGAAGAATCCATCTCACTAAATGGAAAGAGTAGTGCAGATGACATCTACTGGGTAGAAGGTCTTCAACATAACCTGTTGAGTGTCGCTCAATTGAATGATAAAGGACCAGTTCTAGAATTCAAAGGCAGAGTTTGCAGTATAATTGGAAAGAGTGGTGTACTTATTGCCACCGATAAGTAGACAAGAGGCAACCTATTTCAATTCAATGCCAAGATAAGTTGGTATCTAATGGCTAAGTTTAATGATAGTTGGATATGGCATAGGAGACTCTATCATATGAACTTTGACAATATTGTTAAAGCTAGCAAGATCAAGGCGGTAAGAGGATTACCTTTGCTGAACAAACCTGAGAATTCTTTGTGTAGAGAATGTCAACTTGGGAAGATGTCTTCCTCAACTTTTAAAGGTAAGTCTTTCTTGGTAGAACATTTACTTGATCTTGTGCATACTGATTTATGTGGTCCTATGAAAACTATAAGTATTTAGGGAGATATGTATTTTATGATTCTTACTGACGACTTCTCAAGAATGATGTGGGTCACATTCTTGAAAGATAAGTTTGAAGCATTTGGAAAGTTCCAAGCTTTCAGAGCATTAGTAGAGAAAGAAAGTGGTAAAAAGATAAAATGTCTGAGAACTGATCAAGGAGGAGAATTCACTTTTGATGAATTCAATAAGTACTGTGAAGATAACGGTATCAAGAGGAAGTTGTCTGCCCCAAGGATACCACAATAGAATTGCATAGCAGAAAAAAATAATAGGACTGTAGTTGAAGCAGCTAGAATAATGCTGATCCAAGGAAAGGTTTCTCACACATTTTGGAGAGAAGCGATGAGCACTACAATCTATATTATGAACCGAGTACTCATCAATAAAGGAAAAGATAAAACCCCTTATGATTATTGGACCGGGAAAACTCCCACTGTGAGTTACTTTAAAGTGTTTGGTAGTAAGTACTATATCAAGAGAGGTGAGCATTTGAGCAAATTTGATGTAAAATGTGATAAAGGAATATTTCTAGGATATTCCACTAAGAGAAAAGCTCTCAAGTGCTACAATAATAGAGCTTAGAAATTTTTTGAAAGTATCAATGTCAAGGTTGATGAATCCCCTGAGGAACTTGAGGAAACATACAACAAAGAAGTGCAAGATTAACTGGTATAGCCTTCTGGGAACCAGTTAAGAAAGAAACTTGTAAAGATCTTAGTGTTCCTATACCGGTAGAAGCTACAGTAAGAGGAGAAGAAGAGGTTAGTGAAGAAGAAGAAGAAAAGCTAGCAGATCAGGCTAGAGTCATTCCTAGATATGTGAAGCTGCATCATGATCCAAATAAAATCATAGGAGATAAAAATGCAGGGATACTCACAAGAAGAAAAGTGAAGGAGAACTCTTCCATGATTTCTGAATTTGAACCCAAGACTTCTAGAGAAGCTCTTACAGATGAAGACTAGATTAAAGCAATGGAAGAGGAGCTAGATGAGATAGAAAAGAATACAACATGGTCCTTGGTGCCCAGACCAGAACATAAAAATGTCATAGGTACCAAATGGGTCTTCAGGAATAAGTTGAATGAAGAAGGCACAATTGTTAGGAACAAGGCTAGGCTTGTATGCAAGGGATATGCTCAGGAGGAGGGATAAGACTATGGAGAAACCTTTGCTCTTGTGGCTAGACTAGAAGGTGTTCAAATGCTACATTCATTTGCAACATTTAAGGGATTTAAGGTTTATTAGATGGATGCGAAGTCTGCATTTCTGAATGGAATCCTAGAAGAGGAAGTGTATATAGAGCAACCAGAAGGGTTTGTCTTATCAGAAGATAGTGACATGGTGTGTAGATTACACAAATCCCTATATGGATTAAAACAAGCACCTAGGGCATGGTATGAAAGACTACACTCTCATCTTGTGAAGATTGGATTTCAGAGAACAAGTGAAGATAGAAACATCTACATGAAATCAGAAGGTGATCAGATTCTGATCTATGAAGTGTTTGTGGATGACATAATCTTTGGAGGAGATGATAAAATGAGTCATGCATTTGTAGATGATATGAATAAAGAGTTTGAGATGTCTTTAATTATAGAGATAAAGTTATTCATTGGTTTACAGATTCACCAAATGAAAGAGGGTATCTTTATTACCCAATCCAAGTATGTCAAAGAGGTATTGAAGACTTTTGGCATGGAGGAAAGAAAATCGGTTGGTACACCGATGGTGACTGGATGTAAATTGACTAAGGAAGATGATTCAGCACTGGTGAATGAAAAGGAGTACCAGTCAATGATCAGTATGCTGCACTATCTGGTGCACAACAAACTAGATATTGATCATGCAGTGGGCATAGTAGCTCGTTTTCATAAATGTCCAAGAGAATCCCACTTGGTAGTAGTTAAAAGGATTCTTAGATATCTGAAAGGAACAGTTGATTATGGATTGTGGTATCCATATAATGGTGACTATAATCTCACGGTATATACCGATGCCAATTGGGCAGGTAATGTGGATGACCAGAAGAGCACAACCAGTGGAGAGTTCTTTCTCGGTGGAAGATTAGTATCATTGACAAGTAAGAAGAAGAGTTGTATTTCCCAATCTACAGGTGAAGCAGAATATGTGGCAGTATTTATGAACTGCACTCAAGCAATTTGGATGAAGCATGTATTGGAAGGTTTCAAAGTACCTGTAGCTGAACCAGTGAGTATATTTTGTGACAACACAAGTGCAATAAATATTTTCAAGAATCTAGTATTGCATGTTAGAACTAAGCACATTGATCTTAAATATCACTTCTGAAGAGAGAAAGTTCAAAATAAGGAGGTTGTACTACAACATGTTTCCAATAAGGATCAACTAGCAAATATATTCACTAAGCCCTTATCGAAGATTACATTTACCTATTTGAGAGGTGAATTAGGGGTCCTGCCTCTTCATGAAGTCAACTAAAGATGTGTGCTCCGCATCAGTCAAGTACTATAGTGACAAATCTTTCAGGATTGATGTGTTGAAGGATGCTACTCCTTAGGGGGAGCAACATAGTAGATTATGGAAGCTTGTGCCTCCACTTTGGCATTGTTGTCAAAGGGGGAGAATATATTTGATGTATGGGGATAAGATATATGATGATGTAGATACACTGGTCTATGATGTTTTCAATTACAATGCTACACTAAGTATTGCCATCAATGCCAAAGGGGGATATTGTTGGATATCATTGGCATATGATGAACCATAATGTTGATATAATGATAATGTATGTTGTCATTGATGTCAATAAGTTCAAGTGAATTAGTATGAAGAGGTATGAGGAAATGCAGTGAACTAGTGTCAGGGTTTCACTAAGTGTGACTAGTGGTTGGTAGTCTCAGCTCTAGGGTTATCAGTTTGGTGATCCAGCTTGTACGATGCAACCAATGATACTCTATGATGAGTTAGCTAAGAGATGTGAATGAGATCAAGGTGCCACGCTAGCTTTGTGCATGTGAAGGATTTCCTTGAGGATCTTGCATCAGAAGATTGACCGTGTTTGAAGTCTACCTCAGGAATGATCATTCTTCTTAGCGGTATGAGAAAAAAGTGTGATGAGTTACTGATTCCCATGTGTGGTGATGAGTGAATGATGTAGAATGTCTTGTGATCTATTTGAAATTGTAATACTCTATGCAATATGTTTGGACAGTCAGGATTGGACGGTCAGGATTAGATGGCCTGTGTTGTAAACATAAGATGTTTAGGGTTTAGGGTTTACGCTACTGACCTAACTGTTGTCTATAAGGTCGATGATGTTTGTTATTATAAAGTTGTTGGAAAATGTTGTGTGTGTGTACATCCGAGTGGTGAGATACTTTCCAGACCACTAAGAGGAAAACTACAAAGTGTGATTGCAGAGTAGAGGAAATGAAAAGGATTTGCCTTGGCATGTAGTTCTATTATCAAATCAAAGTTTTACCTGTTGTCTTCTAATCATTTCAAAAATTTGAAAATCCCTTTATCGGGTAGCTTTAACAGGCTTATTGTAAAACTTGTAACCAAGTAACTCAAGATAATTGAGTTCTTCAAATCCTCTAGAGAGGTAGCCTTTAATAGGGTATATAGCCATCCCTTAACTGGGTGATCTCTAACATGATCGATTCCTAGAGGAACCTATTGTAAAGTCTTTAACTAGACTAGGCTCCTAACAAGGCGAGCTTCAAGAGAGTTCAAAAACAAGCTTGTGGGTATTCACACCCACCGTGGTTTTTCCCATTTGGGTTTCCACGTGAAAAATCTGTGTTATGTGTTATGCATTTTCATGTGATGTTTATGAATTATTTGGTTGAAAGATTATGCATGCAGAGTTAATAGGTTATGGTATTACTAGTATACCACATGCATATGTTTATGGGTGAAGTTGATATCAAGTATTGATCATGTTTGAAGTGTTCAGACTTATCATTTTATGGTGTCTGATGTCTTACTATGTTTAACTTGTTTTGCTATGGTTAAGTTCAGTAATGTGACAACCAGTTGGTATTGCTTTAACTAGATAAGTTGTGGAGAAAGTTTTTGCGTGTACTGATTCACCCCCCCACTCAGTACTGATTGGGGTATTTGTTATTCATCATTATTCATCAATCACATGATCAAAACAAGAGCACAAAGTATTTTTCACGAAATGGCCTCGTTGAGGCATGTATTACATTAGGTTACACATTATAATATTTGTTGTATTATAATGTTCGTATATTGAGTTTTTATTTTAGTTTTTTTCTATTTGTTTATAGGAATATATTTTTCTATGATACTTTGGCCTCTTAATATTTCATTTATTATATCGTTCTAGTTGTTGTGTTATTGTTATTTGGGTTAATTTTTGTGGTACTATAATGTTTCTGAAAATAAATGCATTAGATATTAGGTTTCTATTCTTTGGTTCTACTAAGTTATGATGTTTTGGTCTTAGTATTGGTATTTTAGGTTTTCTTTGATTTGATGTATTAAATGTTAATGTATTATTTTCATTAATATGTTTATATGCCTAGTAATCTTGGAGTTAGGGTTCCCATCTATGCTCATTTTATTGTAATTTTTTAATATGATTATTAAATGTTAAGGTTTGGTTATAGAGCATAATTATTGTTAGAATTATTCTATGCTATTATTTGTTGAACACAATGTACCATTGCGAGGGGGGTAAATCGGTGGTACCTAATACTCTAGACCTTTTAAACTTAACTTTTGGTACCGGTTAAAAAATCTAACACAAGGAGGATATACCAATGAGATATGAGAAATGATTACATGTAAACACACAAGGGCGCACAAAACATAACACCAGATGTACAAGGAAAACCCAATGTGGGAAAAATGTCAGTGAGAAATGTTGCTGGAGTCTATTGCTCTAATCCAAACTTACAATGAAAAATTAGTTTTGCAAAGATTTATGGCACCAACCTAAGGAGCATTAACCCAAAGGAGCAATAATCCCTAGACCAAGCACTAATTCGGTGACATACCATGAAATATAAACTTTTAACAATTTTATCAGCTTGTTGCAAATGAGTTTTGCAACACCTATTCAACTTCTCACTATCGGTTACAACTCTCCTTTATTTTACCAGTTTTTCCACTACCAGTTATTAAGTCACTTCCTCTGATCCCTTACCGGTCAGCCTTTGCCTTACTTGTCTTCAGCTGATTTTCTTTGATACTTGCCTTTTACTCTATCTCTCTCTTAGATGCCTTCCTATCGGTTCTGTATCTTCTTGGTCTAACTCCTCTAGTGCCTTGCTTCTTCCTTACCTAAACTCCTTAGGTGCTTACCCTTCTCTTCTTTACTGCTTTGCTACTATCTTGTTGGATCTTCCTTTGCCAGTTCACACAACTATTATGTTCTTTGTAGCTTGCCAGTTGCTATTGTCTTACCGGTGAAATCTTTGTTAAACCTCGTTACCGATTCTACTCCAACACTTGGACACTTCTGATGTTTTATCCAATCACTCTCTACTCAATTTCTTTGTCTTGACCTCAATTCCTTATGCAACATCAATCAATTTTGATCTTCAATCTGTATATTTATATGTGACCTTTCCTACCAAAGGACATTCAAACATTGGCACATTTAGGGTTTTCTCCATCGAATTCAATCAAATTGAATCTCATCAAATTTAATCTCTGAGATCACCATCCCGCAACAAGGAAACACTGCACTACCATGCATGCTTTCTATTTTTTAGTGAGCATGGTTTGTTTGTCGGTCATGTTCTCATCGTTTGTTGACCATGCTTCTTGTTAGATATATTCAATAAACTAGCAGTTCCCTTCCATAGATCAACAAGGTGGTCAAGTGTCTTTTTTTGACCATGATGTCAAGCGTTCAGTTTGCCTTGAGCCACATCCTACAACACTTGACCCATGAACTTCATTTAATGTCGACTTGTTTCCATCTTGTCGACACCTACCTCATTTAAGATGCCAACACTTTGATGATGACCACTTGGCATTCCAGTTGGAATCCAACCCTGCTCAATTCATTTTGTTGGTTGAGGATCTGGCATCAACCACAAACATCATAATGGTGTATGCCTTTTTATTACCAGTTCACTAACTCTGTCGATACATGTCACCTTACCAGTTATTCTTCATGCCTGATTTCCTCTATTCTATCGGTGGATCAACTTGACTTGTCATCAAACACACGGATCCATCCACTAATCCTATTTACTTGTAATATTACACCTTCCTTCATACTAGTAGTATCCTTGAGTAGAATATGTCATCAATGCACACCCTTATAATCATGCCTACTAGTAGATTACACTTCTCTTTTCATACCGGTGATCACATTCTTCTCTATTATCTTTTTCTTGCTTAGTGACAATCATGTTTACTGATAGAGGCTACATCTTATATTTACTAGTAACACACCTTATTTGTCTTCTTGCATACTCCTTCTTGTATACCGATTGACTATGTCGGTTGACATCAATGACAACACAATGCCAACAATCTCTGACTTTGGCATTGATGTCAACATACTCTTCTCCTTTAACCAGCTCATTCCCCCCCCTTTGAAAACAATGACAAAGGGTTAGACCTTCTCTTTAGTTGATATGTTCTCCACCAGTTATATAGTTTATTATTCCCCTTTGTTAAATGTACTCATTCTGATTACCACCAATTTTTACGTATAAATTCTTCAATGCCCCCTGTGGCCATCATGTGGTCCAAGAGATATAGATATACCTATAAACCCCCCTGAACCATATATCTCCATATAAAATTAAGTGCATGAAGTAGGTGACACAACTCCTAACTCGCATCTCAGATACTCAAATGTACTTACTGGTAATGATTTTGTAAAGATGTCTTCCACTTGTTCACTTGTAGGGACATATTCCATAATTACTTCCTTCCCTTCAACTTTCTCCCTCAGAAAATTATATTTGATAGAAATATGCTTTGTCCTTGAGTGCAGAACTAGGTTCTTTGATATATTAATGACACTTGAATTATCATACCGGATAGGAATAGGATCAGATAAGTCTACCTAAATATCCTTGAGGGTTTGCTTCATCCATAACACTTGAGAGCATCATGTAGTAGCAACAATATATTCTCCTTCAGTAGTTGATAGAGAAACTGAGTCCTTCTTCTTGCTATGCCATGAAACTAATCGGTCACCTAGGAAGAATGCACCGCCACTTGTTCTCTTCTGGTCATCAATGTAACCTACCCACTTAGCATCAGTAAAGGCTTGGAAAGTGAAATCTCCTTTCTTAGGGTACCATAGTCCATGATTGAGTGTTCCTTGTAGGTACCTAAATATTCTTCCTACTGCATTCATATGTGATTGTCTAAGTCCTACCTGAAATCTTGCCACCATGGACATTGGCTGCACTATATCCGGTCTAGAAGCAGTAAGATATAATAAATTTCCAATCATGGATCTATACAAGGTCTGATCCACTATCGATGACTCATTATCCTTGCTCAATTTTCATCTAGTCACCATTGATGTACTTACGAGTTTGCAGTCCTCCATTTGAAACTTCTTTAGCATATTTGTAACATACTTGGTTTGTGAGATGAATATCCCTTTACCTTTTTATGGAATCTACAAACCAAGAAAGAATGACAGCTCTCCAAGCATGGACATCTCAAATTCTGATTTCATCTGATCATCAAAGTTATTGTATAGGGTGTTCTTGTTGCCTCCAAAAATTATTTCATCCACATATACAACCACAATAATCATGTGGTTTCCTTCTATTATAACACACAAATTGCTCTCTCCACTTCCCTTTTTGAACCCTTTCTCTTTTAGGTACTTGTCCAAACTTGAGTACCATACTCTTGGAGCTTACTTTAGGCCATACAATGCTTTCTTCAACTGACACACAAAGGTTTAATCAACATGCAGTAGAAACCCTTCTGGTTGTTCCATGTAGAATTCATCTTCTAAATTGCCATTTAGGAAGACAGACTTTACATCCATTTGATAAACTTTATATCCCTTGTAGGCAGAGAAGGCAAGAAACATCCTAATAGCTTCTATCCTGGCCACTAGTGTAAAATTTCATCAAAATCAATTCCTTCTACTTGATAATACCCTTTGCATACTAACCTATCTTTATGCCTAGCAACCTGACCTTCTTAATTCATCTTGTTCTAGTAGACTCATTTGGTGCCAATAATGTTCTTGTCTAGGGACCAATTCCCAAGTCTTGTTCTTTTTAATCTATTGTATCTCCTCTTCCATTGCATCCATCCATTTTTTACTCTTTCTGGCCTGATTGAATGTCTTAGGTTCCATTTTAGTCATGAGGCAGAAATTAACTTGCTCATTATTTCGAGCAAGTCTTCTCCTTGTCTGCACACCATTATATTTATTGCCTATAATCTGATCTTTAGGATGATTTTTCTGTACATACCGGTTCGGGACCTTAGTGGACTCTTCTTCTGGTTCACTATCAGACTGAACTTCTTCACCTTCATCACCAGAATCATCATATCGGTTGACTTGAGCTTGTCTTCCTTTATGCAACTCTTCATACACTCTCACATGCACTCTTTCAATAAATCTCCTTAATCTTTTGTTGTAGCACTTGTATGCCTTGCTGTGAGTTAGGTAACCAAAGAAAATGGGTTAATCACTTCTAAATTCAAAGCTGCCCAAGCCATCCATATCTCTCTTGATGAAGTATCTACTCCCAAACACTTTGAAGTTCTTGACAAATGTCTTTAGGTTGTACCACAGTTCACAAGGTGTCATCCTGTTGTTTGTTCTCAATTGAACTCATTTCAACATATAGATAGTAGTATGAACTTCCTCCTTCCAATATATATCTGATATGTGTGCCTCATTTAGCATGGTTCTTTCCATTTCTTTGACTATCCAGTTTTTCTATTCTACCACACCATTTTGTTGTCATGTCCTTGGGGCTGAATACTATCTTCTGATCCCATGCCCCTCACACTAGTCTTCAAATTCATTTGATGTGAACTCTCCACCCTGGTCTGATTTTAGGCATTTCAGTTTACATCCACTTTCCCTTTCAACCATCTTCCAGAAGATCTTGAATCTCTCAAATGCTTGAGATTTGTCTTGCAAGAAGGTGACCGATGTCATGTTTGAAAAGTCATCAACAAAGAGAATGAAATATCTCTCACTGGCTAAAGCTCTTGTTATAGTTTGTCTACATAGATTAGTGTGAAAAATTTCAAGTGGCCTTGAAGAATTATACTCTTAGTCTTGAAGGTCACTTTAGTCTTCTTTCCTCTTACACACTCATCACACAATATGCTTACCAGTTTGATGATTTCTGGTATGTCTCTCACATAACATTTCTTCCTTACTTGGACTAGATTATCAAAACTTATATGGCCTAATCTTCTAAGCCACAACCAACTTTCATCCACTTGTCCCATCATGCAATGGGACTCATGACATTCCTTAAGATTGTATACATTTCCATCTATTCTTTTACCTTTTGCTACAATCTGACCAGTATTTTCTTTCTTAACTTGCAACTGGTAGAGTCAAAATTGAATTTATATCCTTTATCATACATTTGACATAGACTCAAAAAATTGTGTTTTAGACCATCTACATAGTATGCATCATGTGCCTTCAATTTTCCATCTATATTTAGAGTACCTTTTCCTTTTATTTTGATGGAGGAGTTGTCTCCAAATCTTACTGAGCCTCCATTCCAATCTTAAAACTTGATGAATATCTTCTTATCTCGAGTCATGTGATTTGTAGCCACTATCTACAACCCACAAGTTCCTTCTTTCTGCATGCAGGCTTGTCTACACAATTAAGCTTGATTTTGATTTATCCTTGTTCTTCTCAACCCATACCAGTTGAGTTTCCTTCTTTTTTCTTGCATTAACTTCATGTTCTGATTTTGCTTCTGGTCTCTGATCCGATTCAGTCCTCTTCTGCTTATTCTTTCGGTGTTTGCAATGTTTTGCAATATGTCCAAACTCTTGATAATTATAGCATTTTATATTTACTTTAAAAGATGAACTGTTAAAACTATTGTGGGACATTGGTTGACTTCTCTTACATTAAAAACTCCCATGGCTAGATTCATTACACTGCTAATAGATAACTTCCATATCCTGAAGTACAACAAATGGATTTCTACTTGCAAAACTAACAAGAGGCTTTCTCATCAATCTGCATTCAGCAATCTTATCCCCAAACTTATTACACCGATAACAATAACCATGAAAGTTTGGTAAATACTGGTTTTGTTGCCTTGGGCCTACAAACTTTTGTCTTCTTGGGTGACTTCCTCATGTTTTTGATTCTAGTGAATCCTTCATTGTCAGTCTTGGGCTCCCCTTTGATATCATCTTACTAGTATATTGGATGTGACCTCTTGTTCATAGGTTGAGAATGCCGGTTTGTAAGGCGGCTGCCTGTAGCTTCTAGATATGTCTTCTTACCGGTGTCTTTGCAGACAGTGAATGTTTTCTTCACTTCACTTTCACTTGAAGAAGTGAACTGTATCTCCTTATCGGGTGTGTCTTTTTTGTTTGGACTTTGTCCTCCTTCAAAACCAAGACCACCACTATCTTTTCAATGCTTCTATTTTCTCAACATTCTATCCAAGGCTTCAGTGCTACCCTCATACTTGCTTCTCATCTTGAGTTCTTCCTTTCTCTTTTCAAGTTCCTTTATGAGATTTACCATTTATTCTTCCAGATCTTGATGCTCCTTCTCCTTCTTCATTAAATCAGAGGATGTTACTTCACATATCCTCTTAGCCTCTTCTAGATGGATTTTCAAATTAGAAATCATCTTCTTTGAGTCACTTAGAGATTCCTCCAACTGACTTTATTTTTTTGCTGTAGTACACTTGACCTTCTTGAGTTGTTTTCTTGTTTTATTTAACTCTTCAAGTGCACTTATGATTTCACCTTATAGGTCTACCTCACCTTCAATGTCCTCATCATCTTCTTCTTCATTTGTCGGTTCATCTATTTCCATAAGGAGATTGAACACTCTTTCTCCCTCATAGAATTCATCCTCTCATGCACTCTCTTCATCTATGGGATCATCCTCAAAGGTTTATAGGCTTTTTTTCTTCTGGTAGATTCTTCTTTCTTGCTGGTAAACCTTCTTTTCTTGGTTGCTTCCCAAATTTCTATCGATTCTTTGTATCTCTTATTCATCAACCTCACCATAGGGACATTTTGAGGAAACACGTCATATCTTACCACAGTTAAAGCATTTTAGAGGTAGTTTACCCTTGTCCTTACCAGATCCTCTCTTGAGCTTGCTCACAAAGTTTGCCACTTCTTCATCCGAGTCTTTACTAGATCTTTTATGAGCGACCTCTTTCCTTGAAGATGCCTCATCAGTTACCCTCATTTCACAGGCAGTTAGGGAGCCAAATAACTCATCTATTGAGAAAGTTTTCAGCTCTTTGGCTTCCTCTATAGTAGACAATTTAGTGTCATACTTAGATGTGAGTGATCTACATACCTTTTTAACAATGACTTCATCATCTATTTCATTTCCAAGTCCTCTAATGGTGTTCACAATTTCATCTACTCTGTGAAGGTAGTCTGCAATCTTTTCTTCATATTTAATCTTCAAGCCTTCAAGCTAACCTCTTAGTGTTTGTAGCTTGGCTTCCTTAACCTTGACATCTCCTTCAAATAATTGCTGCAATTTCTCCCAAGTTTCCTTGGTGGATGAGTAGTACATAACCTTAACAAATTCATTATCTAACAGTCCACTTATAATGGCATCTTTTGCCTTAGCATTTTTCTCATACTCCTTCTTGAAATTAGGATCTATCGGTGGAGCCTCTGGGATAGTATACCCATTCTCTACAGACATCCAAACATCAAAACCTAGGGAGAACACATAGGTTTCCATTTTTCTACTCCATAAGGTATAATTGGTTCCAACAAACATGGAAGCTTTTGAGGAGGACTCATGTGTTTCCATTGTGTTCTTTGACCAGAATCTACCCAAGCTAGAGAAAGATTTTTAACCATCTAGGAACCTAATGCTCTAATACCAATTGTTGAACATAATGTACCACCGAGAGGGGATGAATCAGTTGTACCCAATACTCTAGATCTTTTAAACTTAACTTTTTGTATCGGTTAATAAATCTTACAAGCAGGATATATTGGTGAGATAGGAGAAGTGATTACATGCAAACACATAAAGGAACACAATACATAATGGTAGATGTAAGAGGAAAACCTAATGTGGGAAAACCTCGGTGAGAAATGCTGCTGGAGTGTACTACTCCAATCTAGCCTCACAATGGAAAAATAGTTTTACAAAGATTTAAAGCACCAATGCAAGGAGCACCAACCCCTACTGATTTATGGGTACCAGCCCAAAGGAGCACTAACCCCTGCACCAAGCACCAAATCGATGATATACCATGATATACAAACTTATAACTACTTTATCACCTTGTTGAAAATGAGTTTTGTAACACCTATTCAACTTCTCACTATCGATTATAACTCCCTATTTTACCAGTTCTTCCACTACCAGCTATTAAGTCATTTCCTTTGATCCCTTACTGGTCACCCTTTTCCTTACTTGTCTTTAGGTGATTTTATTTGATACTTGCCCTGCACTCTATTTGTCTCTCACTCTTAGATGCCTTCCTATCAGATCACCTTTGCACTATCATCTACCGATTTTGTGTCTTCTTGGTCTGATTCCTCTGGTGCCTTGCTTCTGCCTTGCCTAATATCCTCTGGTGCTAACCATTCTCTTATTTACTATTCTGCTTCTATATTGCCGGATCTTCCTTTGCTAATTTAGACAACTATTATTCTCTTTGTGGCTTGTTGGTTGCTATTGTCTTACCAGTTAAACCTTTGTTAAACATCCTTATTGGTTCTACTCCAACACTTGGGCACCTGATATTTTCCGTAATCACTCTCTGCTCTCTCAATTTATTTGTCCCAACCTCAATCCCTTATACAACATCAATCAATTTCATCTTCAATCTATATATTTCTCCATTGACTTCAATCATATGAAATCTCATTAAATATAATCTTTGTGATCACTATCCTACAACAAGGAAACACTGCACCGCCATATCTTATTCTTCCAATGCATGATTGCTATTTTTTTAAAAGCATGGTCTGTTTGTTGGCCATTTTCTCATGGTTTGTCGACCATGCTTCTTGTCATACATATCAAATAAACTGGCATCTTCCTTCCCTAGATCGACAAGGTGATCAGGTGTCTTGCTTTGACCATGATTTCAAGAATTCGATCTGCCTCAAGCCACATCCTACAACACTAGACCCGTGGACTTCATTTAATGTCTACCTGTTTCCATCCATTTTGTTGCCTTGGGCCTACAAACTTTTGTCTTCTTGAGTGACTTCCTCTCATGATGTTGATTCTAGTGAATCCTTCATTATCCGTCTTGGGCTTCCCTTTTATATCAACATACCAGTATATTGGATGCAACCTCTGGTTCATAGGTTGAGTATGCTAGTTTGTAAGGCAATTGGTTGTAGCTTTTGGATATGTCTTCTTCTCGCTGTATTTGATGACAATGAATGTTTTCTTCACTTCACTTTCACTTGAAGAAGTGAACTGTATCTCCTTATCTAATGTATCTTTTTTGTTTGAACTGTTTCCTCCTTCAAAACCTAGACCATCGCCATCTTTTGAATACTTCTATTTTATCAAACTTTTGTCCAAGGCTTCAGTGCTACCCTCATACTTGCTTCTCATCTTGAGTTCTTCCTTTCTCTTTCCAAGCTCCTTTTTGAGCTTTACAATTTCTTCTTCAAGATCTTGATGCTCCTTCTCTTTCTTCATTAAATTAGATGATGTTACTTCACATATCCTCTTAGCCTCTTCTAGTTGGAGTTTCAAATCAGAAATCATCTTCTTTGACTCACTTAGAGATTCCTCCAACTCACTTTAATCTTTTGCAATAGTATTTTTTACCTTCTTGAGTTTTTTTCTTGTTTTACTTAACTCTTCAAGTGCACTTATGAGTTCACCTTATAGGTCCACCTCACCTTCAATGTCCTCATCTTTTGCTTCTTCATTTGCCAATTCATCTACTACCATAAAGAGATTGAACATGCTTTCTCCCTCACAACAATCATCCTCTGATGCACTCTCTTTATCTATGACATCATCCTCAATGGTTTATAGGGTTTTCTTCTTCTGGTAGCTTCTTCTTTCTTACCAGTAAAACTTATTTTCTTGGTTCCTTCCCAAAGTTCTGTCTATCCTTTGTATCTCTTATTCATTAATCTCACCATAGGGACATTTTGAGGCAAAGTATCCTATCTTGCCATAGTTAAATAATTTTAGAGGTAGTTTACCCTTGTACTCACTAGATCCTCTATTGAGCTTTCTCAAAAAGTTTGTCGCTTCTACATCTGAGTCTTCACTGGATCCTTTATGAGAAACCTCTTCCTTGCCCTTTTTGATGGAGTTGAAAGTAGCCTCTTTCCTTGAAGATGACTCACTGGATGTCCTCATTTTATAGGCAGTCAGGGAGCCAAATAACTCATCCATTGAGAGAGTTTTCAGATCTTTGGCTTCCTGTATAGTAGAGACTCTAGTGTCATACTTATTACACTGGTAACAATCACCATGAAAGTTTGGTAAGTATCGGTTTTGTTGCCTTGGGGCTACAAACATTTGTCTTCCCGGATGACTTACTGTCATTCTGTTGATTCTAGTGAATCCTTCATTGTTGATCTTGGGCTTCCCATTTGTCTTGGGATGCGACCTCTGGTTCATAGGTTGAGTATGCCAGTTTGTAAGGCGGCTTCTTGTAGCTTCTGGATATGTCTTCTTCTTGTTGTCTTTGTTGATAGTGAAAGTTTTCTTCACTTCACTTTCAATTGAAGAAGTGAACTGTATCTCCTTATTGGATGTGTCTTTGTCGTTTGAACTTTTTCCTCCTTCAAAACCTAGACCACCTCCATATTTTGAATGCTTTTATCTTCTCAACATTTTGTCCAAGGCTTCAGTGCTACCCTCATACTTGTTTCTCATCTTGAGTTCTTTCTTTCTCTTTTCAAGCTCCTTTCTGAGCTTTACAATTTCTTCTTCGAGATCTTGATGCTCCTTCTCCTTCTTCATTAAATTAGAGGATGTTACTTCACATATCCTTTTAACCTCTTCTAGCTGGAGTTTTGAATCAGAAATCATCTTATTTGACTCACTTAAAGATTCCTCCACCTCACTTTGTTCTTTCACAAAAATATTTTTGACCTTCTTGAGTTCTTTTCTTATTTTACTTAACTCTAGAAGTTCACTTATGAGTTCACCTTATAGGCCCACGTCACCTTCAATGTCCTCATCTTCTGCTTCTTCATTTATCGGTTTATCTACTACCATAAAGAGATTGAAGACTCTTTCTCCCTTACAACAATCATCCTCTAATGCACTATCTTCATCTATGATTTCATCCTCAATGGTGTATAGGATTTTCTTCTTCCGGTAGCTTCTTCTTTCTTCCCGATAAACCTTCTTTTCTTGGTTCCTTCCCAAAGTTCTAACGGTTCTTTGTACCTCTTGTTCATCAATCTCACCATAGGCACATTTGAGGCAAAGTATCCTATCTTTCCATAGTTAAAGAATTTTAGAGGTAGTTTACCCTTGTACTTACTAGATCCTTTATTGAGCTTCCTCATCAAGTTTTTCACTTCTACATCTGTTTCTTCACTGGATCCTTTATGAGAAACATCTTCCTTGCCCTTTTTAATTGAGTTGAAAGCAACCTCTTTCCTTGAAGATGACTCACCGGTTGTCCTCATTTAATAGGTAGTCAGGGAGCCAAATAACTCATCCATTGAGAAAGTTTTCAGATGTTTGGCTTCCTCTATAGTAGAGACTCTAGTGTCATACTTAGATGTGAGTGATCTAAGTACCTTTTTGACAATGACTTCATCAGCTATTGCCTCTCCAAGTCCTCTAATGATGTTCACATTTTCATCTACTTTGTGAAGGTAATCTGCAATCTTTTCATCATCTTTCATCTTCAAGCCTTCATGCTGACCTCTTAGTGTTTGCAGCTTGGGTTCCTTAACCTTAACATCTCCTTCAAATAATCTTTGCAATTTCTCCCAAGTTACCTTGACAGATGAGTAGTGCATAGCCTTAAAAAATTCATTATCTGATAGCCCACTTATAATGGCATGCTTGGCCTTAGTATTGTTCTTATACTCCTTGGCATCAGGATCTATCAGTAGAGACTCTGGGATAGTATACCCATTCTTTATAGACATCCAAACATCAAAACCTAGGGAGGATAGATATATTTCCATTGTTCTTCTCCAGAAGGCATAGTTGGTTCCATCAAACATGGGAGCTTTTAAGGAGTCAAACTCATTTCTTGCCATTGTGTTCTTTGACCAGAATCTACCCAAGCTAGAGAAAGATTTTGACCATCCGGGAACCTAATTCTCTGATACCAATTGTTGAACATAATGTACCACTAAGAGGGGGGTGAAACAATGGTACCCAATACTCTAAACCTTTTAAACTTAACTTTTGGTACTGGTTAAAAAATATAACACGACGAGTATATACTGGTGAGATATGAGAAGTGATTACATGCAAACACAAAAAGCCATGCAACACATAGCAAGGTATGTATGAAGAAAATCCAATGTGGGAAAAAATAGTCTTACAAAGATTTAGGGTACCAACCCAAGGAGCACCAACCCCTACTGATTTATGGGCACCAACCTAAAGGAGCACAAACCCCTACACTAAGCACAAACTCAATCATATACCATGAAATACAAACTTATAAATATTTTAGCACCTTGTTGTAAATAAGTTTTGCAACACCTATTCAAATTCTCACTATCAGTTACAACTCTCTATTTTACCAGTTCTTCCACTACTAGTTATTAAGTCACTTCCTCTAATTCCTTACTGGTCACCCTTTGCCTTACTTGTCTTTAGCTGATTTTATTTGATACTTTTTGTACACTCTGTCTCTCTCTCCTAGATGCATTCCTATCAGTTCACCTCTGCACTGTCCTCTACGGGTTCTCTATCTTCTCGGTCTGATTCCTCTGGTGCCTTGCTTCTTCCTTGCTAGATCTCCTCTGATGCTTACCCTTCTCTTCTTTATTGTTCTGATGTTGTCTTGCCAGATCTTCCTTTGCCAGTTTAGACAACTCTTATGCTCTTTGCAACTTTCGAGCTGCTATTGTCTTACTGGTTAAACCTCTGCTAAACCTCCTTACAGATTCTTGTCCAACACTTGGACACTTCTCATATTTTCTCTAATTACTCTCTGCTCAATTTCTTTGTTCCGACCTCAATCCCTTATGAAACATCAATCAATTTTGATCTTCAATTTGTATATTTATACGTAAAATATCCCGCCAAAGGATATTCAAACATTGACACGTTTAGGGATTTCTCCATCGACTTCAATCAAATCAAATCTCATCAAATCTAATATCTAAGATCACTATCTTGCAACAAGGAAATACTGGACCGCCATATCTTATTCTTCTAATGCATGTTTGATATTTTTTAGCAAGCATGGTCTGTTTGTCAGCCATGTTCTCACGGTTTGTTGACCATGCTTCTTGTCAGACATTAAATAAACTGGCATCTTCCTTCCCCAGATCGACAAGGTGGTCAGGTGTCTTGCTTTGACCATGATTTCAAGCGTTTGGTTTGCCTCAAGCCACATCCTACAAGACTTGACCCGTGAGATTCATTTAATGTCGACCTGTTTCCATCTTGTCGACATGGTGTAGGAGTACCTAAGGGTTTAAATTCCCTTAACTAATTTTGGCATGTACATACTTTGGAATGGCTCTACATCCTTTTGTTTGCAGTTTTTGAAATTTTGCCTATCGGCAAGACCTACCCTGATCGGTAGGACTTGTCCCGATGCAGTCGCAAGTGGTTGGAGTGGATTTATTGAGTATCAGATAGAGTAGTTTTACACTACACCGATGACCCGATGGGAAAGCAAACGTTCTATTGTCATCCATTTTGAGCTTCAAACCCATGAACCAAATTAGTTCAAGGTTCAAAATGTCTTTTTTAAGCCACGAAAATGTGTTGTTGTATAACGAGCAGATGTCTCTATTTTAAGTTATTTTCCATACTTGAACTTTGAACCAATTTTCAAAGTGTTTCAAAAGGTTCAAGCGATTTAAATGGTTAAAGGATTTTTCTTAATAATCTTTGTTGTCGCTCATTCTCGGTTACGTTGTATGCTGCTTGTTCCTTGTTGTACTTCTTTAATGAATTGAACCATTGAACTCTTTGTGAAATGGTTCAAGGTTCAAGAGTTCACTTCTAAGGCTCTTGATGATAATGAAAGTGGCACGAACCTATTTTTATCGGTCATTAGGAGGACTGTTTCTAGTTTACACTGACAGCTCGACGACAAATCACAAGCGGAGGAGCATCGAATGAAGGGATTTCTTGTTATCCTGAATCCTGATGGAACATCACAAATTGGAGCATCAACCTAACCCATTTGGTAGGTCCCCGATGAATCGATGGAAATGCCCAGAGAGCGGACACAACCATCGGCTATTGGATGAAGGGATTTCTTGTTATCTCGATGCCCAATAGAAAAACTACAAGTGGTGGACATAGTCATCGAACATCAAAAAATAGAAGTTGAGGTTATGTCGAAGCTCGATAGGAAGTGCGGAGCGCGACAAGTCGCCATCAGCCATCAGGAACTAGGATTTGATGTTACCCTGAAGGCCGATGGAAAAAGAGCCAATAGAGTAGTTGGTTATCGGGTATCGGTGTAGGTGTGTTTTGGTTACCTCGATCATTCGATGGAAAGGTGCAGATTTTTGCAAGTCGCCAATGGGCATCGGAAGCCGATTCTGAGGCTATGCTAATGACCCGATCTGGAACTTCTTTCCTTCTATTTTGTAATTGTTTTTCTGTTTGAAACAGTCTATGTTTCCACGATGGATGGATGAGCTATAAGAGTCCATAAAGATAAATTGTAAAGGGTTGGTTGTTGGATCATTTGGATATACAAAAAAGAAATAGAAAAATTATTTTTTGGTTTCGATCATTGAAGTACTATTCTATATTATTTTGCTAAGTTTTTCATTACAGTTCTGTAACTAGAGTTTCCTTGTTGTTGTTCATTTTTTATTTTGAATCCACATTCTAAATATGGCTTTATCTTGAAACTCCACCATGGGATCCATGTGGCCATTGGAGCACTTCAGGTTGAGCCAAAAATGTACAGTATGAGTAAAATAGAAGTAGGAGGAAACCAGGAAATGACAATCACTATTTCTACATACTAAGCCTAGGCGAGCTTGGAAGTAATCTGGCTAGGTTTCAGTAATGTGATGAAGATAACTTGCAGGGAAGGAATCTACTGAGAACTGGAAGAATTTCAAGAAGGCTATAAGCCTGAAACTGTGACATTGTGAATCCAATAGAGAAAATTTCGCTAAACCAAACAAGATGGGTGGTTTAGCAAGGAGAGAAAGAATGAGCATGTCCTTCACCCCTGCAAGGATATGTTGAGCAAGCTTACTTTGTAAGCTTGAGGAAGGTGAGTTAAGAAAATAAATGGTAGGGAAGCCCTTAGGAGTCTAGTGGAGTAGACTTGAAATCCGGGAAGGGATAGGAGCAAACCATCAAAGAAAACTAATTGATGGTTGATTAGGTAGCCTCCCTAACACCTACCTCATTTAAGACACCAACACTTCAATGATGACCATGTGGCGTTCCAATCATAATCCAACTCATCTCAACTCATTTTGTCAATTGGGGATTTGTCACCAACCATAAACATCCTACCGGTGTATGCCTTTTTATTATCGAGACACTAACTCTGCCAATACATGTTACCTTATCAGTTATTCTTCATGCATGCTTGTCTCTATTCTTTCGGTTGATCAACTTTACTTGTCATCAAACACATGAATCCATCCACTAAGCCTATTTACTAGTAATATTACACCTACCTTGATACCGATATTATCCTTGAGTAGAACATGTCATCAATGCATATTCTAATAATCATGCCTACTACTAGATTACACTCCTCTTTGTATACCGGTGATCACATTCTTCTTTGTTGTATTTTTCTTGCTTACTGATGATCATGTTTACCGGTAGAGGTTGCATCTTATATTTATCAGTAACACACCTTATTTGTTTGCTTGCGTACTCCTTGCATACTAGTTGACTATACTAGTTGACATCAATGACAATACAATGCCAACAATCTTTGATTTAGCATTGATGTCAACACACTCTTCTCCTTCAACCGTCTCATTCTCCCCCTTTGACAACAATGACAAAGGGCCAGATCTTCTCTTCAGCTCATATTTTCTCCACCGATTACACAACATATTTTTGCCCTTTGTTGAATATGCTCATTGTGATTACCACTAGTTTCGATGTATAAATTCTTGAACTCCCCCTATGGCCATCATGTGGTTCAAGAGATATAGATATACCTATAAACCCCATGAACCATATATCTCCATATAAAATCAAGTGCATGAAGCAGGTGACACAACTCCTAAATCGCGTCTTAGATACTTAAATGTACTTACTGGTAATGGTTTTGTAAAGATGTCTACAATTTGTTCACTTCTAGGGACATATTCCATAATTACTTCCTTCCCTTCAACTTTCTCCCTGGAAAGTGATATTTGATAGAAATATACTTTGTCCTTGAGTGCATAGTCATGTTCTTTGATATATTAATGACACTTGATTTATCACACCAGATAGGAATAGGATCAGATAAGTCGAGCTAAATATCTCTGAGGGTCTTCTTCATCCATAACACTTGAGAGCAGCATGTAGCAACAAAAATATATTTTTCTTTAGCAGTTGATAGAGAAACCAAGCCCTACTTCTTGCTATCCCATGAAACTAACTAGTCACCTAGGAAGAATGCACCACCACTTGTTCTCTTTTGGTCATTAATGCAACCTACCAGATCAGAATCAATAAAGGCTTGCAAAGTTAAATCTCCTTTCTTAGGGTACCATAGTCCATAATTGAGTGTTCCTTATAGGTTCCCAAATATTCTTCCAACTGCATTCATATATGATTGTCTAGGTCCTACCTGAAATCTTGCCTCTATGCACATAGACTGCACTATATCCGGTCTAGAAGCAGTAGGATACAATAAATTACCAATCATGGATCTATATAAGGTCTGATCCACTACCGTTGACTCATCATCCTTGCTCAATTTGCATCTAGTCACCATTGGATTACTTACCAGTTTGTAGACTTCCATTTGAAACTTCTTTAGCATATCGCTAACATACTTGATTTGTGAGATGAATATCCCTTTACCTTGCTATGAAATCTGCAAACCAAGAAATAATGACAACTCTCCAAGCATGGACATCTCAAATCTTGATTTCATATGGACATCAAAGTTATTGCATAGGGTTTCTGTGTCGCCTCCAAAAATGATGTCATCCACATATACAATGCTTTCTTCAAGAGGAACACAAAGGTTTCATCATGTAGTAGAAACCCTTCTGGTTGTTCCATGTATAATTCTTCTTCTAAATTGCCATTTAGAAAGGAAGAATTTACATCTATTTGATAAACTTTATATCCCTTGTAGGCAAAGACGGCAAGAAATATCCTAATAGCTTCTAGCCTAGCCACCAGTGCAAATGTTTCTTTAAAATCAATTCCTTCTACTTGAGAATACCCTATGCACACTAGCCTATCTTTATTCCTAACAAACTTACCTTCTTCATTCATCTTGTTCATGTAGACCCATTTGGTGCCAATGATGTTCTTGTCTACTGGTCTAGGGACCAATTCCCAAGTCTTGTTCTTTTCAATCTATTGCAGATCTTCTTCCATTGCATCCATCCATTTTTTACTCTTTTTGACCTCATTGAATGTCTTATGTTCTATTTTAGTCATGAGGCAAAAATTAACTTGCTCATTATTTTAGGTAAGTCTTCTCCTTGTCTGCACACCATCATTCTTATTGCCTATAATCTAATCTCTAGGATGATTTTTCTCCACATACCGGTTGGGAAACTTATTATATGCTTCTTTCGGTTCACTGTTAGATGAAACTTCTTCACCTTCATCACTAGAATCATCATATCGGTTGACTTGAGGTTGTCTTCCTTTATGCAAGTCTTCATACACTCTCACATGCACACTTTCAATAAATCTCCTTACTCTTTTGTTGTAGCACTTGTATGCGTTGCTGTAAGTTGAGTAACCAAAGAAAATGGCTTCATCAATCCTAGATTCAAAGCTTCCCAAGCTATCCATATCTCTCTTTATGAAGAACCTACTCCCAAACACTTTGAAGTTCTTGATAGATGGCTTGTGGTCGTACCACAGTTCACAAGGTGTCATCCTATTGTTTGTTCTTAATTGAACCTAGTTCAATGTATAGAAAATAGTATGAACTGCCTCCTTCCAATATATATCTGGTGTGTGTTCCTCATTTAGCATGGTTCTTGCCATCTCTTTGACTGTCCAGTTGTTCCTTTCTACCACACCATTTTGTTATGGTGTCCTTGGGGCTGAATACTTTCTTTTGATCCATGCCCCTCACAATAGTCTTCTAATTTATTTGATGTGAAATCTCCACCCCGTTCTGATCTTAGGCATTTCAGTTTGCATCCACTTTCCCTTTCAACCATCTTTCGCAAGATCTTGAATCTCTCAAATGCTTGAGATTTATCCTGTAAGAAGGTGACCCATGTCATACTTGAAAAGTCATCAACAAAGAGCGTGAAATATCTCTCATTGACTAAATATCTTGTTATAGTTGGTCCACATAGATCGGTGTGCAAAAGTTCAAGTGGCCTTGAATAATTATTCTCTTTAGTCATTAAGGTCACTTTAGTCTGCTTTCCTCTTGCACACTCATCATAGAATATGCTTACCGGTTTGATGATTTCTGGTATGTCTCTCACATAATCTTTCTTTCTTACTTGGACCATATTATCCAAATTTATATGGCCTAATCTTCTGTGCCACAACCAAATTTGATCCACTTGTCCCATCATTCAATGAGACTCATGACATTCCTTCAGATTGTATACATTTCCATCTATTCTTTTACCTTCTACTACAATTTGACCAGTACTTTCTTTTCTTATCTGGCAACCGATAGAGTCAAAAGTAAATTTATATCCTTTATCACACATCTGACTCAGACTTAGAAAATTGTGTTTTACACTTTCTACATAGTATACATCATCTGCCTTCAATTTGCCATCTATATTCAGAGTACCTTTTCCTTTTATCTTGATGGAGGAGTTGTATCCAAATCTTACTGAGCCTCCATTCCAATCTTCAAACTCGATGAATTTATTCTAATCTCTGGTCATGTGATTTGCAGCTACTGTTTACAACCCACAAGTTCCTTCTTTCTTCATGCAGGGTTGTCTACACAATTAAGCTTGATTTTGATTTGTCCCTGTTCTTCTCAACCCATACTGGTTGAGTTTCTTTCTTCTTTCTTGCAGCAACTTAATATTCCAGTTTTTCTTTTGGTCTCTGATACGGTTCAGTCCACTTCCGCTTATTCTTTTGGTATTTACAATGTTTTGTAATGTGTCCAAACTGTTGAGAATTATAGCATTTTATATTGACTTTAAAAGATGAACCTTTAAAATTATTGTGGGACACCGGTTGACTTCTCCTACATTCAAAACTCCTATGACCAAATCCATTACACTGATAATAGATAACTTCAAAATCCTGGAGTACAACGAATGGATTTCTACTTGCAACACTAACAAGAGGCTTTCTCATCAACCTACATTCATCAATCCTATGTCCAAACTTATTACACCGATAACAATAACCATGAAAGTTTGGTAAATACTGGTTTTGTTACCTTGGGCCTACAAACTTTTGTCTTCCTGGGTGACTTCCTCTCATGCTATTGATTCTGGTGAATCCTTTATTGTCATTTTTGGGCTTCCCTTTGATATCAGCATACCAGTATATTGGATGTGACCTCTGGTTCATAGGTTGAGTTAGGATTTAGGGTAAGGGTTATCAAGGATTAAGATCTTTGTATCATGGCTAATGTTATCATTTACATCATGGTTAGGATTATGGTTAGGGTTAAAATTTAGTGTTAAGGTTAGCATTATCCTTTGGGTTATGGTTTAGGAACAAGGCTAAGGATTATGATTAGGGATATACTTCAGATTATGTTGTGGGTTAGAAACATAGTTAGGTTTGGGGTCATTATTTGGTTAGCCCTAGGATTATTGTTGGGTTTAAAATTATAATTAAAGTTAGTATTGGAGATACAATAACACATGATTTACATTTAGGGTTATGGTTAGAGTTATGGTTAGGACTATACCATGGTTAAGGTTAAGCTTAGGGTTAGGGTTACAGTTAATGTTGTGATTTACATCATAGTTAGGGTTAGGATTATAGTAATGATTAGGGATTACGATTACATCATGCTTGTAATTAGTGTTAGAGTTAGGGTAGGTTTATGATGTTAGGGTTAGGGTCTACATCATGGTCAAGGTTAGGAATATATTTTGGGTTACAGTTAGGGATGGGTGTAAGGGTTATTGTTAAAGGTTGTTGTAAGGTTAGGGTTATGATTAGGGTAAGGGTTATAATTTTTAAATTTTCTTATGGACTACAAATCATAGGAGTTAACTATTGATTTTTTAATTATTAAGATGCGAATTTGTGCTAAAAATGAGGTAGGGTCTCCCAGTTATTTTATTTAAAAAAAATAAAATTTTACTATTAATTTTGGTTTTATTAAATCACTTTAAAAAGTAATAAATTTATATACAATTGAAACTATTTTAGAAATAAATATTTCTATATATAATTTATATCTTGCATGCATTTTTATTCATGTAAAATAAAATTTTAGAATAAAATTAAAGTTTTAAGTATATATAACTTGCATACATTTTCATTTATATAAAATATATATAGACACACTTATTTTTAATACACAACTTCTAAATATCTTAAGTCCTTGTTGCATTTTTTATTTGCGATTCTTATGTTTCTAATGGCATGGCTTAAAGACACCGATGATGACACAAACCTTGGTGTACCTAATATAGGAAGCAACTGAAATAGATATGACAAGAAAATAGATGGTATAAGAGGAAGAAAAACTACAAAAGAATAAATATGGTAGTTGGGATTTAATTCAACACTCTCCCACAATCACTACTGCCATCTATAATACCCAAGTTTCTTTGTTGGTGCATAAAACTTTCTTTTCCCAATGGTTTAGTGAAGATGTATACATGTTGATCTTATAACTTGCAATGTTCCAAAAATATTTCTCCATTATTGATTAAATATCTGATGAAATGATACCTTGTGTCTATATGCTTGCTTCTTTTGTAAAAAACTAGATTCTTTGACAATGCTATAGCTGAGTTGTTTTCATATAGATCTTTGTTGGTTCTTCTTGTTCATGCCTCAATTCTTTCAACATTCTTATCATGCATACTACTTGACAAGCTACCCCTGTAGCCACTACATACTCTGCTTTAGTTGATGAAAGAGTAACTATTGGTTGTTTCTTTTATGACCATGATATTATACCTTATCCAAAATAAAAAAACATTATATAAAGTGCTCTTCCTATTGTCTATACTCCCTGCACAATAAGTGTCAATGTATCCTATTAGCTTGAAATCATTTGTCCTTGATTAGAGAATTCCATAGTTCCTTGTCCCATTGACATATTTCAAAATTCTTTTTCTAGTTTGCTAATAAGAAACTTTTGGAGACTCCATGAACCTTGAAATAAGACTAACTGCAAACATTCTATCTGACCTTGTGGCTATTAAATGCATAAGACTACCAACAAGTGTTTTAAATATAAATTTGGATTTACATATGGTCCTTTATCATCTTTACTCAATTTCAAACCCATCACAATAGGTGTTCAATATGCTTTACAATTTATAATATTGAACCTCTTCAAAATATCATTTGCATACTTTGATTGTGAGATGAATATACCTTTATCATTTTTGATTAATTGAAAGCCAACAAAGTATCTCATTAATTCCAAATCAATCATCTCAAATTATTTTTTCATAGTTCATTTGAACTTATCAGTTCACAAATCACATGTGAATATCAAGTCATCAACATATAAACAAACAATTATGATCTTACTGTTAGGTCCCGGAGATGACTGAGAGGGGGGTAAATTCAAACGAAAAGCAACTTAAACAACTTTAATGCTTAATACCGGTGAACTAGTCTTTTATGCCGGTAGATAGTTTTCTTAGTTAATTGCAATAGTGGTAAGGATTAATGGATGAAACAAAAGGACAAGGTCATCCACAACACATAACACCAATATTTGTATGTGGAAACCCTATAAGGGGAAAAAACACGATGGGAAACCTTACCCATAATCAGATGATACTACTGCAGATAGTATATGTATACAAATGGGGTCTGCACATGCAGAAAGGCCCAATGCCTAGAGCTCACTGCTCAATCACAAATGGGAGTCATACTGACTATAATTGTATGTTTAAATCCAATAAGGATGTACTGCTCAAATTAGCATCTTTCCATGCTAGATTCAGTACCAGTGTAGTTATGATTGTCTTCACAAAAAGCCTCCTTCAATCTTCAAATGATGTTTGCATGTATAGCTCTGCCTATTCTCGCATATACCTTCACACACTTCTTTTTTGTATCCCTACTTTGATTTTACAAATAATATCTTACATTTATATCATAACCTAAGACCAATTTTAGTAGGTCGGCTCTAAAGGATATTACAATAAAATCAATTTACAAATAAATCAATACTTGATGCAATAACCGATTCAACATGTCAGCTTGATGCATTTACAACAAGAATAAAACATCTTCATAATGTGTCGTGCTGATCTGGAAAAGATAAACCTCCCAATGTATATCCTGGACCTATTTGTCGGTAACAATAAATATGCAAATACGAATATGCCAGTAAACAAATCTTCAAGACAAAGTGTCCAAACGATGTCTTCGACATAACTAGGTGTTTTCCATGCCATTACAAGTGCCAGTGATCATTATATCCTACCGGTGTACCAGATATCGGTGACTGTGCATAAGTTACTTGTTTGTCAGTGAATGTTGCTAATTCTCCAAAGTGCCAGAGTTGATTAGTGTTAGTAGGTGTTGACATCAATGACAAAACCATAACAAAATATCAACAATCTCCCCCTTTGGCATTGGTGGCAACACAAGATGGAAAAACCATCAAAGTGCCAAAACAGAAATGCCAAATACCAAAAACCAACAATATCTCAAAAGAGATCATAACCAAAATAAAATTCTCCCCAAAGTAACAATCTCTCCCCCTGAGAGTGACACAAATTTTTGTGTTTTTCCATATATCTCTCCCCCTTTGACATCAAATGCCAAAGTAATATAAATACCATTTTCAAATACAAAATGCCAAGAATTATTATCTTGGTATACCAACTACTCCTCCTGAGAAGTAACTTCCTCATCAAAGCTAGAGTAAAAGATTTTTCTGTTAATTCTTTTGGTTGATCACAATCATCAGCTTTCTAAGTTTCTACCGGTGGGGGTATGACCCCAAGCCGATCTCTAAGATATTCAAAAGTCTCCTTAGGCAGAGGTTTAATCAAAATATCTGCAATCTGCTCTTTAGTATTCACATAGACTAGTTTTACTTCTTTTGCTTCAACATTCTCTTTCAGAAAATTCAATTTGATTGAAACATGCTTAGTTTTAGAATGTAGTACTTGATTCTTAGATATATCAATTGCTGCAGTTTTATCACAATAGATAGTTATAGGTTCCTTGCATTTTACTTTTATGTCTTTCAACATTTGTTTAAGCCACAATACCTGTGTATAGTTTGTTGATCCTACAATATATTTTGATTCTGCTGTTGACAGAAATGCACAACTTTGTTTCTTACTTAACCAAGAAATTAATTTTCTTCCAAGAAAAAATGCTCCATCGGTGGTACTTTTTCTGTCATCTACATCTCCTTCCCAATTTGCATCTGTGTATGCACATAATTCAAATTTTTCATCTCTAGGGTACCATAAACCAAGATTTGTAGTGCCTTGTAGGTACCAGAAAATCATTTTTACTGCTGATTCATGATTTTCTCTAGGATTACTCTAAAATCTTGAAACAATACATACTACATTCATAATGTCAGGTCTTGGTTGTGTCAAATACAGTAGACCTCCTATCATAGATTTGTACCTAGTCAGATTAATAGGTGTAGATTCATCCCTTAGTGATAATTTGTCATTTGTAGTCATAGGCATG
This sequence comes from Cryptomeria japonica, assembly GCF_030272615.1. Classification (NCBI taxonomy): domain Eukaryota; kingdom Viridiplantae; phylum Streptophyta; class Pinopsida; order Cupressales; family Cupressaceae; genus Cryptomeria; species Cryptomeria japonica. Next base: position 145,481,450 of record NC_081408.1, on the reverse strand, counting down.
CTTATCGGTTTAGAGTTCTCCATCCCAAATTTCTTTATTAACTCCTTTAAGTACTTGGATTGACTCAAGAATATTCCTTTATCAGTCTATGAAATCTGTAATCCTAAAAAGAATTTTACTTCTCCAATCATAGACATTTCAAATTCTTGCTGCATTTCAATAGAAAAGTTTTTACATAATCCATCTTCTCCTCCAAAGATTATGTCATCAACAAAAACTTCTATAACTATGATGTCATCATTAGTCACTTTATAGTATAAGTTGTTGTCAGCATTACCTTTAGAAATACCAATTTTCAAAAGATATTTATCCAATTTTGCATACCAAGCTCTTGGAGCTTGCTTCAACCCATACAAAGCTTTCCTTAACCTACAAACCATATCTTTGTTTTTTGTCAAAGAAAATCCATTAGGTTGTTCAATGTAAACTTCTTCTTCAAAATATCCATTCATAAATGTACATTTGACATCCATTTGATAAACTTTGTAGTTCTTATGTGCTGCAAAAGCCAAGAATAATCTAACTGCCTCAATTCTAACTACCGGTGCAAAGGTTTCATTGTAATCAATTCCTTCTTTATGAGAATATCCCTTACACACTAGTCTTGCTTTATTTCTGATTACCTTACCATCTTCATTAAGTTTGTTTCTAAATACCCATTTAGTTCCAATTACATTTTTGTCTTTAGGTCGGGGAACTAATTTCCATGTGTTGTTTTTCTCAATTTGTTCTAATTCTTCTTCCATAGCTTTAATCTAGTGTTTATCTTCATATGCTTCTTTAATTGATTCTAGTTCAATTTGAGAAATAAGACATACCTCTTCATTTGCCAGTCTTCCTCTTGTCATAACTCCTTTATACTTATTTCCAATTATCTGATCTTTAGAGTGATTACATCTTCCATACCATGGTGTCTTTGTTTGCTGGTGTTCCTCAGTTACAGTGGAATTTTCAGATGATACCGGTGTAACTAGATCTTCATTCTGTGCTGGTGGATTCAATGTAGATTCATCTATTAGAATCTTTGTTGCCGGTTCAGAGTCTATATATCTTGAAGTTCTTCTGAATCGTTCATCAATCTTTACATTTGTACTCTCAACAATTTTCTCCAATCTTTTATTAAAACATCTATATGCCTTACTCTTAGATGAATAACCAAGAAATATTCCTTCATCACTTCTAGGATCAAATTTCCCAATATACTCATCTCTTCTAATATAGCATTTACTTCCAAATATTCTAAAATATTTAAGAGTAGGAGTAATACCAAACCATAGTTCATGAGGGGTCTTACCGGTTTCACTTTTGATGTGAACTTCATTGAATGTATAAACCATTGTACTTACTGCTTCTCTCCAATATACATGTGGTAGATTTGATTTAGACAAAATACTTCTTGCTGCATCCAAGATAGTTCTATTTTTTCTTTCTACAACTCCATTTTGTTGTGGTGTCCGAGGTGCTAATAGCTATCTTTTGATTCCATTCACTTCACAGAATGCATTAAATTCCTTGGATGTAAATTCTCCTCCTTGATCTAATCTTAGACATTTGATTTTCTTACCTGTTTCATTTTCTACCATTGCTTTGAACAGTTTGAACTTCCCAAGTGCTTCTGATTTTTCTCTGAGAAAAGTAACCCAACACATTCTAGAATAGTCATCAATGATTAGCATGAAATACCTATCACCTTGTAAACTTTTAGTTTTAGTTGGACCACATAAATTAGTATGAATTAAGTCAATAGCATTATTGGATTTTTCTAGAATACTTTTGAAAGTAGCTCTTACTTGTTCTCCAAATTGACATTCCTTACATACTGGATTGTGAGGCTTAACAATCTTAGGTAAATCTCTAACTGGTTTAATAGTACTAATCATCACAATGCAATAAAAATTTACATGACAAAGTCTCTTATGCCATAGCCAACTTTCATCAATATGTGCAATCAAGCATGTCTTTTCATTTTTATTCAGATGAAAGATATTACCTCTCTAGAGTTTGACTAGCAATTGCAATTTCCAAACCAGATCTGTTCATAATTTTGCATTTACCATTTTTGAATTGTAACTGAAATCCTTTTTCAACTAATTGACCAACACTCAAAAGATTATGTTTTAAACCTTCAACATAGTAACATTATCAATATTGTGCTTACCATCAAGAGATACTGTACCTTTTCCTTTGATCAAATAGGCTTTATCATCTCCAAATATTACCAAACCTCCATTATATTCCTAAAAGGTCAAGAATTTACTTTTATCACCTTTCATGTGATGCAAGCAACCTGAATCAATGATCCATTCATCCTTAATTTCAATTTTAGCTGTCAGGGCCTGCTCTACTAGTTGAACAGTAGGTGTCGGTTGATCTTCTGTTATATCAACAAAGACCCATCCATTGTCTGTCGGATCCTCATTAGAATCATTAGTGACTCCTTCATCAACAAGATAACAAGATTTGTCTTTATTCTTCTTAAATTTGTATCTCTGATATTCAAGGTTAGGTTTGTATGTCCTTCGAGCTTCTTCTCTTAGTCTAGCATGTCTATCAGGGCATCTCGAAACCATATGACCAATATTGTTATAGTTAAAACATTTAAAAGGTTCATTACCTTCATACTTACTTCCAATTGGACCTTTATGCATTTTTCTTGCAAATAGTGCTTCAAGTTCTTCAAGTTATTCATTTTCTCTCCTGCTTTCTTCAAGTTATCTTGTATAAAACGCTTTACAATTCGATTTGTCAAATGTGGTGCAGATGATGTTGATGCCTTAAAAGATAAGTCAGTTTTTATAGTAGCAACAAGACCAAATTCCTCAATTTCAAAGGCTGAAAGTTTTCCAATCAATGTATCCCTAGTTACTGATGTGTTGGGAAATGTTCTTAGTTCATTTATAGCAGTGACTTTTATTTTATATGCTGGTGGAAATCCTCTTAAAATTTTTGAAACAATTTCATCTTCACTCAAGGTTCCTCCACAACATTTAATACCCAATTCAATTTCATTTACTCTCTCCATAAATGCAGAAATCCTTTCATCTTCTTCTATTTTTCAAATTTTCATACCTAACCCAAAAGCTTTCAAGTTTTGCAATTTTGATGGTGGAATATCCTTCATTCAGTTTTTCTAAATGATCCCAAATAGCTTTAATAGTAGACCTATCGGATAATCCCATGATTTACTGATCTAATAATGTGCTTAAGAGTGCTTTTCTTGCCTTGCAATAATTCTCTTCATCTTTAGTCAGATTTGGTGGATTAGGCTAACTTGTAGTAGGAGCAGTATAGCCATTCTTTGTAACATCCCAGATATCCTTTCCAATGCAATTCAGATGTGTCTCCATCTTGATCTTTCATATCCCATAGTTGGTTGCTTCAAGTTTAGGACTGTCCTTCCTAAAATAGTTAGAAGACATTAGATCTCCTCAAGCTGTTAAACTTCCGCAAAAAGAGGACTAGGCTCTGATACCAATTGTTAGGTTCCGGAGACAACTAAGAGGGGCGGGGGTGAATCAGTTTTCAAATAAATTCAAACCAAAAGCAACTTAAACAACTTTAATGTTTAATACCAATGAACCAGTCTTTTATGTCGGTAGACAGTTTTATTAGTTAATTGCAATACTGGTAAGGATTAATGCATGAAACAAAAGGAAAAGGTCATCCACAACACATAACACCAATATTTGTACGTGGAAACCCTGTAAGGGGAAAAACCACGGTGGGAAACCTTACCCACAATCAGATGATACTACTATAGATAGTATGTGTATACAAATGGGGTCTACACATGCAGAAAGGCCAAGCGCCTAGAGCTCACTACTCAATCATAAATGGGAGTCACAATGACTACAATTGGATGGTTAAATCCAATAAGGATGTACTGCTCAAATTAGCAACTTTCCATGCTGGATTCAGTATTGGTGTAGTTCTGATTGTCTTCACAAAAACCCTCCTTCAATCTTCAAATGATGTCTGCATGTATAGCTTTGCTTATTCTCGCATATACCTTAACACACTTCTTTTTCACATCCCTACTTCAATTTTACAAATAAGATCTTACATGTATATCATAACCTAAGACCAAAATTAGTAGGTCGGCTCTAAAGGATATTACAATAAAATCAATTTACAAATAAATCAATACCCAATGCAATAACCGATTCAACATGTCAGCTTGATGCATTTACAACAATAATAAAACCTCTCCATAGTGTGCCATGCTGATCTGGAAAAGATAAACCTGTTGGTGTATATCCTGGACCTATTTGCCGATAACAACAAATATGCAAATATGAATATGCCAATAAAAATATCTTCAAGACAAAGTGTCCAAATGATGTCTTCGACATAACCAGGTGTTTTCCATGCCATTCCAAGTGCCGGTTATCATTATATCATATTAGTGTACCAGATACCGGTGACTGTGCATAAGTCACTTGTTTGCCGATGAATGTTGCTGATTCTCCAAAGTGCTAGAGTTGATAAGTGTTAGTAGGTGTTGACATCAATGACAAAACCATACCAAAATACCAACACTTACCCTACTCATTCATGTTGGTATATAATGTAGGCTCATTGTTTCACCTATTGAAGCCATTTGTTAAAGATAAGAATCGATTATGCTATACCATATTATTGGGGCTTGTTTAAGTACATAGAGTGTCTTCTTGATATTGTAAACATTGTTTTCATGACCCAAAATTTCATACCCATGTGGCTAATCCACATAGACCTCTTCTTCTAAATAAATTTTCATCAAACTCACAAGTGAAATGAGATAGGAGAGTGTTAGAGTAAACAAGTTGGAACAATATTAAAGTATGCCTTCATTAGAAGATGTCCAATAAGGTTTACAACAACATCCGACACCTTGCAATGAAATACTTGAATGGTTAACAATATTATTGGAACCACCAGTAGAGGTAGAAATTAGTCTTATTGACTTTAATATCCCGATGTAAAATATTAAACTCCCTAAGTAAAAATGTATATTATTAAAGATAAAGTATGTGAGAAAAGAGAACATGATCGGAGAAAAATATTTGTATCTTTCTACTACCATAGTTTATAAGGATAAGTATAGCATTACCACTGATGATTACCATATTACCATAGTACACCTCAAATAAACATCAAAAGTCTAAGAAATTGATGCTTTGATGGAAAATATTGAGGTTAATGTTTCTAGGCTGATGTAGGATAAATTGAAGATCAAATAACTAAAAGCACACATAGAATACTTAAGAGGGTTCAACAAAGAAATGGTACAACATACAGAACAAATGATGGAATTTAAAATGCATCCTATAATAATGTCAAAAGAAAATGTTGAGGCAATAAAAGTCATCAAGGATGAGACTTGTATATTAGAAGATTATATTGAAGATACATTGAAAAAAAGAAAAAAAAGTTATCCAGGAAGTGATAGAAAGATATTCAGTTGCTTCACAAAAAAAAAAAATTCAAGAAATCTTATGAACTTTGCTTGAGGAAAAGTGAGAAAGAGATAGAGAAGGCAATAGGTTGGATAGGAAATTAGGATGGGAAAAGGCAAAATTGGGTGAATGCATAAAAGGAATGGATGATATTTCCTTAACAACTTAGAAAATGAAAGTTTATCATGTCACAATCATTAATAAGCTTATAGTTAATTTAAAAGAAAAGTGATAATTGCCAGCCAACCTAAATTGCCAGCCAGTGAAAAATTTAGTGGCTAATATTCGCCAGTTGGCTATTATTTGAAATTTGGGAATCAAAATTTAGCTAATAAGTTCAACTTTTAAGGTGACCCAATTTGCCACATTTTTACAAATTTTTACTTTAGTCTTATTTAAATTGCCAAAGAATTTATTTTATTAATTTTTTTACTCAAAAAGTTGCCATAATATTTGATATATGATTTGATTAGATTTTCCAACATTTTATAATTTATTGTAGAAATATAAATTAATTCATGAATAATATATCATAATTATTAGTTTTTGACTAGAGTAAAAGCAGGTTTTGAAGGGGCCCCAAAACCCTTTACAAAATGACCTTACAAGATAAAAGCATTAAGAAACCAGGAGGAACATACTTAAGAAAAACTAGCAAAATAACTAGAAAAAACCAGCTAAAAGCCCCAACAAACCAGCAAAAACCAGCCAGACCAGACAACACAGAAAAGGAACTAATTTATATTTTTCAGGGCATTAGCCAAGTTACTGCTAATCCCATATAGGTTTTTGATATTTTCCCTAAGATTAGGGATTTCCTTAGCAGATGCAGCAAAAACTTTCTTAACACTCGCTCTAGTCCTCTTTGCTGCTCCACTAGGTGTAGCTTCCCTACTTCCAATCTTGATTGCATCTTCATCAATGTTGAAGTCCACCACCAATTTAGGAGAGCTGGAGTTATCGAGGACCTTAGTGATATCCTCTAGGTTCTTTGTAACAATAGACAAGAAATTCGGAATCATACCCAACAGGTTTTTCATCGCCACTTTCCCTTCTTCCAGATAGTCAATCTGAGTTGCCATTTTTTTAACTTTTTCCTCCATGTCCTGCTTCCATTGCTTTTGATTCCTGTCATCTTCCTTCCTTTTCTCATCCTTTTGTTTCCCATTTTTTTCTAGTTTCTTCAATAGTTCATATGTCCATCTGTCATAACCCAATCTGGCCTCAGTGAGTTTTTTAAGGTTGTCCAAGAATAACCCTTCTTCGACACTCTCCTTATCCTCACTCAAATTATCCTTATTTGTTTCCTTCTCCGGTTCCTTGTTCTCCCTCTCAGAATTCATATATTTTTCCTCATTATCCTTATCATCCTTATCCACCATTGGCTCGTTGTTGTCATTGCCTATGCTAGCACTATGAATTGGACTTTCATTGTCAGATTCGTTCTCACCTTCTTCTTCCTCTGCACCCACATCCTCATCTTTCCAACTTTCCTCACCCTCTGACTCATCCATTTTCATTTCATTGCCCTCACTTCCAGTTTCCTTTGTATCATTCTTTTCATCACGGGCTTTCATCCCAGTGGTGCTCTTTCTTATTTTGCTCAGAGTAGCCTCCCCCTTGTTGGGTTCACCTTCCTGTAGCTTTCTCTTTCCTTTCCCTGGAGAAGCAGACAACCTCTTATTTTCTTGAATGACAAAGATTTTATAGTGCTCATAAATGAGCAAGATGAGCCCACTATGGAGCATCGGGTTTGAGGGATTCTTGTTGTGTTTATTGTGCAACCTAAACAGGGATCTAAAGAGATAGTAGGGTAGGGAAACCCTTTTATCATGCTTGAAGTGGTTTAATAACACAAAGTGATAAGTGTGGGCCCTAGAAAATTGGCCCTTAATAGTTATGTATTCCATGATGGCGTTCAAAACCCTGCCCCAGATTTTCTTGATGTTGGAGGCTTCATAATAACCCCTAGTGGCTTTTCCAATTTTAGCCCTCTCCTTTTCCTTACATGGGAAGAGTTTTACCGTATTATTGGAAACTTTAAGATCTCTAAAAAAATTGAGACCTGAGTGGAGCATACTTGTCATAGTCGCAATGAGGCTCGTGTCCAATTTAAACCTTACACCATGGATTTTAAAAGACCCATTACTCCAATTTTCACTTATTTTAGAGACTGTGAGATTACCATGCCTTTGTCGTAATCAACCAGCTTCTCCATGAAACTTGTTAGGGACCCTTTTTCCAGCTTTGCCCAAACTTTCAGCATATCCTTCCATCTAGAAGTGTTGTTTGGATCCTCCTTCCTTAAATCACCTCCCATATTCAAATTCAGACTTTCACCTCTGTTCTTCTGCAAACTCAAAGCTTTCTTCCCGTTGTCTCTCAAAATTTTCAAAGAAGATGACCCACAAAGTGTGCAAAGAGTTATTATATTTGATTGGGATTTCGCCCCTTTGCCATGTAATCATTACTTTTCTCTCAATGCATAAATTACTCATTTCAAATATCATAATTATGCGGTCCTTCTCTCCCTGTGAATCTATCCTGTCTAAGGAGCTCTTTAATACTCAAATTAATATCTTCCCCATGACAAATTGTTTGAGATTCAGAGTTAATGCCTAGGTTCACCAGGCAATCCGCCACCATATTTTTCTCTCTAAAGGCATGTTCAATTGTTATAACTTTAAAACTAGTAATAATTTCCCTAGCTTTTAAAATTATGTTTTCAATAGACCATGATGGCTCAGTTTCCCCCTTCAAGAACTTAATAATATTAAGTGAGTCTCCCTCCAGCCATAATTTATCATGATTTAGGTTCTTAGCAATAATTAGAGTATTCAGAGCAGCTAAGGCTTCATCATAATGACTAGTTTGACTTCCCAAATGGCCAGCAACCGCCACTAGACAACTTCTAGCAAAATTCTTGACAATGCCCCCATAACCATCTTTACCCGGATTGCCCCTAGAAGCCCCATCAAAGTTAGCCTTTATCCATCCCTAAGGTGGAAAATACCAAGCAAGACCTTTCCTACCCTTCTCCTTACTAGATTTGGTAGTAGAGAGGTTCCACCTATCATTGAAGTCATCTTTAGCAACTGGACCATAATCAATACCATTGATGCATTCAAAGATACTCCTATATATTTTATCCACCACCACTATAGGGTTGGCACTTTTATCCCTAAATTTTTTGTTGTTGCACTCTTTCTAGATGTTCTAGATAACATTAGGGAAGGTAAGTTTCCAAATCTCCACAATCTTTGGGTTGGAATTAGGGCAGTACCATTGCTACCAGGATTCCCCTAGAGAATTCAGAAAAACACAACTCAAATTCCACCTATTTAAAATAATTTTCCAGATTTCCTGGTTGAAAGTGCACCGATGGAGAATATGGTAGGAAGACTCTTCTTCCCTGCAACAAAGAGAACACCTGTTAGGAAAAACAAATCCTCGCTTTTGAAGGTTGTCCAGAGTTAATACCTTGTTTTGGATAAAGATCCAAAAAAAGATATTAACTTTAGGAATTAACTTTTTATTCCACACTTTAGCCCAGATTCCTGAGTTTCTTCCAAAAATTTATTTTGAATAGCCATAGCCAAAGAAACAGAATACTTCCCATTTGGGGTTTCCCTCCATATCAAACTATCCTATTTGTTGTCCCTCAAAATTTTAGTAGAAAGCACAATTTCAAGAAACTTTAACCTTGGACAATGCTGGCTAAATTCAATCCATTTCCCATTTCTCTAGTAATCTCTGACCAAACCCCCATGGCTATTTTTGAACCAATCTTTCCACTCATCAAGGATTGGAATTTCCTCCAAAGGTTTATCCATGATCCATCTGTCTTCCCAAGATCTTATACTTCTACCATTTCCCAGTTTCCACATTCTTCTAGCTGCAGCCCAACTTTTAGCCGATTGAACTGCATTCCAAATTGCAAAACCGTCAACAACAAATGATTTTTCCAAGAATTCTTCCTCAGAAGGTTGCATGTGAAGATATTTATTTCTCCAGATTAAATTCCACTCTCTTTCCTCCCCTTTCATTCTCCAAATTTGTTTTGCTAATAAGGCATTATTCATAGTGCTAATATTCCTTAAACCCAACCCCCCTGAGGCCTTGGGAGAGTAGATTTTATTCCAGGCTATAAGGGGAATTCTATTCTTGTCTTCCACTCCCAACCAAAGAAACTTTTTTGGGATTCTTTCAATTGCCTCCGCAAACTTTCTAGGTATTTTAAGCACATTGAGAGCATAAACAGGCAAGTTTTGGAGAGTGGCTTTGAGCAGCGTAACCTTGCCAACTTGACTAAGGACTACCCCTTTCCAACCTGCTAGTTTGGAGTTGAATTTGTCAACCAACCTAATCTAGAAATTATCCACAGGCTTAATACAAAGGGGGAGTCCCAAATAAGTGGAGGGAAGCTCAACTATTGTACAACCAAGAATTCTTTCTATCCTTAATTGTCTTTGAACAGGGGTATTGATGAAGAACAAAGAGCTCTTATCCCAATTAATTTTTTGACCAGAAGCAGATTCATAAATATTTATTACATTCTTCATATTTTTAGCTTCCCTAATAGAAGCTTCTTGCATAGTGATTGAGTCATCAATGAACTGTTCATGAGTACACATAATATTGGAAGAAGAAGGTTTCTATCCTTTGAGATTACCTTATTACACATTTTAAAAAATAAATCTACCCAAACTTTCAGCTAAAATAGTGAACAAGATTAGAGAGATGGGGTCCCGCTGTCTTAGACCTCTACTGCTTTTGGAAACTTGAAGGGGATCCATTGACAATAACATCAGAAGTGGGAGTTTCCATCAATTGAGAGCAAAGCTGAATAAATTTATCTCCAAATCCAAAGGCTTTCATAATCCTTAATAGAAACTGCCAATTCACTCTATCATAAGCTTTAGCCATATCTAACTTAAGAAAAAAACCCTGATTTTTAGCTGCCAAAAGAAAATGAATATTTTCCTGAACTGAAATAATGGAATCTAGAATTTGTCTTTCGGGGACAAAACCATTTTGCTCGGGAGAGATAATTCTGGGAAGAATATCCAATAATCTTAAAGTAAGAACCTTAGACAAAATCTTGTAAACAGAGTTACAGAGACTAATAGGTCTAAACTTATTAAGAGAATCAGCTCCAGAGATCTTAGGAATTAGGACAATGAAGGTTGCATTCAATTCTTTTAGAAGCCTTCTAGAACCAAAGAATTATTTAACTCCTTTATAGATATCAGTCTCGACAATATGCCAAAAGGATTGGAAAAAGAACACTGGAAAACCATCCAGTCCAGGAGACTTATCTCCCTGAAAAGAGAACACCGCCTTTTTGATTTCCTGACTAGAAGGTATTCGAGACAAATGTTTGTTGTCTTCCTCAGTCAAAGTAGAAGGAATAGCTTTCATCAGGAGGTTTTGATTACTGACATCAAGGTTATCCACTTCACCCATTAGGTTTCTTAAATAGTCTAGAGCTTCCTTTCTTATATCATTATCATCCTTTAAAATCCCCCTTATTATAGGATAACCTGGATATCGTGTTAACCGCCCTATGCTTAAGAGAAGTTAAGTGAAAAAATCGGGTATTTTTATCACCTTCCTTCAAATACAAGGCTCTTGACCTTAGTCTCTAGAATGTCTCTTCATTAGAAATGATAGTGTTGTATTTGGACAACAAGCCATTTTCCATAGACCTCAACTCTTCTGAAAGCCCATCCTCTTGGATTTTATCTTGAACTTCTTTTATTTCAGTTTTGATTTGAATTTTACTTTTGAAGATGTCCCCAAAAATCTCTTTGTTCCAAAATTTGATTTTATCCTTTATAATATTGAGTTTTTTAGCTATTCTGAAAAGAGTCATTCCCTCAACCTCAAAACTCCACCAATTTGCAACACAAGCTTCCAGAGATGAATGGGATAACCACACTTTTTCAAATCTAAAAGGGAAATTTCTCTTTGCAGAAAAAGAATTGGCAGTAAAAGAAATAGGGTAATGATCAAAACCAATTTTGATAATAGATGCCAAAGAACAACTATACTTAGATAACCACTCAGGAGTGATTAAGGTTTTGTCTAATTTAACTTGAATAAGATCAGCTCTAGAACTTCTATTAGTCCAGGTATAGTTAATCCCTTGGAGATCCACATCCATAAGAGCTTGATCATTTATGAAATCCATAAGATCTTATTTACCATCAAGCTGCAAGGGGAGGCCTCCCATCTTCTCTTCCTCTTTAAGTGAAGTATTGAAATCTCCCATAATTATCCATCTTTTATCAGCAAAATTTAGTCTGTCTTTTGCAAGGCTTCTCTAATATTTAGCTCTCCCAGTTTTGGTATTAGGTGCATAGACATTAGTGATAACCCAGACAAAGTTATCCTTGTTATCCTCAAGCTGCACAAAGTTCCTATTGATTTCAGAAATAATTTCCTTTCCTTTAATAGCATTTTGGTTCCAAAAAATCGTTGTTCCTCTAGAGGCTCCCTTCGAACTAGATCCTATAACTCCATTATTTTTAAATATTCTAATCCTTTACACTTTATCCTTAAACATTTTAGTTTCTTGAACAAGAACTACATCCGGTTTATGATCTCTTATTATATTATGTAGCACATCCTACTTATGAGGGACATTCAACCCTCTTATATTCTAGGAAATTATCTTCATACTTTAACCAGGGATAGGGTTGACTCGATGGAACTCTGTGTTCCATCAACATGGTTCTTCCAACTTTCTTGTTCCCTTTGATGTTTTAGAGAAGGTCTTCCCTACTTTTTGTTTTGGCTTCCAACATCTGCCTTTTTCTTATTCTTTCTTCTAGTTGCAATACCTCCATCAGGTTCCTCCTTATTCAATTTTGCCTCTTTTGTACCAGTAATCCTAAGATTTCCTTCCAGGGCTTCCATTTCCACACTATGTGATGGGGTTTTGCATTAAAACAACTTTGGGCTTCCATTGGTTAATAGAAAAAGAGGCTCAAAATCAGAAATGTTGAAATCCCGTGCTTCATTGAAGTCTTCCTCAATTGCTTTTGTGTAAGATGATGCAGACACATCATCATTGGAACTTTCCTCTGCTTTCTCCTAACTGACTAGCCCTCCCTCTTAGTCCTCTAGATCATTTTTATTTTTTGCCTCTATCCTTTGCTCATCTTCTTTAGTACTTTCTATTTGATTATTAGAACAAACACAAGAAGGTTTTTCATTATTTCTATTCACATCCTTCTTCACCTCATTTTCATGCCCAATCACTTCCTTATCTAGATTAGACTCTACTGATGGGTCTTCTCTTTTCTCTTTCGTTTGCCATTTCTGCTTCACACTGCTATCATTCTTGCTATTCTTACTCTTCTTAAGGGGACAATATTTTGCCCAATGGCCCGATTTTTTGCAATGAAGGAAAGCAAATGGGAGCGATTCATATTCAATCACTTGGGCCCATTTTCCTAATTTAGATATAATCTCAATAGATTGGGGCATGTCAGTCATTTGATTAACATTAACATAGATGCGGGCAAAAACAAACCTTGATTTAGCTACTATCATTGGATCGATTGAGAGAAGTTCTCCATAAGAACTCGTTATCCCCTTGAAGACTTTCTTATTCTAGAACTCCAATGAAAGGCCCGAGAGGCCACTCCACATAGGTGCCGACACAAAAAATGGCTCGTCAAGAGAAAGGTTTGGAGCCCATTTTTGTAGAGCCAAAGTTGACTTACCAAACATCCATGGGCCTTCACATAGAGCTTTATTCATGTCTTCTTCTAAGTTAAAAACAAAGAAAAAAAAACCCCCAGGCAAAACTGCCACATCTACTTAACCCTTTAGAACCCATTTCCTCCTTATAAAAATCCTAACAACATCAATGTTAGGTCTAAAACTAGCAAATCATCCAACAATGTCATAGCTAAACCAGAGACATTAAGATCTACCAGCTTATCTAGAATAGAGATAGCCAAAACCCCTGTTACTGGGTCATAAATATTTTTAACTTCCGGTAGCCCTGTTTTTACCAGTGGCTTCAGTCCAAAAAGCGAAGACCATTTTTTTTCCTTACCTCTATCATGTGGGTCCCCGGTTTTGGAATCTTTGTCTTCCACCGATTTGACTGTCTCCTTGTCCACTTTTGTACCTTGGGATTCTTGGAATCTAGCCTGATTGCCAGTTCCATCGCTAGAAAGACTGCCATCCCCAAGGAATTTGCCATTCTGAGATTTGAAATTGGGGATTCTTGCTCGTTGCTCCGCTTGCCGCTCTGCACCCATCTCTTTCTCTCTCAGATTTATCATAATTATTAGTTACTTTGGGGTTATATCAACAATTTTTAGTTGCCACCATTGATTTAAAATATAATCTAATGACCATTGTATTCCATGAGGTAAATTTTACCTACAAGTTGTAATGCTCATGGGGCTTAAAATTGCTTTTGAATTGTTGAGCTCAATGAAAATCAATTGTCTAAAAGCAATTTTTGGCCCCATGTGTATTAAAAATTTGTTGGTACATTTTATATCAAAAATACAAAGAGGGATATTAGATTATTTTAAATTATTGGTAGAAACTAAATAAAGTAGAGTCTACCCCTTAAACTCTTTAATGCTTTCCACCTTTTTTTTAAATGAAAGGATTTGCAATAGTAATTAATGCATACCCTTATTATTTTCCAAGATTCACAAATATTTTCTACCAAAAAAATTTAGATAAAAAATTTCGTCAATAAAATTAATATTTTTTTTAAAAAGGAAAAGATTCGCCAATAAATTTATTATTATTTTAAAAAAAATTTAAATATTCATCAATATTTTATACAATATTTTGAGAGGGGGTTTCTTAAACTTATCAGTGGTTAGTATAATGCTAAAAATGTCAATTTCCTACTCTCTCAAAAGTTACAAGGGAAGAAATGAGTGTAGCATTTGCAACGGTCAATGAATTTAGATGCAGAGTTGATGAAGAGATGAGGATTGAAAAAAACTCTGAAATAGTTTGAGTGAGTATGGTCAGGGTTTTTGTTGTGACTGGTTATTTAATATTATGCCATTACTATAATACCTTTTCATAGGCATTGTAATTTTTACTAGATAAAAGAGCATTCCAAAGATGATGAGTTTTGTTTACTAAGTCAACATTTTGATTGAAAGGATCTAAAATATTCCTTTTCTACAAGATAACATTATTTAATATTTATAAAACTATCATGTATTTTGAATCCAAAAAGGAGCTTTAATTGTAATGTTCTCAAAGGTTTTAGACTCTATAAAAGGCTAGAGACTTGTTAGTTTTATCGATTGGAAATCAGAGAGACTTGTGGAACTAAGATTGCTAGTCAATCTATAAGTTCCCTTCTTGATTTCTTTTTATCATCAGTAATGTCATTTGTCTATATTTTTAATACCATTTTGTTACAAAGGTTATGAGGTCAATGTAATTCTTTATCAAGGATATTGTAAATTTTACTAGTACATTTGGAACATCAAATTATTGCATGACTGTGTTGCCATATTTTGGTAATTTCATTGTGTAGTGTATTTCCTTTAAAGATATCTATTTTTTAGTTAATTTTTGTCAAGTATAAATTTTTTCTCTTCTTTAAATGTGTTATCAAGCTATGCAAGTGCAAATCATTAAAACTTAGATTTATTGTTTTTGAATAAAGGAAAATGGGTTTTGATGGGCCCCTAAAACCCATTACAATCAAAAGATCATAAGATATCCATTAAAGTGCTACACAAAGCAAGAGATAATAAACAAGTAAAAGACAACTGACCAACAAACAAAATGCTAGCAATACAAAGACAACAAACAATAAACAAGACTGATAGAGAAAGAGCCTAGGCTAGGTAAAGTTCTTAAGCAACTCGACAACTTCCATCTCCAGTTGCTCCATGTTATCTGTCGTCTTCTTGATTTCATCAATTTCCCTACTTTGGCTTTGCTTTTTTATGGTGCTCACACGAGTTCTTCTACCATGACCGATGTCCATATCTTCAAGGGTGTATTCCTACACTTCAGTGATGTCTATAGAGGCCTTATCTCCTTGGTCACTATCAAGCTTGCTGATAAGAACCTTCATACTTGCAGAGGTGCCCTTTAAGATCATATAAATCTACTCCCCAATCTTCTTGAGCGTGTTCTCTACCCCTTCCAGCCTTTTTTTAGTAGCCCTGACTCCGTTCTCTAGGATTTGGAAGCTATTACGTTGAGAATTAATAATCTCCTCAACATTCTTGTCTTGCTACAGTTGATGCATATATAGGGTGTAGATCGGGGGATATGACTATTTCAAATGGTACCACAACTAAAACACTTGCACTTTATTCTCTTGCACAACCGCAACTTGATCAAGAGAAAGTAGTATGTCCAGATGTAGGAGAAGAAGAAGACGAACTTAATTATGTTCAATAGCTTATGATGTTGGCTAGGGAATCATTCTTGGAACTCTAGGAAGATGATAAAGTTCTCTCTAATATCATTAATAATGAAACAGATTTATTGTTAATCATTCTTTCCCTTAACCTTTTTTCACTTTGTTACCATTTTATCATCAGTAATACCATTTTTCTATATTTTGCATACCATTTTGTTACAAAGGTTATGAGGTCAATGTAATTCTCTATCAAGGATATTGCAAATTTTCTAGTACATTTGGAACATCAAACTATTGCATGATTGTGTTGCCATATTTTTGTAATTTCATTGTCTAGTGTATGTCCTTTAAAGATATCAATTTATTATTTAATTTTTTTCAAGTATAGATTTTTTGTCTTCTTTAAATGTGTTATCAAGGTATGCAAGTGCAGATCATTGAAACTTAGATTTATTGTTAATCATTCTTTCCCTTAACATTTTTTCTCTTTGTGAAATTTGAGAAATGAAAGGTTAAATCCTAGATTAATTCAATGAGCTATCTTAGATTGAATCTTTCTTGATCTATCCCCTCATAGTGGTAGTGATTCCAAGACAACATTGATTTTGATGCATTATTGGGATATGTTGAATAAAAGAAGCTTCATACTTTCTACCACTATGTTTTCATGAATTTGTCATATTTACATTTGTAGCATAAAATTGAAGCCTTTGGTTATTTTAATGTAGTATTATTCTTTATTCTTATACAATGTGCATAGCTGAATAACGGGGTAAATACTTTATTAATAATCAGAAACTGACATTACACAAGAAATCCAAAGCCACAAGCATCCAAAAGAGAACAACAAACCCAACCCGAAATCATCAAGCTGAACATAACTATCCATATCCTCAGTGAAGATAATATGCAAGTCCGGATAGTAATCAGGGGAAAGATTCTCCCAACCCTCAACTTTCTAAACATCACCATGTTCTAAAACCCACTTAGCCAAACAATATACACCTTTTCCATAATAGTACTAATCTATAAAATCTGGTGCACAATCCCTACCAATTGCCAATTAATCCCACTCACTTTCTTCTCAATTAATAGATTAACAATAATCTGTGAATCTGATTCACAAATAACCTTATGCCGCCCAAGCTCATATCCATGCTCCAGGGCATAATAAATTTCTAGTCCCTCCATAAAATTATTAGACTCCTTCCCTTTATGTACTAAAAAGAAGAAAACCACATCCCCCATACAATCCCTACCAACACCGCCAATCCCAACAAGACCTAGATTACCTACCAACTCCTTCCCTTGAGAGGAGCCATTGGTGTTAATCTTAATGGAATCATCCTAAGGGGGCAACCATCTTCCCACCCTTTGAAACTTCTTCTTAGAATGTCTACCTCTCCTGACACAAGATGAGATAGGAGACATCTTCTGCAAACCCAAACTACTCATAATATCAGCCTCTCCTCTATCCAGAAGAAAATTCACCTCACATTTAGCTTCCACTATCTCCTAGATCATGCCATTGATTCTATTCCACACTTTCTGAACTAACAGTTTGACTTCCCTAAAGATCCTTCTATTCCTCTCTAACCAGATCTGCCAAAGTATCAAAATGGGTAAAATATGCCAGACAGTCTGGAGAAGAGAGAACAAAATAAGAGGCTTTCCCAAATTGCTCCAAAAACCCACCAAAGAATCCATGGGAACATAGGGGTGCTTCCATACTACCCACCAGTAATGCCAGAGCAGCAATCAGAAAGGGCATTTGAAGAACATGTGAGAGGAATCCTCCTCTCCATTACCACACAAAACACTGATGGAAGGCCCCTGGAACCCATGCTTGGGAATATTGTCTCAGGTTAGACATCTTTTCAAATCCAAAGTCCAAGCAAAACATTTACACTTCAGCCAAGAGAAATTGTTCCAAACATATTTCCACCAGTGCACCTCCCTCCCTTCCAAGCGACGAAACAATAGCTCTTGGTACCCACTGGCAATAGTAAACACACCCTTAGGATTTAGGGACCAAGCAAGTCTATCCCTATTCCTAAGGGAACTAAAATGTCTAGTAACCAAAATATCATGAAGCTCAGTGCAATCTTCCTCTATATCAACAACCGGCCATCATTAGGAACCTTCCACCACACCATCTCCAGTGAACCACAACTATAAAGAGACTTAAAGTCACTCACTCTAGACCACCTTGCCTCCAGGAACCTCTAACAAAGATTAATTAAATTAGGAAACTAGTCAATAATCAGGGGAAAGCCATCCCAAGAATTAAACCAAAAGAGCACCTCCTCTACCCTCTTACAGATCCAAAAAAGACCTTCTTTTATCAGTGTAGCCCCTTTCTTGAGAGTAATCCAAATCAAAGAGCCTTCTCCTGCAAGCGGATATCTTGGAATTTCCTCCTTCGGGATCCTCTGTTAGGTCCCAGAGACAACTAAGATGGGTGGCGGGTGGGGGTGAATCAGTTGTCAAATAAATTTAAACCAAAACCAACTTAACAAACTTTAATGCTTAATATCGATAAACCAGTCTTTCATACTGGTAGACAGTTTTAATAGTTAATTGCAATACCGGTAAAGATTAATGCATGAAACAGAAAGACAAAGTCATCCACAACACATAACACCAATATTTGTACGTGGAAACCCTGTAAGGGGAAAAACCATGTTGGGAAATCTTACACACAATCAGATGATACTACTACAGATAGTAAGTGTATACAAATGGGGTCTGCACATGCAGAAAGGCCAAGTGCCTAGAGCTCACTGCTCAATCACAAAAAGGAAGTCACACTGACTTACAGTTGGATGGTTAAATCCAATATGGGTGTACTGCTCAGATTAGCATCTTTCTATGTTGGATTCCGTACTGGTGTAGTTCAGCTAGACTTCACAAAAACCCTCCTTCAATATTCAGATCATGTCTGTGTGTATAGCTCTGCTTCTTCTCACGTATACCTTCTTCTAATTCTTTTTTTTGCATTCCACATTCGATCTTACAAATAAGATCTTACATTTATACCATAACCTAGGACCAATTTTAGTAGGTCGGCTCTAAAGGATATTATAATAAAATCAATTTATAAATACAATGTCTGATGCAATTACCGATCCAACATGTTGGCTTGATGCATTTACAACAATAATAAAATATCTCCATTAGTGTGTCATGCTGATCTGGAAAAGATAAACCTACTGGTGTATATCCTGGACTTATTTGCCGGTAACAACAAATATGCAAATATGAATATGCCAATAAATAAAAATTAAAGACAAGGTGTCAAAATGATGTCTTCGACATAACCAGATATTGTCCATGTCATACCAAGTGCCGGTGATCATTATATCTTGCCGGTGTACTAGATACCAGTGATTGTGCATAAGTCACTTGCTTGCCGGTGAATGTTGTTGATTCTCCAAAGTGCCAGAGTTGATAAGTGTTATTAGGTGTTGACATCAATGACAAAACCATACCAAAATACCAACAATCTTCCCCTTTGGCATTGATGGCAACACAAGATGGAAAAACCATCAAAGTGCCAAAACAGAAATGCCAAATACCAAAAACAACAATCTCGAAAAAGATCATAATAGAATTCAAATGCAGAGAGTAATCAATCTCTGCCAAAATAACAATCTCTCCCTAGGAATCTCTCCCCCTAGGAGTAACATGTGTTTACTATATGTTTTTCCATATCCATCTCTCCCCCTTTGACATGAAATGCCAAAGTTACTACAAAACCAAGTGCAAGTATAAAATACCAACCAATTCAGTATACCAACTACTCCCCCTGAGAAGTAGCTCTTCTCATCAAAGCCGGAGTAAAATATTTCTCTGTTAATTCTGTTGGTTGATGATAAAACATCAACTGTCTAAGTCTCTACCGATGGGGGTATGACCCCAAGCTGATCTCTTAGATATTCAAAGGTTTCCTTAGGCAAGGGCTTAGTAAATATATCTGCAATCTGCTCTTTAGTATTCACATAAACCAGTTTGACTTCTTTTGCTTCAACATTCTCTTTCAAAAAATTCAATTTGATAGAAATATGTTTAGTTTTAGAGTGTATTACTGGATTCTTAGATATATCAATTGCTGGAGTGTTATCACAATAGATAGTTATAGGTTCCTTGTAGTTTACCTTTATGTCCTTTAATATTTGTTTAAGCCATAATACCCATGTATAGTTTGTTGCTGCTGCAACATATTCTGATTCTGCTATTGATAAAGATGTGCAACTTTGTTTCTTACTCAACAAATAAATTAATCTGTTTCCAAGAAAAAATGCTCCGCCGGTGGTGCTTTTTCTGTCATCTACATCTTCTACCCAATTTGCATCTCTATATGCACATAATTCAAAATTTCCATCTCTAGGATACCATAATCCAAGATTTGTAGTGCCTTGTAAGTACCGGAAGATCCTTTTTACTATTGATTCATGATTTTCTCTAGGATTACTCTGAAATCTTGAAACAATACATACTGCATTCATAATGTCAGGTCTTGTTTGTGTCAAATATAGTAGACCTCCTATCATAGATTTGTACCTAATCAGATTAACAGGTATAGATTCATCCCTTAGAGATAATTTGTCACTTGTAGTCATAGGTGTGCTTATCGGTTTAGAGTTCTCCATCCCAAATTTCTTTAGTAATTCCTTTAAGTACTTAGTTTGACTCAAGAATATACCTTTGTCAATTTGTGAAATCTGCAATCATAAAAAGAATTTTACTTCTCCAATCATAGACATTTCAAATTCTTGCTGCATTTTAATAGAAAAATCTTTACATAATCCATCTTCTCCTCTAGAGATTATATCATCAACAAAAACTTCTGTAACCAAGATGTCATCATTAGTCACTTTATAGTATAAGTTGTTTTCAGCATTACCTTTAGAAAAACCAATTTTCAAAAGATACTTATCTAATCTTGCATACCAAGCTCTTGGAGCTTGCTTCAACCCATACAAAGCTTTCCTTAACCTGCAAACCATATCTTTGTCTTCTGTCAAAGAAAATCCATCAGGTTGTTCAATGTAAACTTCTTCTTCAAGATCTCCATTTAGAAATTCACATTTGACATCCATTTGATATACTTTGTAGTTCTTATGTGTTGCAAAGGCCAAGAATAATCTAACTGCCTCAATTCTAGCTACCAGTGCAAAGGTTTCATTGTAATCAATTCCTTTTTTCTGAGAATATCCCTTACACACTAGTCTTGCTTTATTTCTTATTACTTTACCATCTTCATTAAAGTTGTTTCTGAATACCCATTTGGTTCCAATTACATTTTTATCTTTAGGTCGGGGAAATAATGTGCATGTGTTATTCTTCTCAATTAGTTCCGATTCTTCTTCCATAGCTTTAATCCAGTGTTTATCCTCATATGCTTCATTAACTGATACTGGTTCAATTTGAGAAATAAGACATGCCTCTTCATTTGCCAATCTTCCTCTTGTCATAACTCCTTGATATTTGTTCCCAATTATCTAATCTTTAGAGTGGTTCAATCCTACATACCGGGGTGTCTTTGTTTTCTATTGTTCCTCAGTTACAGTAGAATTTTCAGATGATACTGGTGTAACTGGATCTTCATTCTGTACCGGTGGATTCAATGTAGATTCATTTGTCTGAATCTTTGTTGCCAGTTTAGAGTCTATATACCTTGAAGTTCCTCTAAATAGTTCATCAATCTTTACATTTGTACTTTCAACAATTTTCTGCAATCTTTTGTTAAAACATCTGTATTCTTTTCTCTTAGATGAATAACCAAGAAATAATCCTTCATCACTTCTAGGATCAAATTTGCCAATATATTCATCTCTTCTAATATAGCATTTACTTCCAAATATTCTGAAATATTTAAGAGTAGGAGTAATACCAAACCATAGTTCATGAGGGGTCTTACCAGTTTCACCTTTGATGTGAACTTTGTTGAATGTATAGACCATTGTACTTACTATCTCTCTCCAATATACATGTGGTAGATTTGATTCAGACAACATACTTCTTGCTGCATCCAAGATAGTTCTAGTTTTCCTTTCTACAACTCCATTCTATTGTGGTGTCCGGGGTGCTGATAACTGTCTTCTGATTCCATTCACTTCACAAAAAGTATTAAATTCCTTAGATGTGAATTCTCCTTGATCTGATCTTAGACATTTGATTTTGTTACCGGTTTCATTTTCTACCATTGCTTTGAAAAATTTGAATTTCCCAAGTGCTTTTGATTTTTCTCTGGGAAAAGTAACCCAACACATTCTAGAATAGTCATCAATGATTAGTGGGTGAACTCACAAAGCTAGTTCCCACTTTTGCCAACAAAGGAAATTGACGAAAGTGGAAAATTTTGTTTACGGGGGGTTCGAGCGAAGTGGGGGTGTTCGAACGAAATACCCTTTGGGGTTCGAGCGAAGACCCCACTTCGCTCGAACCCCATCTTTCGAGCGAAGCACCTTTAATGCCTGTTTATGTCATTTTTCAGTTATAGCGTGGGGGTTCGATCAAACCCCCCTTCATTTGAACCCCCCTAAAAATGGGGGGTTCGCTCGAACCCCCCTTCGTTTGAACCCCTTTTTTAACACTTCTCTGAAGATTTCTACATTTTTTTGCAAATTTTTGGCCTTGAAACCTCTGGTTGAAGGCTCAAATAGAATGATCTTGACAACCCAAAATGTAGTATTATAGTCCTCGAAGCAAGCTTTCCAATAAATATAATTTTATGACATATTGAGTTTATTATGAACTTGTTTTTTTAATTTTACCAAATATAGGTTTTTCACTGAACATGAACTTCTCTGTTCAACGCATTGGGAAAAATAGGAAACTAATTCAAAAAAAATTTGAAAAATATCTAAGCCCTGGGTATTGATGTCTTCTTTCTAACAAAAAAAATAAAATTGAATTTCGATATATATAGAATAAGTTATGTGTTCAAACGTAAACCTATGTCTGAATTATGACTAGTCAGACTTCAAAACTTAATAAAATGAAAAATATTGAACATATCACTATCAAACCAACTGCAAGCCTTGGATATGGATGTTACAAACCAAAATTCAAAAGAATTGAGTTTTTATCATTTATAGAAAAAAAGTTATGCATTTCAGGAGGAACATCACTCTTAAAAAATGTAGTTTGTTGTTAAAAACTACTTTTCGAGGGAGATGGAAAAATTAAAAAAAAATTTGAAAAAAATATATATAGAATCTACAGACAAAATTCTACAAATCACTAATTTACATCATCTTCAAATTCTTAATAGTTTAAAAGTTATAGTTGTCGGAAGTTGAAGATTATTTTAAAATTGTTCATCTCAGTGTCAAAAGTGGCAAAAAAGTGGGAACCATTATTGTGAGTTCACCCTAGCATGAAATATCTATCACCTTGTAAACTTTTAGTTCTAGCTGGATCACATAAATCAGTATGAATTAAGTCAAGAGCATTATTTGATTTTTCTGGAATACTTTTGAAAGTAGCTCTAACTTGTTTTCCAAATTGACATTCCTTACATACCGGATTGTGAGGTTTAACAATCTTAGGTAAATCTCTAACGGCCTTAGTAGTACTGATCTTCTCAATGCAATAAAAATTTACATGACAGAGTCTCTTATGTCATAGCCAACTTTCATCAATATGTGCAATCAAGCATGTTTTTTCACTGTTATTAAAATGAAAGATATTGCCTCTAGTCTGATTACTGGTTGCAATTTCCAAACCACTTTTGTTCATGATTTTGCATTTTCCATTTTTGAATTGTAACTAAAATCCTTTTTCAACTAATTGACCAACACTCAAAAGATAATGCTTCAAACCTTCAACATAATAGACATTATCAGTATTGTGCTTACCATCAAGAGATATTGTACCTTTTCCTTTGATCAAACAAGCTTTATCATCTCCAAATCTTACTAGACCTCCATTATATTCTTGAAAAGTTAAGAATTTACTTTTGTCACTAGTCATATGATGTGAGCATCCCGAATCAATGATGCATTCATCCTTAACTTCAATTTTAGCTTCCAAGGCCTACTCTATTGGTTGAACAGTAGGATCTTCTGTTATAGCAACAAAAACCCATCCATTGTCTGTTGGATCCTCATCAGAATCATCAGTGACTCCTTCATCAACAAGATAACTAGATTTGTCTTTATTTTTCTTAAATTTGTATCTCTGATATTCAAGGTTAGGCTTATATGTTCTTCTAGCTTCTTCTCTTACTCTAGCATGTCTATGAGGGCATATTGAAGCCATATGACCAATCCTATTGCATTTCAAACATTTAAAGGGTGCTTTACCTTCATACTTACTTCCAACTGGACCTTTAGGCATTTTTCTGGCAAATAGTGCTTCAAGCTCTTCAAGTTTTTCATTTTCTCTCCTGCTATCTTCAAGTTCTCTTGCATAAAAGGCTTTCCAATCAGACTTGTCAAATGATGGTGCAGATGATGTTGATGCCTTAAAAGATAAATCTATCTTTATAGTAGCAACTAGACCAAATTCCTCAATTTCAAAGGCTGATAATTTTCCAATCAATGTATCCCTAGTTATTGATGTGTTACACATTGTTCTTAATTCATTTATAACAATAAATTTCATTTTGTATGCCGGTGGTAATCCTCTTAAAACTTTTGAAATAATTTCATCTTCACTTAAGGTTCCTCCACAATATTTAATACCCAAAACAATTTCATTTACTCTTTCCATAAAAGCAGAAATCCTTTCATCTTCTTCCATTTTCAGGTTCTCATACCTAACCCAGAAGCTTTCAAGTTTTGTAATTTTGACTGTGGAATCTTCTTCATTCAGTGTTTCCAAATGATCCCAAATAGTTTTAGCAGTAGATATATCTGATAATCCCATGATTTGTTGATCTGTCAATGCACTCAAGAGTGCTTCTCTTGCCTTGCAATCATTTTCTTCATCTTTAGTCAGATTTGGTGGATTAGGATAACTTGTAGTAGGAGTAGTATAGCCACTCTTTGTTACATCACAGATGTCCTTTCCAATGTAATTTAGATGTGTCTCTATCTTGATCTTCCATATCCGATGGTTGGTTCCATCTAGTTTAGGACTATCCTTCCTGAAATAGTTAGTAGACATTGGATCTATTCAAGTTGTTAAACTTCTATAAAAAGAGGACTAAGCTCTTATACCAATTGTTAGGTCCCAGAGACAACTGAGAGGGGGGGGGGGGTGAATCAGTTGTCAAATAAATTTAAACCAAAAACAACTTAACAAACTTTAATGCTTAATGCCGGTAAACCAGTCTTTCATACCGGTAGATAGTTTTAACAGATAATTGCAATACCGGTAAGGATTAATGCATGAAATAGAAAGACAAAGTCATCCACAACACATAACACCAATATTTGTACGTGGAAACCCTATAAGGGGAAAAACCATGGTGGGAAACCTTACCCATAATCAAATGATACTACTGTAGATAGTAAGTGTATACAAATGGGGTCTGCACATGCAGAAAGGCCAAGCGCCTAGAGCTCACTGCTCAATCACAAAAAGGAAGTCACACTGACTTATAGTTGGATGGTTAAATCCAATATGGATGTACTACTCAGATTAGCATCTTTCTATGCTGGATTCAGTACCGGTGTAGTTCTGCTAGTCTTCACAAAAACCCTCCTTCAATCTTTAGATGATGTCTATGTGTACAACTCTGCTTCTTCTCACGTATACCTTATTCTAATTCTTTTTTTCGTATTCCACATTCGATCTTACAAATAAGATCTTACATTTATACCATAACCTAGGACCAATTTTAGTAGGTTGGCTCTAAAGGATATTATAATAAAATCAATTTATAAACACAATGTCTGATGCAATAACTGATCCAACATGTCAGCTTGATGAATTTACAACAACAATAAAATATCTCCATTAGCGTGTCATGCTGATATGGAAAAGATAAACCTGTTGGTGTATATCCTCGACTTATTTGCCAGTAACAACAAATATGCAAATATGAATATGCCAATAAACAAAACTTAAAGACAAGGTGTCAAAATGATGTCTTCGACATAACCAGATGTTTTCCATGTCATACCAAGTGCCGGTGATCATTATATCTTGCTGGTTTACCAGATACTGGTGATTGTGCATAAGTCACTTGCTTGTCGGTGAATATTGTTGATTCTCCAAAGTGCTAGAGTTGATAAGTGTTAGTAGGTGTTGACATCAATGACAAAACCATACCAAAATACCAACATCCTTTGTATATACTTGAAAGACAAAATCCTAGACCAACCTCAATCCTTTTCAACACACCACCTCGACTATAATTTAGTCGCCAAAGCCTCCCCAAATAAAGAAGACTTCCTTAAGCCAAGCCCACCGAACTGCTTCAAGCTTCACACCAAGGACATTTCATAAGACTCCACTTAAAGGAGGACATGTTTCCTACCCATAAGAATTGCCTTGCCAAAGAATCCAATTCCTTCACAAACCACTTTGGGGCCACTTAGAATGAACCACCGACTAGATCAGTTGAACCCACCCAATAAAGGATAACCATCTATAAGTCCAATCTTCAACCTTCAAGAAAAATTTGTCTAGAATACCTTGCCAAGAGTCACTGGGAGGATTAGCAGCAAAGATAGGAATACCTAGCTAAGTCAAAGGAAGAGAACTAACATGTAATCTCAAGATATCAGCAATCATCAACTGAATAGTTCCAAGTGTGTTGAAGAAGATAATGAAATATTTAGCCTCATTGATCAACTGGTCAAAAGCAACAAGATAAACATCCAATATTTTACATAGATTTATAGTTTCTCTGATCCTAGCGAGTCCCATCAGTGTCGTATCATCTAGAAACTACAAATGGGACTGAGGAGGTATGCCATTACCCCAACTCCAACCCTGCATAATACCTAGTCCCACATTATACCTAATCAATCTCCCTAGACCCTTAGCTAGAAGAATGATTAAGTACAAGGAAAGAAGGTTCCCTTGATGAAGGCCCTTGGATGCACCAACCAACTTAGCATGATCTCCATTAATTAGCATAGAGAATGAGGTAGACAAAACACAACTCATAACCCATTGGATCCATTCATTAGAAAAACCAAATACCCTAAGAATCTTCTAGAGAAAGGACCATCGGACTCTATCATAAGCCTTTTCCATGTCCATCTTGATAAAAATAACTTTTTCCTTGGAATCTACCATAGAATGAATGGTCTAAGTAGCTATGACCACTCCATCCAAGATTTGACAGTCCTGCACAAACCCACTTTTCTCTTCATAAATGACCCCCCCAAGCTAATTCCTCAACCTTTCCACTATCAGCTTAGAAACAATATTATAAATCACATAACAAAGAGAAATACCATGGAACTAGCCTAACCGATCAGCCCTATCACACTTGGGGATGAGTACAATGAAAGTCACATTCAAAGCCCAAAGCATCGGCTTACTCCTCTAGGACTCTTGGACCACCTCCAATAAGTCCAATTTGATAATATCCTAGAATTCTTGATAAAACTCAATCAGAAACCCATTTGGTTGAGGAGCCTTCCCCTTCTTCATGTGAAAAACAATCCTCTCAAGTTCGTCTAGCAAAATAGGTCCCATAAGCTACTCATTCATCTTCCTAGTAACTAGAGAAGGAATACAATCAAGAACCTGATTTTCCTCTTCCGATATCCTCTGAGAATCCCGAGTAAAAAGGGATTGGAAATACTGCATATACTCCCTAGAAATCTTCTGCACTGCTCACCTCTATCATTAAATAGAATAGGGATGGAATTTCCATGCCTTCTTGCTTTCACTGAATTAAAAAAGAACGTAGTATTCTTATTCCCCTCTTGAAGCTAATCAATATGAGCTCTCTATTTCTAGTAGATTTTCTCCCTAAGCTTCCACTCCTCTAAAATCTTGACAGCCCTAACTTCCTCCCTAAGCAAGGCTTCTAACAATTCATGCTCTCTAATCTCTCTAGTAATGTCATTCAACTCTAATTGAGCAGTAGTATTAACATGAAAGATATTACTAAAGCATTGATGATTCCACCATTTAACCTGAAACTTAACAAATTGCAGCTACTCGGCAAAAGTGTACATGTCAGTGCCAAAGGCTAGCCTTGCTTTCTTCCACCACTCTGCAACATGAACCTATAAAGAAGAATCTTGCAACCACATAAGCTAGAATTTGAATGAAGGAATACGAGTGGTCTGAGTTGAAGAGGACACCAATTTGATGGTCCAGTGGTCCGGACCTTTCCAATCTAAAATCTCGGAGCATGTGGACCATCCCCCACCGACCCAAAAATAAGAAACTAGAAAGTGATCCAGCCTCTCCACAATCCAATACTCCCCTATTCTCCTATTGTTCCAAGTGAACAGACCATTATCGGGCTTGATGTCAATAATATTCAAGGTTGATATACTATCCCAAAGAAGGAAGGAAGAAGGCTCCAACTGCATAACACCACCCTTCTTCTCACTCAACTCTAAGATGGCATTGAAACCACCCGCTATAATCCATAGATGACAAGGAAAAAACCCACGCATAAAAGTAATATGAGACCACAAATTCTGCTTACCTTGAAGACCAATGGGCACATAAATGTTAGTAAGCAAGATATATTCCCCAGTCTCAAGACTAGAGGCAACCCCAGATAAAGATGATTTGGAAGAAACCAACCATATAGGATGAATCCTCAAGGGGTTTCAAAGACAAGCCATACCTCTAGAGGAGCCAAATTCCCCAACACACTGACATTCACCTCTTCCCCATAGCTTAGGAACCAGAACCAACATACTTTCCATAGATATTTTAGATTCCTGGAAGAAAAG
Organism: Cryptomeria japonica; assembly: GCF_030272615.1. Taxonomy (NCBI): domain Eukaryota; kingdom Viridiplantae; phylum Streptophyta; class Pinopsida; order Cupressales; family Cupressaceae; genus Cryptomeria; species Cryptomeria japonica. Next base: position 145,452,801 of record NC_081408.1, on the reverse strand, counting down.
GGCATCAGGAGAATGACTCCTAATCAATTCCTGAACAACTTTTTGTCTAGGGCCACTATTCAAGCCCCTCACATTCCATGAAAGCATAATCATTTTGGGAGATTAAAAAAATGACAATCCATAGTCTTTTCTAGATCCTGACTCAACCAAGTTCTCGCCCATCAATTTGATCTTATCCAAGTCCTTCTTTCTACCAACCTTCGAACTCTTCTCCATTGCTCCTTTCTTAATGTATTTCTAAAGAAGACCCAGATGTAAAGAGATCTTATTACTTTTAACCCCATCAAAGTCCATTTCTTGTGTTGTAAAAGAAACGTCCCCACTAGCCATCTTCACTTCAGCACTAGAGATGGGTCCCATCTGAGCCAATACCTGCTGATCCATCTCCATCTGTTGAATTCCAACCTCCTGCAGACCCTGGGTAGGATCCAAGTTCATACTATCAGGCATCAACCCTACTACAGTATGATACAAAGGAATCATCCTCAGATTCACCTCCTGTTGGCTAAGGTTATCCAAGGCTTCAAACATGTTAAAGGTATCCTCCTCCTGACTCTCGTGCAAAGACCTCTTTTGACCTTGGTTCCTATTCTTTGTCTTAACTGGGTAAAAACCATCAGCACCCATAGCCACACCAGACATGGAAGCTTTTCCTTTATCAGCCCCATCAAGGTTACAAGAAGACTATTGAGGCTGATGCTCAGCCGACTTAGACCTAGGGTACTTGCACTGCAAATGACCATACTCATGACATAGATGATGTTGGAAAGGTAATTTATCATAATCAAGTTGCTGGACCCAAGAGTAAGAGCCCGCACACTTATCTATAGCATCTGGCAAAGGCTTACTAAGATCAATTTCAACACAAATGCGAGAAAAAGTCATTACCTTTCTCCCCAAGGTTGCTTTGAAGATCCACCTAGATTCCCAAGTAGTGAGGCTAACATTCGCAACACATCCTCTCGATAACATTCTACCAGAAAATGAGGTAATCAAACCCACACTGGGACACGATTGAGGAGCTCCTTCGAAGGGTTAAATCCCACATGCCAAGGTTTGATGAACAACCCCACCTGGTTATAAAAATAAGGGCCTCCCTCAAAGATCTGATAACGATCGTCCATGCAATTAAATGTGACCATGAAGTAATTGTTTGCCGACAACATAACATCCATTTCCCCTTCTAGTGCCGAAGTCCTTTGAACCCATTTCTCCAAAAACTGTAAAGAGATCCTCATACCCAAAAACTTACAGTACAAAGAATGCTTCGAATAATATTCCACATCCTCAGCAATCATTTCTGGTGGGATCACCCATTTTGGCCTCTCTTTACACTTCTCCAAACACCCATTAATCTTAGTGATCCAAGCACCAACCGATGAGCCAACATCTGCATTACCTTCACTTGAAGAGAAAAGACTATTGACAAACACTATAGAGATTTGATTCAGAGACTTCAAAACAATAGCTGCATGGAAATCTATGTCTAGAGAAGCTCGTGATAGACCCCCATGACCCATGGCCATAAGAGTCCTCCCGCCTTGCTTGCAGAAGAAAACCCCAAACAGGATGAAGGGTGGGCACCCAACCTGCTCACACCCTTGGCACTGGGCAAGAACCCTACCATCGACAAGAAAGAGAACCCAACAAAGGAGAAACCACACCACTACAACACAAAACCCTCACAGCTCAATGAAACATGCATAGGTAGAAGCCATAAGTGAACAAGAAAAAAAACACAAGACACAACCAAAAAACTACCCCCCACACAACACAGACTCCCCTCCCAACACGCAAACCAACAAAAACCATACAATGTGCATAGTTACAATGAATTATAGAAGTAATTAAATATTAATTTATTTATCTCTCATGTAAATTTTATTGTTGCATTTTAAGGATTCTATAAAGTTTATGTCAAAATGATGAACTCCTTATAATTGTTATCAATATCACATGAATATGTGAAATTTATGTATGTTTAGAAAATAAATTATATTTTTTATATAGTCATCTTTGTGACCCCTTGTCATCTCACATATGGGCTAAAAAATAAAATGTGTCCCCTCATCCTTAAAACTTGGTGAAAAATAATTTTATATATAGAAATAATGTAAATTACTCAATTTGTCATAATTAGCTTATACATTTTAGTGTCAGTAGCTATAAAAATAGCTGTAAACTGCAAAGATTATTATTTTCATTCAAAACTATTATTTAAATTAAATACTTGCTACCAAGCTTCTCAATTATAAGTTCTCTTGATGCCAAAAACCTTAGGCACAAAAATTAATCATTTCAATAAAACTTATCAAATATTAAAATTAATAAATTATTTTTAAGTAGAAACATTTTAGTCTTAGTAGCTATAAAAGAGATAAAAAATACATATATTGTAATTTTAATACATAAGTTTTATTTAAATTGAATAATTGCCATCTAATGATTTCTACTGCTTCGAATCCTTTTAATCTGCTATTGACATTTTGAAAATCCTAATCAAAATTTTAATCATTTTCTATAAATAAAAGTTCACAAATATTAAAATTTATTAATTACTTTCCAAAACAAAATCATTGTCTAACATTATCTAGACAGCCTAAGTAGTAAGAAGAATAAAGTGGCAGGATTTCAATTTTGCCCACATGACAACTTAACATCACATAAATATTATTTAATAGAAAAGGAACAATACATAATTAAAATAGGTTGAAATCTCCAAGACAGGAGAATACATAATTAAGAAGGTGGTACGTTGGCAAAGGATAAGTACCAAAAATATTCTTCAAAGTTCACATGTGAAGGGATGAGGGACATGCATATGGCAGCGATGAACATAGCGATCAATAAGATCACGAGAACGTGAAGAGATCATAATATCGCAAAAGCAGCCTAACTTCATTTTCCTTATGCCCCTGCAACAACGCCAATTAGGGTGCTTCGTCATACCTCCATTCGAAATACAAGGGTTCACCCAAGTCAGGGCTTCAAATTCATTGCTACAAGTACTCGGGACACCTCCCACCTGCACAGTATACATACTCATCACCACAACAGCACAAATCAGAATCGCCATGGCCTTAGTCATCCTTACTTTCAAGGAAACAAAAATTGCAATGGATGATTCAATCCATTCCCTTCTCTCTTTTTATAGACATGGAAAGCCATGAGTTGGCACTGGAATCAACATAGACGGTGGTGAATGTCACGTGGACAAAAAAGATTAAAAAATCTCGCTACCCAAAAGATTAAACAAGGAATTTGTGAGCTGGCGAATCCCTTTTCATGGTAATTTATGTTAGAAATGACACGCATTGGTTAAAAGAGAGCACCGACCAAAGTTAAAGCCAAGAGAACAGAAATCTATTATTAGAAAATTCGCTTTGGCGTTAGGGTTTTTGTTGAGTGCTTGATATAACAATCATGTAGTACAGAGCTTATAGTTTGGTGTACATGTCATTTGCTTTGATCAATAGTAATACTTGTCCCTGTATAGTTTGGTGTACGCGGACAAAAAAACCACGCTACCCAAAAGAATAAACAATGAATTTGTGAGCTGGCGAGTCCCTTTTCATGGTAATTTATGTTAGAAATGACACGCATTGGTTAAAAGAGAGCACAGACCAAAGTTAAATCCAAGAGTTTTGATCCTTGTTTTGATCTAATTTAAGAAAATTCGCTTTGGCGTTAGTGTGTTTGTTGAGTGCTTGTTATAACAATCATGTAGTACATAATTTGTATGAAAGATTATAGGGTCAGAACTTATTGTTTGGTTTACATGTCAACAAATAATACTTGTCTATATATCATTTGCTTTGATCAATAGTAATACTTGTCCCTGTTTTCGCAACCGTATCTTGTTCGAATAAATCTTTACTAATATAATATCAGAGCAGTGATCCGTTAAATGCTAAAATTGTAGCTATGGTGGTCCTATGCATTTTGTAATCAACGATGGTGGTTCTCACTTTGAAGACTGAACTGCTATAATCTACATATTGTATTCAGTGTCGATTTTATCCAAAAGTAAAAAGAAAAGATGCACACTGTGATTAATAATGTAAGACAATGCAGTAATTTTCTTAGGGTAAGTGAATGTGGGGAGTATATTCTATTCCACATTTTCTAAGTTTTATATGCATTCTGAATATATTTACGTGTTTACATATGGTAAGTTCTTAATAATTGAATTTCGTTCTTTGAAATCAAGACAACATTGATGGAATTCACATACGGGCATAGCTCCAATTTTCGATAGACTAATTACTAGAGTCAATTCTATATATAGAGAGAGAATGTTGTTATCTTTATCTTAATTGAACAATGTTATCTATAGTTGCAATTGCACCCAGGGGACTAATATCTTTACATTTATTTTTAATAGTTGTCTAACTCACTATCTAAATATAGGCCTACATCATCCCATTCTCACATGGTATCATCTTCTTGACTTGTGATCAGTGGAGGGCATATTGTGACCAAGGATTATACTTTTAAATTTAGCATTATATCATCATTATATACTTTTAAATTTATCATTATATCATCATTATATACTTTTTTTGGATTGTAGTTGAAATCATTATATCTTCATTGTAAATTGAATGACCTTGGACATTAATTATTAAGAGTATTTTCTTGGTCAACCAATCGAGCCAACTAGGAATCACCATAATTTTTTTTTTTTAAATTTGTTATCAATATGTTTGTGCATGCCCATTTAAGTTTTTGGGGGTCATAAGCCTTTGAGCAAACTCATATTCCTTTTTGTTTTGCATCTTCAAATTTTAGGTGCAATGTTATGAAATTACTAATTCAAGTTTATGTTTAGTTGATTTCAGAAAAAAATTGCCCACTTTTATCCATTTTGTATAAAATCTTGGTGTGCTTACCCAGGGGTTGGGGGTTGGTTTCTTCATGGTTTCATTTGATGCAGTTTGTGAGAGGTTGACAATGGAACAATTTATGCTTCATCAGAATGCCTCTTCCCCTAAGTCTCAAGTCTTAGTAGCCACTCCACCAATAGGAAAGGGATGAAAAAGACCAAATCCATGAAAAAGACCAAGTCCAAAACTTAATATATTGAGACTTCCAGCACCTCTTTTGAAAAACGTGATTATAAGGAGAGACCCAAATATACTTTTTTTCAAAGGAAATAGGCATAGTGAGAAGAGTATTTACAAGAAGGAAATTCGTGTGTTGAAACAAAAACTCAAGGAGAATAATATTTCCATTCATTCTTCTTCTAGTTCGTCTCCTCCTTCCAAACATGACAACACTTCTTGTAGTTATAAAGGAACGGGTGATGAACTAATCGCAACTCATGTGGATAGAAATATTGGATAGATTATTGCTTCAAGAGCTTCAATTCACATTGCTCATTCACCTAACAACATGGTTCTAGGTTCTCTTAGAGAACCATATTGTGATAGACTCTTCAGAACAAACAATCGGTTTGTTCATGTTGTTGCAATAGGTCATATTGATTTGGGTGATGAATTAGTGGCTAATATTCAAAACATTCATTAAATTTCTAATAATCTACTTTTAGTCTATTAGACTACATAAGTAGGTAACAATGTTGTGTTCATAACTAATCCAGTGTTCATTGGTGCTCAAAGGAGTGATGTTTATACAAAGGGTCAATTTGATCAGTAGTGTAATATGTATAGCTCTTAACACCTTCTTAATGATGATCATTATGTCCTTGGTCTCCACCATGTAATACTTGGAGTAATTTTTTAGTTCCTCTTAATGGGTTTGTGGATGTAACAATAATTTCTCCATCACCTACTTCATCAGAGTTGATAGTTGACATGGATTTCAGGACTTTGAAAGAGCAAGATTCATTCGGCTTTTTAGATATATGGTCGTAGGATGGCTTCATTTTAGGTTTATTTAACTTGACTTCTCATTCTTGTACTACAAGTCTAAAGGACACTCTTAAGGGGATAAATCTACCCTTTGTAAAATTTAACATTGGAGGATATTATTTAGTCTTGTCATTCCATTATTGCTTCCTCAATATTGGAGACAATTTATTATTATTTGAGGGGTTCTTGTATTATATTATCGTGAGAGATGTATTTCTTTGGGGGTTACTAATGTGAAGACCTCCATACAACACTTCATCTTTCACTTCTACATAATTTTAATTCTCTTTTTTGGATTGGATATTTTCCCCATGGTGTTTTCTCTATTTCTCTATTTGTAAGAGATTAGTAGCATAATTCTAAGTTGTGTATGGGTACCTTACATGACATAGTTTTCTGGACCCATATTAAATTTACATTTCATCTCACATCATTTGTATAATAATTCTTCTCTATAAATTTACCTTAAGAAGGGATTTTAGTGTGAGAATGGTTATATCCTTACTATTTCTTAGTTAGAACATATTGACATGTTAGGTTTACTTATCCATACTAGATTAATAGTTGTCATATCACAAAGTTAATTTATGTAGTTTATCAATTAATAATGTTCATATGATCATGTTATTCATTGTAGGAGGCACATTATAAGTGTTTTATGCATCTTATGTTTATTCTTTGTGTCTTGCATGTATGTTCCTTGTATGCATATATGCCTTTAATGGTTGTATCTTGTTGATATGATCTCATAAATAATTGTTAATGGAATGGTCTCTCTCTCTCTCTCTCTCTCTCTCTCTCTAGCCATGCGGGATTAATGGCCCCCCCCATCATAGTTGCATATAACTGCCCCCCCCCCCAATCATAGTTGTATCTTGTTGATATGATCTCACAAATAATTGTTAATGGAATGGTCTTAGTTGCATATAACTCTCTCTCTCTCTCTCTCTCTCTCTCTCTCTCTCTCTCTCTCTCTCTCTCTCTCTCTCTCTCTCTCTCTCTCTCTCTCTCTCTCTCTCTCTCTCTCTCTCTCTCTCTCTCTAGCCATGAAAGATTAATGCTCCCCCATCATAGTTGCATATAAATGCCCCCCCCATCATGGTTGTATCTTTTTGATATGATCTCACAAATAATTGTTAATGGAATGGTCTTAGTTGCATATAACTCTCTCTCTCTCTCTCTAGCCATGCGAGATTAATGACCCCCCCATCATAGTTTATATTGGGCGGGCCCCCACTATTCAGCTGGGGCTTGGATCACCTCTCTCTATATATAACGCATGCATCTAATTGAAACCTCCGATTGGGTGGGTGGGAGTAGGAAGGGATGGATCGATTGACCGAAGCAGGGGATACACTGCAAGAGCCGCATGAAGTGCTGTGCTCGGGAGTATCGGTATTCGTTCTTGTGGTGGAAAGCATCGGGCCCTGGGGGGGCTGGGAGGAGACACCATAGCTAGTAGTTGTATTATTCTCTTCACTACCATCAGTGAGAACTTCAACGATGGAATAAATAAAGAAAAAACTTCTTATAGTAGGTGAAGAAGATATCAAGAGAGATAAAGAGAGAGAAAATGAAATAGAGAATTAGGGAACTTCAAGAGAAAGGGAAACAAGAAAAAGTTGTTTGAATATTAATGAAATATTGGATGTAGACATAGGAAGGCATAGATACACCAAGTTTAAATAATCTAGTCCCAAGAGTGAAGAGGTATGAGAAAGTATAAACAACATTTTTAATTTGTATTAGAATAGGAGCACCCAATAGAAGGCCTTCAAATATTTGAGAATTGTAACCAAAAAACCCATGATTATGTTCATAATGATAGCATTTACACTAAAAGTTGCATGACAACTTTTCATCTCTTGAGCAACTTTTTCCAAATGACTTCCTAGGACTCCTACTTGACACAACTCAATTAAGAATGGCCTAAAAAGGCCTTATTACATGATCAAAACAAGAACACAAAGTGTTTTTCAAAAAATGGCCTCCTTGAGGCATGTATTACATTAGGTTACACATTATAATATTTGTTGTATTATAAAATTTGTATATTGAGTTTTCATTTTAGGGTTTCCTATTTGTTTATAGGAATATATTTTTCTATGATACTTGGCCTATTAATATTTCATTTAATATACAGTTTTGGTTGTTGTGTTATTTTTATTTGGGTTAATTTTTATGGTACTATAATGTTTCCAAAAATAAATGCATTAGATACTACATTTATATTCTTTGGTTCTACTATATTATGAGGTTTCGGTCTTAGTATTGGTATTTTAGGTTTCCTATGATTTGATGTATTAAATATTAATGTATTATGTTAATTAATATGTTTATATACCTAGTAATCTTGGAGTTGGGGTTCCCATCTAAGCTCATTTTATTTTAATATTTTAATATGATTATTAAATGTTAAGGTTTGGTTATAGAGCATAATTCTTGTTGGAATCATTTTGTGCTATTATTTGTTGACCACAATATACCACTGAGAGGGCGGTGAATCAGTGGTACCCAATACTCTAGACCTTTTAAACTTAACTTTTGGTACCGGTTAACAAATCTAACACAAGGAGGATATACCGGTGAGATATGAGAAGTGATTGCATGCAAACACACAAGCCACACAACACATAACACCAGATGTATGAGTAAACCCAATGTGGGAAAAACCTTGGTGAGAAATGTTGTTGGAGTCTATTGCTCCAATCCACCCTCACAATGAAAAAATAGTTTTACAAATATTTAGGGCACCAACCTAAGGAGCACCAACCCGTACTGATTTATGGGCACACTAACCCTTACACCAAGAACCAACTCGGTGATATACCATGAAATACAAACTTTTGATGTAGTTTTAGCACCTTGTGGCAAATGAGTTTTGCAACACCTATTCAACTTCTCACTGTCAGTTACAACTCTTCTCTATTTTACCAGTTATTAGGTCACTTCCTTTGATCCCTTTCTTGTCTTCGACTGATTTTCTTTGATACTTACCCTGCACTCTAGCACTCTCTCAGATGCTTTGTTACCGGTTCTCTGTCTTCTCAGTCTCATTCCTCTGGTGCCTTGATTCTGCCTTGCCTGATCTCCTTCGGTTCTTACCCTTCTCTTCTTTGTTGTTCTGCTGCTATCTTGTTGGATCTTCAGTTGGTTGTTCACATAATTGTTATTTTCTTTGCAGCTTGCCAGTTGCTATTGTCTTACCGATTAAACCTTTGTTAAACCTCCCTACTAGTTCTACTGCAAAACTTAGAGACTCTTGATGTTTTCTCTGATCACTCTAAGCTCAATTTCTTTTTCTGGCCTCAATCGCTTATGCAGCATCAATCAATTTTGATCTTCAATCTGTATATTTTTACGTGAACTTTCCCACCAAATAACATTCAAATATTGGCATGTTTAGGGTTTTCTCCATCGAATTCAATCACATCAAATCTCATCTAATCTAATCTCTAAGATCACTATCCTCCAACAAGAAAACACTGCACCACCATATCTTATTCTTCCAATGCACGTTTGCTATTTTTTTGCAAGCATGGTTTGTTTTTCGTCCATGTTCTCATGGCTTATCAACCATGCTTCTTGTCAAACATATTAATCAAAGTTACAGCTTCCTTCCCCAGATTGACAAGGAGGTCAGGTGTCTTTCTTTGACCATGATGTCAAGCATTCGATCTACCTCAAGCCACATCCTACAAGACTCGACCCGTAAAATTTATTTAATGTCGACCTGTTTCCATCTTGTCGACACCTACCTCATTTAAGACACTGACACTTCATTGATGACCACGTGGTATTCCAATCGGCATCCAACTCGGCTCAACTCATTTTTTTCAGTCGGGGATCTATCACCGAACACAAACATCCTACTAATATATGCCTCTTATTACCGGTTCACTAACCCTTCCAATACATGTCACCTTACCAATTATTCTTCATGCGTTCTTTCCTCTATTCGATCGGTGGATCAACTTGACTTGTCATCAAACACACGGATCCATCCACTAAGCCTATTTACTATTAATATTACACCTGCCTTTATACCGATATTATTGTTGAGTAGAACATGTCATCAATGCACATCCCGATAATCATGCCTACCAGTAAATTACACTCTTTGCATACCAGTGATCACATTCTTCTTTGCTGTATTTTTCTTGCTTACCAGTGATCATGTTTATCGGTAGAGGCTACATCTTATATTTACTAGTAACATACCTTTTTTGTTTTTCTTTCATACTCCTTCCTACATACCAATTGACTATACTAGTTGACATCAATGACAACACAATGCCAACAATCTCCCCATTTGGCATTGATGTCAACACACTTTTCTCCTTCAATTGACTCATTCTCCCCCTTTGAAAAAAATGACAAAGCATCAGACCTTCTCTTCATGTGATATGTTCTCCACTGGTTATAATGTGTATTCTCCCCCTTTGTTGAATTTGCTCATTGTGATTACCACTGGTTTTGATGTATAAATTCTTGAACTCCCGTCGTGGCCATCATGTAGTTCAAGAGATAGAGATGTACCTATAAACCCTCCCTAAACCATAGATCTCCATTTAAAATCAAGTGCATGAAGCAGGTGACAGAACTCCTAACTTGCATCTCAGATACTCAAATGTACTTATCAGTAATGGTTTTGTAAAGATGTCTACCACTTGTTCACTTGTAGGGACATATTCCATCATTACTTCCTACCCTTCAACTTTCTCCCTAAGAAAATGATATTTGATAGCAATATGATTTGTCCTTGAGTGCATAACTAGGTTCTTTGATATATTAATGGCACTTGAATCATCACACCAGATAGGAATAAGATTAGATAAGTCTACCTGAATATACTTGAGGGTTTGCTTCATGCATAACACTTCAGAGAAACATGTAGCAGCAAGAATATATTCTGCTTCAGTAGTTGATAGAGAAACTAAGTCATACTTCTTGCTATGCCATGAAACTAACCGGTCACCTAGGAAGAATGCACCACCACTTCTTCTCTTTTGGTCATCAACGCAACCTTCCCAATCAACATTAGTAAAGGCTTGCAAAGTGAAATCTTCTTTCTTAGGGTAACATAGTCCATAATTGAGTGTTCCTTGTAGGTACCTCAATATTCTTCCTACTGCATTCATATGTGACTATCTAGGTCTTGCCTGAAATCTTGCCACCATACACACTAACTACACTATATCTAGTCTAGAAGTAGTAAGATACAATAAAATGCCAATCCTAGATCTATACAAGGTCTAATCCACTATTGATGACTCATCATCCTTTCTCAAATTGCATCCATTCACCATTGGATTACTTACTAGTTTGCAGTCCTTTATTTGAAACTTCTTTAGCATATCCCTAACATACTTGGTTTGTGAGATGAATATCCCTTTACCTTGTTGTGAAATCTGCAAACCAAGAAAGAATGACAACTCTCCAAGCATGGACATCTGAAATTTTGATTTCATCTTATCAGCAAAGTTCTTACATAGGGTGTCCTTGCCGCCTCCAAAAATTATATCATCCACATATATAGCCACAATAATCATGTGGTTTCCTTATGTTATAACACACAAATTTTTGTTACACTTCCCTTTTTGAACCCTTTCTCCTTTAGGTACTTGTCCAACCTTGAGTACCATGCTCTAGGAGCTGGGTTTAGGCCATACAATGCTTTCTTCAACTAACACACAAAGGTTTTATCATCATGCAGTAGAAAGCCTTCCGGTTGTTCCATGTAGAATTCTTCTTCTAAATTGCTATTTAGGAAGGTAGACTTTACACCCATTTGATAAACTTTATATCCCTTATAGGCAGAGAAGGCAAGAAAAGTCCTAATAGCTTCTATCCTAGCCATCGATGCAAATGTTTCTTCAAAATCAATTCCTTCTACTTGAGAATACCCTATGCACACTAACCTGGCTTTATGCCTAAGAACCTAACCATCTTCATTCATCTTGTTCTAGTAGACCCATTTTGTGTCAATGATGTTCTTGTCTACCGGTGTAGGGACCAATTCCCAAGTCTTGTTCTTTTAAATATGTTGTAGCTCTTCTTCCATTGAATCCATTGATTTTTTACTCTTGCTAGCCTCACTGAATGTCTTAGGTTCCATTTCAGTCATGGGGCAGAAATTAACTTGCTCATTATTTGAGGCAAGTCTTCTCCTTGTCTGCACACAATCATTCTTATTGCCTATAATCTGATCTTCAAGATGATTTTTTTGCATATACTGGTTGGGGACCTTATTGGATGCTTCTTCCGGTTCACTGTCAGACTGAACTTCTTCACCTTTATCACCAGAATCATCATATTGGTTGACTTGAGCTTGTCTTCCTTTGTGCAAATCTTCGTACACTCACATGCACACTTTCAATAACTCTTCTTAATATTTTATTATAGCACTTGTATTCCTTGTTGTGAGTCTAGTAACCAAGGAAAATGGCTCCACCACTCCTAGATTCAAAGCTTCCTAAGTCATCCATATCTCTCTTGATGAAGGACCTACTCCCAAACACTTTGAAATGCTTGAGAGATGGCTTCCATTCATACCACAATTCACAAGGTGTCTTCCTATTGTATGTTCTCAATTGAACCTGGCTCAACGTATAGACAATAGTATGAACTGCCTCCTTTCAATATATATCTAGTGTGTGTGCCTCATTTAGCATGGTTCTTGCCATCTCTTTGACTGTTTGGTTTTTCCTTTCTACCACACCATTTTGTTGTGGTGTCCTTGGGGATGAATACAGTCTTTTGATCCCATGCTCCTCACAATAGTCTTCAAATTCATTTGATGTGAACTCTCCACCCCAGTTTGATCTTAGGCTTTTCAATTTGCATCCACTTTCCCTTTCAACCATCTTTCTGAAGATTTTGAATCTCTCAAATGCTTGAAATTTGTCCTGCAAGAAGGTGATCCATGTCATCCTTGAAAATTCATCAACAAAGAGCATGAAATATCTCTCATCGGCTAAAACTCTTGTTATAGCTGGTCCACATAGATTAGTGTGAAAAATTTCAAGTGTCCTTGAAGAATTATGCTCTTTAGTCTTGAATGTCACTTTAGTCTGCTTTCCTCTTACACACTCAACATAGAATGTGCTTACCAGTTTGATGATTTTCGGTATGTCTTTCACATAACCTTTCTTGCTTACTTGGACCAGATTATCAAAATTTAAATAGCCTAATCTTCTGTGCCACAACCAACTTTCATCCACTTGTCCCATCATGCAATGGGACTCATGATATTCCTTCAGATTGTATATATTTCCATATGTTCTTTTATCTTTTGCTACAATATAACTAGTACTTTCTTTTCTTATCTGGCAACCAGTAGAGTCAAAAGTGAATTTATATCCTTTATCACATATCTGACTCACACTTAGATTATTGTGTTTTAGACCTTCTATATATTATACATCATGTGCGTTCAATTTTCCATCTATATTCAAAGGACCTTTTCCTTTTAACGTGATGGAGTAGTTATCTCCAAATATTACTGAGCGTCCATTCCAATATTCAAACTTGATGATTTTTTTCTTAAATATTTGGTCATGTGATTTGACCAACCATTGTCTACAACCCACAAGTTCCTTCTTTCTGCATACAAGGTTTTCTGCACAATTAAGCTCGATTATGATTTGTCCTTGTTCTTCTCAACCCATACTGATTGAATTTACTTCTTCTTTCCTGCAATAACTTAATGTTCCACTTTTTCTTCTAGTCTTTGATCTGGTTCCATCCTCTTTTGCTTATTCTTCTAGTGTTCTCAATGTTTTGCAATATGTCCAAACTCTTGACAATTATAACATTTTATAGTGATTTTAAAAGATGAACCTTCAAAACTATTGTGAGACACTCATTGACTTCTCCTACATTCAAAACTCCTACGACCAAATCCATTACACTGATAATAGATAACTTCCATATCCTGAAGTACAACAAATAGATTTCTACTTGCAACACTAACAAAAGGTTTGCTAATCAATTTGCATTCAACAATCTTATGTCCAAACTTATTACACCAGTAACAATAACCATGAAAGTTTGGTACATACCAGTTTTGTTGCCTTGGGCCTACAAACTTTTGTATCTCCTTATTGGATGTGTCTTTGTTGTTTGAAATTTGTCCTCCTTCAAAACCTAGACCACCACCATCTTTTTAATGCTTTTGTTTTCTCAACATTTTGTCCAAGGCTTCAATGCTACCCTCATACTTGCTTCTCATCTTCAGTTCTTCTGTTCTCTTTTCAAGCTCCTTTCTGATCTTTACAATTTTGTCTTCCAGATCTTGATGCTCCTTCTCCTTCTTCATTAAATTAGAGGATGTTACTTTACATATCCTCTTAGCCTCTTCTAGCTGAGTTTCAAATCTGAAATCATCTTCTTTGACTCACTTGGAGATTCCTCCAACTGACTTTTATCTTTTGCAACAATATTCTTGACCTTCTTGAGTTCTTTTCTTGCTTTACTTAACTCTTCAAGTGCACTTATGAGTTCACCTTCTAGGTCCACCTCACCTTTAATGTCTTCATCTTCTTCTTCTTCTTCTTCATTTGCCAGTTCATCTACTACCATAAAGAGATTGAGCACTCTTTCTCCCTCACAGTAGTCATCCTCTGATGCACTCTCTTCATCTATGGTATCGTACTCAATGATGTATAGGATTTTCTTCTTCTGGTAGCTTGTTCTTTCTTGTCGATAAACCTTCTTTTCTTGGTTCCTTCCCAAAGTTATGCCAGTTCTTTTTAGCTCTTATTCATCAATCCTACCATAGGGACATTTTGAGGCAAAGTTTCCTATCTTGCACAAATTAAATTATTTTAGAGGTAGTTTACCGTTGTACTTACCAGATCCTCTCTTGAGCTTCCTCACAATGTTTGCCACTTCTACATCCAAGTCTTCACTGTATCCTTTATGAGCAACCTCTTCCTTTCCCTTTTTGATGGAGTTGGAAGCAACCTCTTTCCTTGAAGATACCTCATTGATACCTCTTTCCTTGAAGATGCCTCACCGATTGTCCTCATTTCATAGGCAATCAGGGAGCCAAATAAATCATCCATTGAGAACATTTTCAAATCTTTGGCTTTCTCTATAGTAGAGATTTTAGTGTCATACTTGGATCTGAGTGATCTAAGTACCTTTCTGACAATGAATTCATCGGCTATTTTCTCTCCAAGTTCGCTAATGGTGTTTATAGTTTCATCTAATCTATGAAGGTAGTCTGCAATCTTTTCTTCATCTTTCATCTTCAATCCTTCAAGATGACCTCTTATTTTTTGCATCTTGGCTTCCTTAACCTTGACATCTCCTTCAAATAATCTTTGAAATTTCTCCTAAGTTACCTTGGGGGATGAGTAGTGCATAACCTTAACAAATTCATTATCTGATAGCCCACTTATAATGGCATGCTTGACCTTAGCATTGTTCTCATACTCCTTCTTGGCATCAGGATCTGTTGGTGGAGCCTCTGGTATAGTATACCCATTCTTTACAGACATCCAAACATCAAAAACTAGGGAGGACAGATAGGTTTCCATTGTTCTTCTCGAGAAGGCATAGTTGGTTCCATCAAACATGGGAGATTTTGAGGAGTCAGACTCATTTCTTGCCATAGTGTTCTTTGAAAAGAATCTACCGAAGCTAGAGAAATCTTTTGACCAACTGGGAACCTAATGTTTTGATACCAATTGTTGAACACAATATACCACTAAGAGAGGGCTGAATTAGGGGTACCCAATACTCTAGACCTTTTAAACATAACTTTTTGTACCAGTTAACACATCTAACACAAGGAGGATATACTAGTGAGATATGAGAAGTGATTACATGCAAACACACAAAGGAACACAACACTTAACAACAAATATATGAGGAAAACCCAATGTGGGAAAAACGTTGATGGGAAATGTTGTTGGAGTCTACTGCTCCAATCTAGCCTCACAATGGAAATTTTTTTTTACAAAGATTTAGGGCACCAACCCAAGGACACTAACCCCTACTGATTTATGGGCACTAACCCAAAGGAGAACTAACCCCTGCACCAAGCACCAACTTGGTGATATACCATGAAATACAAACTTATAACTATTTTAGCGCCTTGTTGCAAATGAGTTTTGCAACACCTAATCAACTTCTCGCTATCGGTTACAACTCTGCTCTATTTTACGAGTTGTTCTACTACTAGTTATTAAGTCACTTCCTCTAATCCCTTACTAATCACCCTTTGCCCTACTTGTCTTTAGCTGATTTTCTTTGATACTTGCCCTGCACTCTCTCTCTCTCTCTCTCTCTCTCTCTCTCTCTCTCTCTCTCTCTATCTATCTCTCTCTCTCGCCTTCCTATCAATTCACCTCTGCACTGTCCTTTACCGGTTCTCTGTATTCTCAGACTAATTCCTCTGGTGCCTTATTTCCGCCTTGCCTGATCTCCTCCAATGCTTACCCTTCTCTTATTTACTATTTGTTGCTATCTTGGCGGATCTTGCTTTATCGGTTCACACAACTGTTACTCTTTGCATCTTACCGGTTTCTATTGTCTTACTAGTTAAACCTTTGTTAAACCTCCTTACTAGTTCTACTCCAACACTTGGACACTTCTGATATTTTCTCTAATCACTCTTTGCTCTGAATTTATTTTTCCCAACCTTAATATCTTATGCAATATCAATCAATTTTTATCTTCAATCTATATATTTATACGTGAATTATCCCGCCAAAGGATATTCAAACATTGGTGCATTCAGGGTTTTCTCCATTGAATTCAATCAGATCGAATCTCATAAAATCTAATCTCTAAGATCACTATACTGCAGCAAGGAAACACTGCACCACCATATCTTATTCTTCCAATGCACATTTTCTATTTTTTTATCAAGCATGGTCTGTTTGTCGGTCATGTTTTCACAGTTTGTCGACCATGCTTCTTGTCAGACATATTAAATAAACTGGGAGCTTCCTTCTACATATCGACAAGGTGATCAGGTGTCTTGCTTTGACCATGATTTCAAGCATTCGATCTGCCTCAAGCCACATCCTACAACACTCGACTCGTAAACTTCATTTAATGTTGACCTGTTTCCATCTTGTCGACACCTACCTCATTTAAGATACCGACACTTTAATGATGACCACATGGCATTCTAATTAGTATCCAACTCATCTCAACTCATTTTGTTAGTTGGGGATTTTTCATTGACCACAGACATCCTACTGATGTATGCCTTTTATTACCGGTTCAATAACCTTGCCGATACATGTCACCTTAACGGTTATGCTTCATGCCTACTTTTCTCTGTGTTTTTGGTGGATCAACTTGACTTGTCATCAAACACATGGATACATCCACTAAGCCTATTTACCGGTAATATTACACCTTCCTTCATACTGGTATTATCCTTGAGCAGAACATGTCATCAATGCATATCTTGATAATCATGCCTATCGGTAGATTACACTCCTCTTTGTATACCGGTGGTCACTTGTTCTCAGTTGTATTTTTCTTTCTTACTAGTGATCATGTTTATCAGTAGAGGTTGCATCTTATAATTATCGGTAACAAACCTTATTTGTTTTCTTGCATATTGGTTGACATCAATGACAACACAATGCCAACATTATTTTTATATGAGTAAGTTTTAGATGTTTTCATATTTTAGGTTCTTGAATATCCATCAAAATATAAATATGTTCCGGAGAGTCCATTTTTATATTGAAATGAAATGGGATATGAATTATTCATTAACTAAAGTATACATTATTTTGTATAGTTTTGGTATGCTTGGAGTGGGAATTGTTATAAGAAATAATTTATTGTATTTATGTATTCATTTGTATAGTGGAAATTTTAATGAAATGGAGTTTAATTAAAAATATATCAATGTTTTGTCAAGTGGTTAAAATTAATTAACCTAACAAAGTTAAATTAATAATAAATATTGAAGTGTTATTATTTATTATTTAGTAATTTTCATTAGGTATTTATGTATTTGCACTCAGTTTAATATGAATTTTTGCCCAGTTTTCAACCAAAGTTGTGGTAATGGAAGTAGGTTTGGGTTTTGTTTGTCAAAGTGATCCTATGTGCCCTTTCAGTGGGATGTTGATATTAATGTTGTCAAGATGCAATGTTGTTCTATGTTATATTTATTTTTCTTTAATTGAAATCTTATATATAATTGATAACAATTATTATTTTTTAAATTATTTTCTTAGGTTTGTTATTTAAATGTAATCCTTAAGTCTATAATGTTAATACAATTAATATTGTAATTGTTTCTTTATTATCATTAATGAAAAATCAAACCCTTGACATCTAATGTTGATAGTAATCTGAACCAACAAGTGTCAGTGTTTCACAACTTTCAGTTGTTTTGGCCTGCATATTTTTCAGGGGCTCCAGGGGTTGAGTTTTAATTTTGGGTCATGATTGGTAGTATTAACATGTGAAGACTTTCTAAATGGTCTTGAATTATGGATGGCTATGGTGGCTTATCAATCTCTTAGTGTTATCTCATTAGTTTCCTTATGGGATTGATCCCTATTGTGTTGTTTGATGGAAGATATTGTATTTGTTGCTTTATGGATGTAATAATGTTTCAGATCTATGTTATGAGACTTATTTAAATTATATTATTATGTTCATTTGATGATGATTCATTTTTCATCTTTTACTTTGATTGGGTTTGGGTAGGTATATTCTCATAAGAGATACTGGCTTTCCATGGGGATCAAGATCCTAAAGTGATCGCTAGGACAACCCATTGAGAGAGTTGGTTTAATAAGTGACAACCTTAATAAATGAACTATGGGGTTTAGGTAGTTAATCACATTAATCAAGATAATATAATGCCCCACTCATTGCTTTAGTGCTTTTTTAGGCTTTAGATGAGATGGGTATGTCTAGAATGGAAAGATCAACTACCTTGTCCTCATGAAAGGTATGTTGGTTCCATATGAGTCTTGTATGGGGGATGGGGGTCAAGAGTGACTGATAAGAAAACCTAGGATGGTGGCCAAAGTCTCTGGAGACCTACCAGGACAACCCATATCAACCTATGTGATGAAACTCTCCCCTTGTGAGCACCAGTATCCTACCCTTGTGTTATTGCTTGTAAATCCTCTAGACTTATCTTTGTTATATTATTGTTCATATTTGTATTCCTTGTTGGTGGTTAATATCTTGTGGATGTAAGTAGTGACCTTGTATTATTTTATCCCTTGCTTGTGTGAATGTGGGCCATATGTCTCACAGGGGCTTCACTTAGTGAACCTAGGTTATAGAACACATGTTAATGACATACTAAAGAATCCCCCTATTTAAATTATTTTTTCCCCTAAACTCCTTTTTGTCACCCTCTCCTAATACACATCCCAAATGAAAAGCTCCCCTATGGTCACCAAATATTGTATTTTTTATAGTTGGAATTAAAAATTTCACCTATAGGAAATATATTGTACCCTTATTTTTTAAATGTTAAACTCCCCAATATGAATGCACATGATATAATATTTCCTAGCCAGTGAAGCCCCCGTTCACATGTCTATTTTGTAAGCATTGGGGGTGTTATTATGAGGATCCAGTTACTACTGAGAGGTGGGGATTGAACCAATTAGTTTCCTTAATGTTTTATGGCTTGTTAAGTAACATCGTCAAGGATCCTTAGAGGATACTTTAGTATTATTTCTTTTGCATGTGTATTTGACTTTGATAAGCTATATTTAGTTAGAATATTACATTAGGTTACAAATTAAAAAGTTAAAAAAAAAAAAAATATTTCACCTCTTAGTCGAGACAATTAGGTTAGATAAGTTCTAGGGTTCCTTGGTAGGGCATTACAATCCAAAGCTACTGATAATGCATCATCATCTTCCTTCTTAGACTTAAAATTAGAATCAAAATTCTTCTTTTTCTTTTTTATTCTTTAAAATTCTTACAAAAGTATCCTTATTATGACAATTCCAACAAATGAATTTGGACTATCTAGGAGATTTCGATCTCCTTCTAGACTTAGATTTATCATGCTTCTCCTCCTTCATGCATTTTTCCTTAGGTCTCCCATGAATGGTTAGGTATTCCTCCAAACTAATGGATACCTTCCTCCACATCTCTTTGACAAGCAAGGCATCCAACACATCTTCAAACTTAAAAATAATAGAAGTACTACTAATAGCCATAACAAGAGAATCTCTTGAATCAAGCAAAGAATAAAAAAAGATTTCATATCTCTCCTCTTCGTCCATGTTGACACCAACGAATGCAAATTGAGCCACCAATGTATTGAATTCTTCTATCTAGTTTGTAATCAATCTACCATCTTCCATTATCAAGTAATATAATTTATTTCAAGACAAAATCCAATCTAATTAAGACTTGGCTTGATACATCTAACCAAGCTTGTTCCTAGCTTCTTTGAAGAGGTCTCTTCATGGATTTATATTTGATAACATCATACTAAGAAGCATAAGAGGATTTATAGGTATATATACATTCACATCAACAACATTCCACAGATCTTGATCTATTAGTAGTTCCTTCATTTTCAGCTTCCACATCTCAAATTTACTTCCAAAATATTTCTCATCCTCTATTCTCCCTAATGAATTTTCCAAATAAAAGTTCTTGCAATAAGATCAAATTGTCTCTCACATAGAATTATACTCAAATCTAAATTATTTCACAAATCCCAATAACCCACAAATAAAATCAATGGCAATTAGGCTATGATACCAATTATAAGGAAGTTAAGTAGTAGAACAACTTCCTACATTGTCCTTGAGAGAAGAGAAATGAATTTTTTTTATAGATCTTTACAATAATTAAATAGAAATTAAATATAAATAACATAGTAAGTTTAATACCATAACACACCAGCACTAATACCATAACATAGCACCATTCATACCATACCATAGTGATTTACATGGAGAAAATCCCTTTGGGAGAAAAAATCTATGCTCTAAAAGCCACCCAATATATTATCTAGAAACCAAAAAACATATTATAATATACTTGCAAATCAAGCTTCTCATAGGATTATCACCAACTAGACATATGGGGTAATTCAATAGCTAAAATAATTTAAAACACAACCCCCATCTGATGCACCTCATATATAGTAGATATAATATATGAAACTATCAAACAATATAACAAAACAATTAGTTAAAACCACCTAGTAAAATTGCTCCCATCTTATCTCCAATCCAAGATGCCCTATTATGTGTCAAAACAAACATCAACATGTGTACCTCCCTTTTATACATCATTCATGTGTCCAACATATTTTTTACTTTTTCAATTTTAGGAGGCCCAACTTCTAGAAGCAAAAACTATTAAATTGAGTGTTTGATTGATAAACTATTTGAAATTTTGAAAAGCCTATGAAACATTCTATCAACCCAAAATGTAAAGCATTTAGATTATGACCAATTTTGAGATATCTAGAGCCTCTAAGGCCTTTATAATAAACTTTGAATCTTTCAAGAAATATCATTAAAAATGAAAAAAGTAATATCTTCATTACCAATCATGATCTTGACATAAAAATTTTGAGATAATTTCGGTCCAATCTGTGCTTAAATTTAAAATTACTAAAAATACTAACCTTACGTATATGCAAAGGTTGAGACACAATTTTCCTAACATACTAGAGGTAGTCTAAATACTAATAGTTTTTATTAAATTTAAGATCGTAATTAAAAAACCAGAATTCCCTAAACCAAGAGAAAGACTAGAGACAAATTATGTGAGAAAACCCAACACAACTAGAGAAAAACAATTGGATCTTTACATCACCACATGTGACAAAGATAAGTATAGAATTATAGACTATGGTTACCAAATTACCATATTACACCCTAGAAAAAATAAACCCCAAGATACAAGATATAGTTGCAAAATAAATCTTCATCAAACTCACAAGTGAAACAAAACAGGAAAATGTCAGAGTAGATAAGTTAAAACAATATTAAAGTATGCCTTCATTAGAAGATGTACATGAAGGTTTGTACAACAACTTCCAACTCCTTGACATGAAATACTTGAATTGTTAACAACATTATTGGAACCACCACTACAAGTAGAAATAGTTCTTATTGACTTTAAGATCATGATGTAAAATATTGAATTTCCCAAGTAAAGAGGTAGACTAAAGATAAAGCATGTGAGGAAAGAGAAATCAATCAGATAAAAATAATTGCATCTTTCTACCACCATAGGTTATTAGGATAAATATAGCATTACAACTAATGATTACCAAATTACTATAGTACACCTCAAATAAACATCAAGAGTCCAAGAAATTGATGATTTGATAGAAAATATTGAGGTTGATGTTGCTAGAATGATGAAGGATAAAGTGAAGAACAAATAAATCAAAGCACACATAGAATAGTTAAGAGAGTTCAACAAAGAAATGGTGCAGCATAAACATCAACATTTGATGGAATTTACAATGCATCCTATAATAACGTCAAAAGAAGATGTTGAGGAAATAAACATCATCAAGGATGAGACTTGTATATTATAAGATTATATTGAAGATACATTGAAAAAAGGAAAAAATGTTATCTAGGAAGTAGTAGAAAGATATTGAGTTGCATCTCAAATAGAAAAAAAAAAGGATTCAAGAAATCCTATGAACTTTGCTTGATAAAAATGGAGAAAGAGATAGATAAGTTAATAGGTTGGCTAGGCAATTACGATGGGAAAAGGAAAGATTGGATGAATGCATAAAGGAATGGAAGATATTTCCTTAACCACTTAGAAATGGAAAGGTTTTCATGTTACAATAACTGAGAAGCTTATATTTAATTTAATAAAAAAGTTAAAATTAGGAAAAGATGAACATGAAATCTTAAAGTTTAGAGATTATTTAAAGAAGAAAATGTTTGATCCCCTATTTCAAGTGAACAAGGAGATAATAAAGGATGCAAGGAGAATAAAAAATATAATTATTGATTATAAAAAAAGAGACAAAAGGTCGAGACATGAGAAAAGCTAGCCTAAATTGTAAGTATAATGCACAAAATGTCAATTTACTAATCTCTCAAAAGTTACAAGGAAAGAAATGAGTGCAATATTTGCAATTTTCAATGAATTTAAATGTAGGGTTGATGAAGAGATGAGGATTTAAAAATATTTTGGAATAGTTTGAGTGAGTATAGTCAAGGTTTTTGTTGCCACTAGTTATTTAATATTATTCTATCATGAAAATGCCTTTTTGTAGTTATTAAATTTTTTACTAGATACAAGAGAATTCCAAAGATGATTAGCTTTTGTTCACAAAGTCAACCTTGTGATTGAAAGGATCTAAAATATTCCTTTTTTCCAAGCTAGCATTATTTTATATCTATGAAACTATCATGTATTTTGAATCCAAAAAGGAACTTTAATTGTAATGGTCTCAAAGGTTGTAGACTCTATTAAAGGCTAGAGACTTATTAGTTTTATTGATCAGAAATCAGAGAGACTTGTGGAGCTAAGATTGCTGCTCAATTTATAATTTCACTTCTTGATTTCTTTTTGTCATCAATAATGTCATTTGTCTATATTTTGGATATTATTTTGTTATGAATGTTATGTTGTCAATGTAATTCTCTATCAAGCATATTGTAAATTTATTAGTACATTTGGAATATCAAATCATTGCATTAGTATGTTGCCATAGTTTTGGAATTTCATTGTGTAGTGTATGTCCTTTAAAGATATCTATTTGTTAGTTAATTTTTGTCAAGTACATATTTTTTCTCTTCTTTCAATGTGTTATGAAGGTATTCAAGTGTAAATCATTGAAACTTATATTTATTATTTTTTATTAGATTAGTAGGGAGACAACCCTAACCAAAAAGAGAGAAATGGTATTACATCCATAACCATACATCAATTGTAGGATAACTAGGAGTAGTAAATTGGTTCTAATAAAAAATTATCAAAAAATTTCATGCCCCTGAAACTATTTCTATGAATACTAGTATCATTCCGATTACTAATTAAAAAAGTATCATAGTAGCAGTTGCCATAAACTAAACTACTAATTCTATTACCAGCACTATCCTTATCAGCCTTTAATAAACCGGTCTTAGCATACTTAATGAACATTAATTTTTTCAAAGTAGAAACCCAGACCTCAAATGGCACCAGTTGTAAACTACAACAAATAGGAAAAAATAGAGGAATCAAACAGACCATTACTTCTTATAAGGTTTATATAATTTAGTAGAATGCTAAGGAATAGGCAAAATAAAGAATCTTGATTTTTATTCTCACCCATTTGATTCAATAAACACACATTGTTAAAAGATATATTATTTGCAAATAGATTCTGTACAATCCTAAGGAATACACAAAATCAAGCATTCTGAATTTTTGTCTATGTATTTGAAATCCAAAGCAACAAGTAACTACATTGAAATTAATTGTTGTGGATAAAAATAGCTTGAAATGGTGTCTGGACGAAATGTTTTTGTAACAAACCTCACTAGATGTGGCATTTATAGGCATTGCCTTGGACCAGTCAAGTTAAGCTAGAACAAACCATCTTGATAGGGTGTTTCAGTAAGATCTTGTATTCAAAAGTGGAAAGCATATTAGACTCCTTTGAGAATTGCTTGATACAACCAAATAGTAGAATGCAAGAATGTCAACAAGCAGATAAAAAGCCTCACCTTGATGAGAGCTACTCTTAGAAATAAATTTGTATTATCACATGAAATTTTAGAATCCAAATCCAAAGCTTTGTCTCTTCAAGCCTCTAGTACTCCTTAAATGGTCCGCCCCTAGATGCCTGAAAATTGCATTTACAACCAACAAGTATATGCCCATGAATTGCGAAGTTAAAGTCTAGCAAAACATGAGATAATGGGTTTTAATTTCACTCCAAACACATCATCCTCAATCTATCTCCACATTTGCAACATCATACAACCATTAAATTTAAGACAGGAAATAACAGAATACGTGGAATGCAACCCATTTGTAGATATATGCATAGCATACCCTAGTAAATTGGCAAGGATTGTTATGACTTAATCCACATTCGATTGCCAATTAGATTTTTCTTTAAAGTTGCACTTTCTATGAAAATTTGAGTTACACAATATAGTTATGATATTCATTTCATTTATCTTATTAAGCTTAACTTTAATATTTTCTAGAACTTTTATATCAGGTTTAATATTTCTAGGTCGTCAAAATATCACTGTCAAATCAAATGATTTCATTAGTTGTAAAACGCTACTATTTTCATATACACTTTTCATTTAGTTTGATTATATTGAAAAGAGCTATATGGATATGGAGATTGATCTTGGTTCGCCTCATTTTTGTAAACAAATTTCTCCGATAGGGTTTTGTAGTATTTCTACTGCAAATGCCGCCATTTATCTTTGTTGGTTTTATATAAAATACTTGGTCTCGAAAGGCTACACATTTTACCACTCAAAAAGGGCAGTGTGTTATTAAGGCTTCTTGGGGAGGCATTACCATCATAACACAAAACAATAGCAAATTGTAGGGTTGTAAATTTGAGGACCACGTAAGATGAAGTGAGAATGGCAATCACAATAGTTGCATACCCCTGAAGATATTTGAACATCCCTGTTCCTCATACCATAAATACATTTCTCTTCCTCTACTAAATTTATATGCGCCATGGAAATTGATGGTGCTTTTCTCATACTTTGAACTAGCCAAGATAGTCGTGGAGAGCGGTTGAAAATTGGATAAATATGTTGAACTCAACTATAAAATTAATGTAACTTATGCACAAAATCTGAAGTGGAAAGAGAAGCAAATTTGAAATTTAAACAAAAATATCAAACTCGTGTATAAATTAGTCCAACCTAGCTTGTATTTAATTTTGTTTTCAGAATGGAATAAATTGTGAGAGCCTCCAAGAGCTTCAAAAATTGTAATGGTTTTACATTATTACAGAGTTCCTACTAGATTGACTGAGTACAGGTAAGAGGGAAAAATTTGAAAAGGGGTTCAACTCGACCATAAAATCTGTAAATTATGAAGAAATTTTGAAGTGGAAACTTCAGAAAATTTGAAACTTGAACAAAAATATCAAACACCTGTGGAAAGATCTAACTCTAAAATATAGAATTTTGAAAAATCTGAAATGGAAATTAGTTCTAAAGACATAGGGATAACAATATGAAGGAAAAAAAAAATATGATCTGATCTGAGTAGCTAAAATGAAAAATAGTTGAACTGCTGTAAACTTAACCAAAACAGGAAAATGTCGCAGTAAATAAGTTAAAACAATATTAAAGTATGACTTCATTAGAAGATGTACAAGAAGGTTTACAACAATATCGAACTCCTTGAAATGAACTACTTGAATGGTTAACAACATTACTGAAACCACCACTACAATTAGAAATAATTGTTATTGACTTTAAGATCATGATGTAAAATATTGAATTTCCTAAGTGAAGAGGTAGACTAAAGATAAAGTATGTGAGAAAAGAGAAATCAATTAGATAAAAATAATTGCATCTTCATACCACCATAGGTGATTAGGATAAGTATAGCATTACAACTGATGATTACCAAATTACTATAGTAAACCTCAAATAAACATCAAGAGTCCAAGAAATTGATGATTTGATGGAAAATATTGAGGTTGATGTTGCTAGAACGATGAAGGATAAAGTGAAGATCAAATAACTCAAAACACACATAGAATAGTTAAGAGAGTTCAACAAACAAATGGTGCAGCATAAACATCAACATTTCCAGTCATAGTGGCAGTGACTCGAAGACAAACACTTATTTTGATGCAATGTCGAGAGATGTCAAAGAAGTGAGCCTTATACTCTCTACAACTATATTTTTGTGGCTTTGTCATATTTACATTTGTAGTGCAAATTTGAAGCCTTTGGTCATTTTGATGTATTATTATTCTTTAATTTTATATAGGGGAGAGGGACCAGTAGTCGTTAGGGCTAACTTTGTCCACATGTAGCCATCACATGGAATATCGTAAGACCTCCATTTTTTTATAGAAATGTAATATGGTCACTTAACTATCTACAACTAAGGTTTGAAGTCGTGACTCATCAGGAAAGTCATCAAAATAACACATCTAGTGCGAAGGGTTAAAAAAATGACTTTGTAAAGATTTGGCAAAAACTTAATCGAAAAATCCCTAATTGTTGAATAAAAAAATATCATTTGTAATTAATATAATATCGTATTTTTATGTAAAATATAACTTATATGAAACTTAAATGGACCAAATACCAATTAGTAATCATAAATGTGTGTTATCTTTAGCTTTTATATCCAACACTAAAGGATCAATAGTTGAACAAAAAATAACATATTATGATATAAAATAATACTTATAGGAACACAAAGGGACCAATTGTTGAACACTTAAATCTTTGGACAATCCCTCACATTTCATGGAGAAAAACAAGGTATTTATTGTGTTCACCTTTTATATTTGTGATAGGACAAATTACTAATATGAAATACTCCACTACATAAACAGTGCTACCCCAATAGTTGTACACATAAGAATAATATTTTCACACTATGATAACATTACTTGTTTAAGTGAGTATCTTATTTTATATATGACATACTTATAGTGGATAGCTATGATATTTTATTTGAAACAAAATATCATCTATTTCACTTGTTAATTAATGTATTTATGTCTTTTTAATATAACATTTATGGGTTCTCTTATGTTCAAGTATTGGTCCATTTTGATCAACATTTGGTAATTTTTTTATTTACATGTGGATTATTTATTTACATTATATAGTATAAATATGTGGTAAGACTGGATATTATATGCACAATTGCTATAATGACTATTGGACCCCGTACAGCTACTGGTCCCTCTCTCTTAGTCACTATGAATTGAGGAAGTACTTAAATATTAATTATTTTATCTCTCATGTAAATTTTATTATTGTGTTTTTAGGATTCTATAAAGTTTATTTCACAATGATGATCTCTTTATAATTATTATCAATATCATAAGAATACTTGAAATTTATCTATTTTTAGAAAATAAATTATATTTTTATATAGTCATCCCCTTTGTGATCCCTTGTCATCTCCAAAACGGACTAAAAATAAAATGTGTCCCCTCATCCTTAAAACTTGGTGGAACATAATTTTAGACATAGAAATTATGCAAAGTACTCAATTTGTCATAATTAGCTTATACATTTTAGTGCAGTAGCTATCAAAACAATTGTAAACTTCAAAGATTATAATTTTCATACAAAAAAAGTATCTAAATTAAATAGTTTCTACCAAGCTTCTCAATTATAAGTTCTCTTGATGCCAAAAACCTTAGACACAAAAATTAATCATTTAAATAAAACTTATCAAATATTAAAATTGATAAATTATTATTAACTAGAAACATTTTCTTCTTAGTAGCTATAAAAGAGATAGAAGTTACATATATTGTAATTTTAACACAAGTTTTATTTAAATTGAATAATTAACACCTAATGATTTTTATTTTTGATCGGATATTGTTTTACATAAAATATAACCCTTGTCATTTTCAGAAAATAAATTATCTGTCAATAGAAAATCCTAATCAAAATTTTTATCATTTTCTTTAAATAAAACATCACAAATCTTAAAATTAATAAATTACTTTCCAAAACAAATCATTGTCTAACGTTGTCTAGACAGCCTAAGTAGTAAGAAGTAACATTGTCTAACATTGTCTAGACAGCCTAAGTAGTAAGAAGAATAAAATGGCAGGCACAGTAAATATTATTTAATAGAAAAGGAACAATACATAATTAAAATAGGTTGAAATCTCCAAGACAGGAGAATACATAATTAAGAAGGTGGTAGGTTGGCAAAGGATAAGTTTTTTTTGGTTATTATGATAGCATTTAAATTTCTAGACTTACAGCAGAGAGGTTTTATTGTAGCATAGCAGCCTGTTTGTGAGCTTTAATTTATATTTACTTTGGACCAACTTTCCCCCAAAATGGGAAAGATTATAGTAGGAAAAAGCTTCACTGCACATCAGTCATTTTTTCTCCTTGCAGCTTCTGTTATTTTGCCTACAATATGGTTACACAATCTAACTCTGCTATCATAGTAGGTATGCATCTCTTGTTGTTTTCTTCGCTATATATTGTGCAAATTAGCATTCTTTCTGCTTCTGCATGATTTTGACTTCAACTTTTTCAAGCACAATATTGCTCCCCCATCTCCTTAATAGGATTCTAGATTTTCCTAGACTTCATCTTCTTCTATGAAAGGTAGAAAGTCAATGACAAGATCAATCCAACCTTCTCCGTTTAGAACCTCAGTAATTCGTCTCTTTCAATAAAAAACCTATAATAGATAATTGTAAACATACATAATATAGATTTTTCCTTAGTATAACGTATTTTGAGAACAAAAGGATCACATGTACAAACATAAGAGCCATAAACAGTACTGTCCAAAACCATAATTTAATAAACAACCAGATACATATGCATTCAAAACAGTACATATGCATTGAAAACAGTAGAGGCCATGGGCAATAGCAAAAACAAGATAACATGCAAACATGTATCTTCGGCAACGGTTCTGCTAACATATTCTTTACACGTAAAATAACTAGTTGCGCATCTGAGAAAGTTATGAAAGAGGTCCAAAGATTGGTGGAATTATACAAGGGTGATGAACTGGGTATTATTATGACACATGATTCTAACAGTGTGCATCTATTGAGTAGTGAACTGCAACTTTTTGTTATAAACGATCCTTTAAAACAACGAGAGCTGCAATGCAGTGAAGTTCCTGCCAGAGAATTCAAGGATTGTGTTTGTATTAGGATTTGCTAAAGCTGCTAGCAAAATTTTGTCTTGTAATAATCAAGTCAGTAAGCTAGTTAGATTGCATTTGCTCGCATACTTTGAGCCTGTTCCAAAATGGGATACAAGAACATCATCAAACAACAGCAATGGCAGCACAACAGCCACAATCATTGCACTATGCTCTTAACAAGAAGTTAAAAAATAATTGATCACAAACAAAAATTTAAAACGCTGTTTAAAATTTTAAAATCCACATTTCAAACTTATAATGCTACAATCTGACATAAGTCAACAATCATTTAGAAAAATGATGGCAATTAATGTATAGACTACTCATAAGACATAGTACAGGGCTCAAGAGCTCATATTATAGAACCAAAAAAAGATTGATGATGAAAACTTCATCTTGATATTGCTTCTCTACATAGAAGGTTCAAGATACAAGATGTAGGAAAACATCTCATTCAAAAAGTATTGACAACACTTAATACTTTAATTGAAAAAAATTAAGAATATGGATTGTTAAGGTAGATATCAAAGAAAGCCCAATAAAGATTGAAGACATACCACATTCTCTCCATAACATAGATTCAAGCTTAGGATATGTCTAAACATCTATTTCGAACACAAATGCTTACAATCAGAAAATTTAATTAGGAAATAAATACCAAAGATCCCAAAATATTGGATCCTATTCCACAACAAATAGATTGAGGTTGTAACTAAGTATGTCCTAAAACACCATCATCATAATAGATGTAAAGTGCAACCACTCAAGAAATCCCCAGTTAGAGGATCGAATATTGCAAGCTAGCAAGGCTTGATCACAACACTACAAATAAAACTTATGAATCACTTTGTTCTTGAATTACAGGTTGCGGTGCATAATAGTATAGCATGATAGAGCTATACTTGGTATTCCAAGGGACCATACAATAACTTCAAAGTCACTTGGTAGGTGACAGAGAATAAAGGAGCTGTCATACCTGAAACACATATGATACATAAAATAAGGCTCTCTTAACACAATCCTTGAATTATCCTTAAGCAATATCTTGTGCAAGCAATGGTTCAACATGTCACCCACAAAGTCACAATCTATTAAATGTATTATAAAAAGATAGTAGGAAATTTTTGACATAAATGAAATGAAACTTTTTGATGGCATATACAAGTAGGAAATTTTTGACATCAATGAAATGAAACTTTTTTATGGCACATATACGAAATACAAGATCGGAAAGTCTATAAGGCCGGATTTTGGAAACATCACTGTAACATAGAAGAGAGCCAAACAAGAAATCGATGCTACAATGTACACTTGTTATTAATATTTTATATTCTAAGTCATCAATTTCTTTAACCCATAGAGAATATCATGACAGATTTAAACTTTCGATTGATTAGCACGATGGAATACATGCTACAAACTTAAATAAAAAATAGAATATTGGGAACAAAACAAAATTAATATTGCTCATAAACCAAATTGGCAAACTCCTTATTTTGTCATGTGTGCACTGCTATAAGCTCTCATCCATATTTACCTGTGGACTATAAAAAATGATCTTAGAGATCTAAATTAGTTCAAGTGATGCCTCGCCAGAAAACATCCAACTAAAGGGTTCATTAGGCCTATGGTTTGCTTGTGATGACACAAAAGTAGATGCTATATCTATAATTTAAGCTGTTACCATCAATCACTTTACACTAGAATCATCTGGCACCATGACATATGTGCAAGGGGTCAAAGACACTCATTTTTTAAAAATAGTATTGAAGTATACAAATAAGGGTGTGCCTTTAGTACACTTGTACATGGTTGTCAGATATAATGAGAAGAATATACAAGCTAATTTTTAGATGCCGGTACCAACAAAACCTTTTCAACATTATCACTTGCAATTGTGAAATTTGAGTACGGGATGGGAAGATTATTTTTAAACATGATACAGGGGCATAAGTAAGGGTATGGCTTTATTAAATGCACTATAATTGGGAATTGTGAAATATAATCACTAGAAGATACAGATATGCGTAGACAAGCAAATAGTAGAATGCAAGAATGTCAACAAGCAGATAAAAAGCCTCACCTTGATGAGAGCTACTCTTAGAAATAAATTTGTATTATCACATGAAATTTTAGAATCCAAATCCAAAGATTTGTCTCTTCAAGCCTCTAGTACTCCTTAAATGGTCTGCCCCTAGATGCCTGAAAATTGCATTTACATCCAAGAAGTATATGCCCATGAATTGCAAAGTTTAAGTCTAGCAAAACATGAGATAATGGGTTTTAATTTCACTCCAAACACATCATCCTCAATCTATCTCCACATTTGCAACATCATACAACCATTAAATTTAAGATAGGAAATAACAGAATACGTGGAATGCAACCCATTTGTAGATATGTGCATAGCATACCCTAGTAAATTGGCAAGGATTGTTATGACTTAATCCACATTCGATTGCCAATTAGATTGTTCTTTAAAGCTGCACTTTCTATGAAAATTTGAGTTAGACAATATAGTTATGATATTCATTACATTTATCTTATTAGGCTTAACTTTAATATTTTCTAGAACTTTTAAATTAGGTTTAATATTTCTAGGTCGTGAAAATATCACTGGCAAATCAAATGATTTCATTAGTTGTAAAACGCTACTATTTTCATATACACTTTTCATTTAGTTTGATTAGATTGAAAAGAGCTATATGGATATGGAGATTGATCTTGGTTCGCCTCATTTTTGTAAACAAATTTCTCTGATAGGGTTTTGTAGTATTTCTGCTGCAAATGCCGCCATTTATCTTTCTTGGTTTTATATAAAATACTTGGTCTCGAAAGGCTACACATTTTACCACTCAAAAAGGGCAGTGTGTTATTAAGGCTTCTTGGGGAGGCATTACCATCATAACACAAAACAATAGCAAATTGTAGGATTGTAAATTTGAGGACCACGTAAGATGAAGTGAGAATGGCAATCACAATAGTTGCATACCCCTGAAGAAATTTGAACATCCCTGTTCCTCATACCATAAATACATTTCTCTTCCTCTACTAAATTTATATGTGCCATGGAAATTGATGGTGCTTTTCTCATACTTTGAACTAGCCAAGATAGTCGTGGAGAGCGGTTGAAAATTGGATAAATATGTTGAACTCAACTATAAAATTAATGTACCTTATGCACAAAATCTGAAGTGGAAAGAGAAGCAAATTTGAAATTTAAACAAAAATATCAAACTCGTGTATAAATTAGTCCAACCTAGCTTGTATTTAATTTTGTTTCCAGAATGGAATAAATTGTGAGAGCCTCCAAGAGCTTCAAAAATTGTAATGGTTTTACATTATTATAGAGTTCCTACTAGATTGACTGAGTACAGGTAAGAGGGAAAAATTTGAAAAGGGGTTCAACTCGACCATAAAATCTGTAAATTATGCAGAAATTTTGAAGTGGAAACTTCAGAAAATTTGAAACTTGAACAAAAATATCAAACACCTGTGGAAAGATCTAATACTAAAATATAGAATTTTGAAAAATCTGAAATGGAAATTAGTTCTAAAGACATAGGGATAACAATATGAAGGAAAAAAAAAATATGATCTGATCTGAGTAGCTAAAATGAAAAATAGTTGAACTACTGTAAACTTAACCAAAACAGGAAAATGTCGCAATAGATAAGTTAAAACAATATTAAAGTATGACTTCATTAGAAGATGTACAAGAAGGTTTACAACAATATCAATCTCCTTGAAATGAAATACTTGAATGGTTAACAACATTATTGAAACCACCACTACAATTAGAAATAATTCTTATTGACTTTAAGATCATGATGTAAAATATTGAATTTCCTAAGTGAAGAGGTAGACTAAAGATAAAGTATGTGAGAAAAGAGAAATCAATTAGATAAAAATAATTGCATCTTCATACCACCATAGGTGATTAGGATAAGTATAGCATTACAACTGATGATTACCAAATTACTATAGTAAACCTCAAATAAACATCAAGAGTCCAAGAAATTGATGATTTGATGGAAAATTTTGAGGTTGATGCTGCTAGAACGATGAAGGATAAAGTGAAGATCAAATAACTCAAAGCACACATAGAATAGTTAAGAGAGTTCAATAAACAAATGGTGTAGCATAAACATCAACATTTCCAGTCATAGTGGCAGCGACTCGAAGACAAACACTTATTTTGATGCAATGTCGAGAGATTGCAAATAAAGGTAGCCTTATACTTTCTACAACTATATTTTTGTGGCTTTGTCATATTTACATTTGTAGTGCAAATTTGAAGATTTTGGTCATTTTGATGTATTATTATTCTTTAATTTTATATAGGGGAGAGGGACCAGTAGTCGTTAGGGCTAACTTTGTCCACATGTAGCCATCACATGGAATATCGTAAGACCTCCATTTTTTTATAGAAATGTAATATGGTCACTTAACTATCTACAACTAAGGTTTGGAGTCGTGACTCATCAGGCAAGTCATCAAAATAACATATCTAGTGCGAAGGGTTAAAAAAATGACTTTTTTAAGATTTGGCCAAAACTTAATCTAAAAATCCCTAATTGTTGAATAAAAAAATATCATTTGTAATTAATATAATATCGTATTTTTATGTAAAATATAACTTATATGAAACTTAAATGGACCAAATACCAATTAGTAATCATAAATGTGTGTTATCTTTAGCTTTTATATCCAACACTAAAGGATCAATACTTGAACACAAAATAAAATAATATGATATAAAATAATACTTATAGGAACACAAAGGGACCAATTGTTGAACACTTAAATCTTTGTACAATCCCTCACATTTTATGGAGAAAAACAAGGTATTTATTGTGTTCACCTTTTATATTTGTGATAGGACAAATTACTAATATGAAATACTCCACTACATAAACATTGCTACCCCAATAGTTGTACACATAAGAATAATATTTTCACACTATGATAACATTACTTGTTTAAGTGAGTATCTTATTTTATATATGAAATACTTATAGTGGATAGCTATGATATTTTATTTGAAACAAAATATGATCTATTTCACTTGTTAATTAATGATTTTATGTCTTTTTAATATAACATTTATGGGTTCTCTTATGTTCAAGTATTGGTCCATTTTGATCAACATTTGGTAATTTTTTTATTTACATGTGGATTATTTATTTACATTATATAGTATAAATATGTGGTAAGACTGGATATTATATGCACAATTGCTATAACAACTATTGGACCCCGTACAACTACTGGTCCATCTCCTCTAGTCACTATGAATTGAGGAAGTACTTAAATATTAATTATTTTATCTCTCATGTAAATTTTATTATTGTGTTTTTAGGATTCTATAAAGTTTATTTCACAATAATGATCTCTTTATAATTATTATCAATATCATACGAATAATTGAAATTTATCTATTTTTAGAAAATAAATTATATTTTTATATAGTCATCCCCTTTGTGATGCCTTGTCATCTCCAAAACGGACTAAAAATAAAATGTGTCCCCTCATCCTTAAAACTTGGTGGAACATAATTTTAGACATAGAAATTATGCAAAGTACTCAATTTGTCATAATTAGCTTATACATTTTAGTGCAGTAGCTATCAAAACAATTGTAAACTTCAAAGATTATAATTTTCATACAAAAAAAGTATCTAAATTAAATAGTTGCTACCAAGCTTCTCAATTATAAGTTCTCTTGATGCCAAAAACCTTAGACACAAAAATTAATCATTTAAATAAAACTTATCAAATATTAAAATTGATAAATTATTATTAACTAGAAACATTTTCTTCTTAGTACCTATAAAAGAGATAGAAGTTACATATATTGTAATTTTAACACAAGTTTTATTTAAATTGAATAATTAACACCTAATGATTTTTATTTTTGATCGGATGTTGTTTTACATAAAATATAACCCTTGTCATTTTCAGAAAATAAATTATCTGTCAATAGAAAATCCTAATCAAAATTTTTATCATTTTCTTTAAATAAAACATCACAAATCTTAAAATTAATAAATTACTTTCCAAAACAAATCATTGTCTAACATTGTCTAGACAGCCTAAGTAGTAAGAAGTAACATTGTTTAACATTGTCTAGACAGCCTAAGTAGTAAGAAGATTAAAATGGCAGGCACAGTAAATATTATTTAATAGAAAAGGAACAATACATAATTAAAATAGGTTGAAATCTCCAAGACAGGAGAATACATAATTAAGAAGGTGGTATGTTGGCAAAGGATAAGTACTAAAAATATTCTTCAAAGTTCACATGTGAAGGGATGCGGGACATGCATATGGCAGCGATGAACATAGCGATCAATAAGATCACGAGAACGTGAGGAGATCATAATATTGCAAAAGCAGCCTAACTTCGTTTTCTGTATGCCCCTGCAACAACGCCAATTAGGGTGCTTCGTCATACCTCCATTCAAAATACAAGGGTTCACCCAAGTCAGGGCTTCAAATTCATTACTACAAGTACTCGGGAGACCTCCCACCTGTACAGTATACATACTCATCACCACAACAGCACAAATCAGAATCGCCATGGCCTTAGTCATCTTTACTTTCAAGAAAACAAAAATTGCAATGGATGATTCAATCCATTTGCTTCTCTCTTTTTATAGACTTGGAAGGCCATGAGTTGGCACTGGAATCAACATAGACGGTGGTTAATGTCACTTGGACAAAAAAACCTTGCTACCCAAAAGAATAAACAATGAATTTGTGAGCTGGCGAGTCCCTTTTCATGGTAATTTATGTTAGAAATGACACGCGTTGGTTAAAAGAGAGCACAGACCAAAGTTAAATCCAAGAGTTTTGATCCTTTTTTTGATCTAATTTAAGAAAATTCGCTTTGGTGTTAGTGTGTTTGTTGAGTGCTTGTTATAACAGTCATGTAGTACAGAATTTGTATGAAAGATTATAGGGTCAGAACTTATTGTTTGGTGTACATGTCAATAAATAATACTTGTCTATATATCATTTGCTTTGATCAATAGTAATACTTGTCCCTGTTTTCACAACCGTATCTTGTTCGAATAAATCTTTACTAATATAATATCAGAGCAGTGATCCATTAAATGCTAAAATTGTAGCAATGGTGGTTCTCTGCATTTTGTAATCAGCTGGTTTCGATGGTGGTTCTCACTTTGAAGACTTCTGCTATAGTCTACATATTGTATTCAGTGTCGCTTTTATCCAAAAGTAAAAAAGAAAAGATGCACTGTTATTAATAATGTAAGACAATGCAGTGATTTTCTTATAGTAAGTGACTGTGGGGAGTATCTTGTATTCCACATTTTCTAAGATTTATATGCATTCCAGAATATATTTACCTGTTTCCATAGGGTAAGTTCTTATTAGTTGAATTTCATTCTTTGAAATCAAGACAAGATGGATGGAATTCATATACGGGCATAACTCCACTTTTTGATAGACTAATTACTAGATTCAATTTTCTATATATATGAGTATGTTGTTATCCTTTGCTTAACTGAACAAGAGCTGCGTTGCAGCTGGAGTCAGACATGCGAAAAAAAGATTATCTTGTATAACATTATTAAATACACACTTTGAAATTTTGAAAGAATCTTTTTCACTACTTAATCCAGGCACATATTATTGAAAGAAATTTGTAAAAATCAGCAAGCAAGTCTGAACACAAATTGTGTGTAAAATGAAAACAAAATCTTGTTTCGATTTAGTAGCAACCGAAAATGTTGCCCCTCTGAACACAGATTGTGCACAGAAAAACGTAGATGACCATAGAGGGGGCTGTATGCAAGACTCTTATTTCAAGATTAACTTGGCTACATTGCATCTTTCACTCAAAATATTGTTCTAGATACTAGCTTATTAAATAACTTTGCCTAGATTTGTTCAGCAACAGGTGCGAATACTTAACGAAGGCTTGATATTTTTTATGTTTGTGGCTAATATTTGGCAATATGAAATTTTTTTTGGTTATTATGATAGCATTTAAGTTTCTAGACTTACAGCAGAGAGGTTTTATTGTAGCATAGCAGCCTGTTTGTGAGCTTTAATTTATATTTACTTTGGACCAACTTTCCGCCAAAATGGGAAAGATTATAGTAGGAAAAAGCTTCACTGCACATCAGTCATTTTTTCTCCTTGCAGCTTCTGTTATTTTGCCTACAATATGGTTACACAAGCTAACTCTGCTATCATAGTAGGTATGCATCTCTTGTTGTTTTCTTCGCTATATATTGTGCAAATTAGCATTCTTTCTGCTTCTGCATGATTTTGACTTGAACTTTTTCAAGCACAATATTGCTCCCCCATCTCCTTAATAGGATTCTAGATTTTCCTAGACTTCATCTTCTTCTATGAAAGGTAGAAAGTCAATGACAAGATCAATCCAACCTTCTCAGTATAGAACCTCAGTAATTCATCTATTTCAATAAAAAACCTATAATAGATAATTGTAAACATACATAATAAAGATTTTTCCTTAGTATAACGTATTTTGAGAACAAAAGGATCACATGTACAAACATAAAAGCCATAAACAGTACTGTCCAAAACCATAATTTAATAAACAACCAGATACATATGCATTCAAAACAGTACATATGCATTGAAAACAGTACAGGCCATGGGCAATAGCAAAAAGAAGATAACATGCAAACATGTATCCTCAGCAACGGTTCTGCTAACATATTCTTTACACGTAAAATAACTAGTTGCGCATCTGAGAAAGTTATGAAAGAGGTCCAAAGACTGGTGGAATTATACAAGGGTGATGAACTGGGTATTATTATGACACATGATTCTAACAGTGTGCATCTGTTGAGTAGTGAACTGCAACTTTTTGTTATAAACGATCCTTTAAAACAACAAGAGCTGCAATGCAGTGAAGTTCCTGCCAGAGAATTCAAGGATTGTGTTTGTATTAGGATTTGCTAAAGCTGCTAGCAAAATTTTGTCTTGTAACAATCGAGTCAGTAAGCTAGTTAGATTGCATTTGCTGGCGTACTTTGAGCCTGTTCCAAAATGGGACACAAGAACATCATCAAACAACAGCAATGGCAGCACAACAGCCACAATCATTGCACTATGCTCTTAACAAGAAGTTAAAAAATAATTGATCACAAATAAAAATTTAAAACACTGTTTAAAATTTTAAAATCCACATTTCAAACTTATAATGCTACAATCTGACATAAGTCAACAATCATTTAGAAAAATGATGGCAATTAATGTATAGACTACTCATAAGACATAGTACAGGGCTCAAGAGCTCATATTATAGAACCAAAAAAAGCTTGATGATGAAAACTTCATCTTGATATTGCTTCTCTACATAGAAGGTTCAAGATACAAGATGTAGGAAAACATCTCATTCAAAAAGTATTGACAACACTTAATACTTTAATAGAAAAAAATTAAGAATATGGATTCTTAAGGTAGATATCAAAGAAAGCCCAATAAAGATTGAAGACATACCACATTCTCTCCATAACATAGATTCAAGCTTAGGATATGGCTAAACATATATTTCGAACACAAACGCTTACAATCAGAAAATTTAATTAGGAAATAAATACCAAAGATCCCAAAATATTGGATCCTATTCCACAACAAATAGATTGAGGTTGTAACTAAGTATGTCCTAAAACACCATCAGCATAATAGATGTAAAGTGCAACCACTCAAGAAATCCCCAGTTAGAGGATCGAATATTGCAAGCTAGCAAGGCTTGATCACAACACTACAAATAAAACTTATGAATCACTTTGTTCTTGAATTACAGGTTGCGGTGCATAATAGTATAGCATGATAGAGCTATACTTGGTATTCCAAGGGACCATACAATAACTTCAAAGTCACTTGGTAGGTGACAGAGAATAAAGGAGCTGTCATACCTGAAACACATATGATACATAAAATAAGGCTCTCTTAACACAATCCTTGAATTATCCTGAAGCAATTGCTTGTGCAAGCAATGGTTCAACATGTCACCCACAAAGTCACAATCTGTTAAATGTATTATAAAAAGATAGTAGGAAATTTTTGACATAAATGAAATGAAACTTTTTGATGGCATATACAAGTAGGAAATTTTTGACATAAATGAAATGAAACTTTTTTATGGCACATATACGAAATACAAGATCGGAAAGTCTATAAGGCCCGATTTTGGAAACATCACTGTAACATAGAAGAGAGCCAAACAAGAAATTGATGCTACAATGTACAGTTGTTATTAATATTTTATATTCTAAGTCATCAATTTCTTTAACCCATAGAGAATATCATGACAGATTTAAACTTTCGATTGATTAGCACGATGGAATACATGCTACAAACTAAAATAAAAAATAGAATATTGGGAACAAAACAAAATTAATATTGCTCATAAACCAAATTGGCAAACTCCTTATTTTGTCATGTGTGCACTGCTATAAGCTCTCATCCATATTTACCTGTGGACTATAAAAAATGATCTTAGAGATCTAAATTAGTTCAAGTGATGCCTCGCCAGCAAACATCCAACTAAATGGTTCATTAGGCCTATGGTTTGCTTGTGATGACACAAAAGTAGATGCTATATCTATAATTTCAGCTGTTACCATCAATCACTTTACACTAGAATCATCTGGCACCATGACATATGTGCAAGGGGTCAAAGACACTCATTTTTTAAAAATAGTATTGAAGTATACAAATAAGGGTGTGCCTTTAGTACACTTGTACATGGTTGTCAGATATAATGAGAAGAATATACAAGCTAATTTTTAGATGCCGGTACCAACAAAACCTTTTCAACATTATCACTTGCAATTGTGAATTTTGAGTAGGGGATGGGAAGATTATTTTTAAACATGATACAGGGGCATAAGTAAGGGTATGGCTTTATCAAATGCACTATAATTGGGAATTGTGAAATATAATCACTAGAAGATACAGATATGCGTAGACAAGCAAATAGTAGAATGCAAGAATGCCAACAAGCAGATAAAAAGCCTCACCTTGATGAGAGCTACTCTTAGAAATAAATTTTTATTATCACATGAAATTTTAGAATCCAAATCCAAAGATTTGTCTCTTCAAGCCTCTAGTACTCCTTAAATGGTCCGCCCCTAGATGCCTGAAAATTGCATTTACATCCAAGAAGTATATGCCCATGAATTGCAAAGTTTAAGTCTAGCAAAACATGAGATAATGGGTTTTAATTTCACTCCAAACACATCATCCTCAATCTATCTCCACATTTGCAACATCATACAACCATTAAATTTAAGATAGGAAATAACAGAATACGTGGAATGCAACCCATTTGTAGATATGTGCATAGCATACCCTAGTAAATTGGCAAGGATTGTTATGACTTAATCCACATTCGATTGCCAATTAGATTGTTCTTTAAAGTTGCACTTTCTATGAAAATTTGAGTTCGACAATATAGTTATGATATTCATTTCATTTATCTTATTAGGCTTAACTTTAATATTTTCTAGAACTTTTAAATCAGGTTTAATATTTCTAGGTCGTCAAAATATCACTGTCAAATCAAATGATTTCATTAGTTGTAAAACGCTACTATTTTCATATACATTTTTCATTTAGTTTGATTAGATTGAAAAGAGCTATATGGATATGGAGATTGATCTTGGTTCGCCTCATTTTTGTAAACAAATTTCTCTGATAGGGTTTTGTAGTATTTCTGCTGCAAATGCCGCCATTTATCTTTCTTGATTTTATATAAAATACTTTGTCTCGAAAGGCTACACATTTTACCACTCAAAAAGGGCAGTGTGTTATTAAGGTTTATTGGGGAGGCATTACCATCATAACACAAAACAATAGCAAATTGTAGGAATGTAAATTTGAGGACCACGTAAGATGAAGTGAGAATGGCAATCACAATAGTTGCATACCCCTGAAGAAATTTGAACATCCCTGTTCCTCATACCATAAATACATTTCTCTTCCTCTACTAAATTTATATGCGCCATGGAAATTGATGGTGCTTTTCTCATACTTTGAACTAGCCAAGATAGTCGTGGAGAGCGGTTGAAAATTGGATAAATATGTTGAACTCTACTATAAAATTAATGTACCTTATGCACAAAATCTGAAGTGGAAAGAGAAGCAAATTTGAAATTTAAACAAAAATATCAAACTTGTGCATAAATTAGTCCAACCTAGCTTGTATTTAATTTTGTTTCCAGAATGGAATAAATTGTGAGAGCCTCCAAGAGCTTCAAAAATTGTAATGGTTTTACATTATTACAGACTTCCTACTAGATTGACTGAGTACAGGTAAGAGGGAAAAATTAGAAAAGGGGTTCAACTCGACCATAAAATCTGTAAATTATGCAGAAATTTTGAAGTGGAAACTCCAGAAAATTTGAAACTTGAACAAAAATATCAAACACCTGTGGAAAGATCTAATACTAAAATATAGAATTTTGAAAAATCTGAAATGGAAATTAGTTCCAAAGACGTAGGGATAACAATATGAAGGAAAAAAAAAATATGATCTGATCTGAGTAGCTAAAATGAAAAATAGTTGAACTACTGTAAACTTA
Organism: Cryptomeria japonica; assembly: GCF_030272615.1. Lineage (NCBI taxonomy): Eukaryota > Viridiplantae > Streptophyta > Pinopsida > Cupressales > Cupressaceae > Cryptomeria > Cryptomeria japonica. The sequence continues at coordinate 145,410,516 of NC_081408.1, read as the reverse complement.
ACCAAAACAGGAAAATGTCGCAGTTGATAAGTTAAAACAATATTAAAGTATGACTTCATTAGAAGATGTACAAGAAGGTTTACAACAATATCAAACTCCTTGAAATGAAATACTTGAATGGTTAACAACATTATTGAAACCACCACTACAATTAGAAATAATTCTTATTGACTTTAAGATCATGATGTAAAATATTGAATTTCCTAAGTGAAGAGGTAGACTAAAGATAAAGTATGTGAGAAAAGAGAAATCAATTAGATAAAAATAATTGCATCTTCATACCACCATAGGTGATTAGGATAAGTATAGCATTACAACTGATGATTACCAAATTACTATAGTAAACCTCAAATAAACATCAAGAGTCCAAGAAATTGATGATTTGATGGAAAATTTTGAGGTTGATGTTGCTAGAACGATGAAGGATAAAGTGAAGATCAAATAACTCAAAGCACACATAGAATAGTTAAGAGAGTTCAATAAACAAATGGTGTAGCATAAACATCAACATTTCCAGTCATAGTGGCAGCGACTCGAAGACAAACACTTATTTTGATGCAATGTCGAGAGATTGCAAATAAAGGTAGCCTTATACTTTCTACAACTATATTTTTGTGGCTTTGTCATATTTACATTTGTAGTGCAAATTTGAAGCCTTTGGTCATTTTGATGTATTATTATTCCTTAACTTTATATAGGGGAGAGGGACCAGTAGTCGTTAGGGCTAACTTTGTCCACATGTAGCCGTCACATGGAATATCGTAAGACCTCCGTTTTTTTATAGAAATGTAATATGGTCACTTAACTATCTACAACTAAGGTTTGAAGTCGTGACTCATCAGGCAAGTCATCAAAATAACACATCTAGTGCGAAGGTTTAAAAAAATGACTTTTTAAAGATTTGACCAAAACTTAATCTAAAAATCCCTAATTGTTGAATAAAAAAATATCATTTGTAATTAATATAATATCGTATTTTAATGTAAAATATAACTTATATGAAACTTAAATGGACCAAATACCAATTAGTAATCATAAATGTGTGTTATCTTTAACTTTTATATCCAACACTAAAGGATCAATAGTTGAACACAAAATAACATATTATGATATAAAATAAAACTTATAGGAACACAAAGGGACCAATTGTTGAACACTTAAATCTTTGGACAATCCCTCACATTTCATGGAGAAAAACAAGGTATTTATTGTGTTCACCTTTTATATTTGTCATAGGAGAAATTACTAATATGAAATACTCCACTACATAAACATTGCTGCCCCAATAGTTGTACACATAAGAATAATATTTTCACACTTTGATAACATTACATGTTTAAGTGAGTATCTTATTTTATATATGACATACTTATAGTGGATAGCTATGATATTTTATTTCAAACAAAATATGATCTATTTCACTTGTTAATTAATGTATTTTTGTCTTTTTAATATAACATTTATGGGTTCTCTTATGTTCAAGTATTGGTCCATTTTGATCAACATTTGGTAATTTTTTTATTTACATGTGGATTATTTATTTACATTATATAGTATAAATATGTGGTAAGACTGGATATTATATGCACAATTGCTATAACCACTATTGGACCCCATACAACTACTGGTCCCTCACCCCTAGTCACTATGAATTGAGGAAGTACTTAAATATTAATTATTTTATCTCTCATGTAAATTTTATTATTGTGTTTTTAGGATTCTATAAAGTTTATTTCACAATGATGATCTCTTTATAATTATTATCAATATCATACGAATATTTGAAATTTATCTATTTTTAGAAAATAAATTATATTTTTATATAGTCATCCCCTTTGTGATGCCTTGTCATCCCAAAACGGATTAAAAATAAAATGTGTCCCCTCATCCTTAAAACTTGGTGGAACATAATTTTAGACATAGAAATTATGCAAAGTACTCAATTTGTCATAATTAGCTTATACATTTTAGTGCAGTAGCTATCAAAACAATTGTAAACTTCAAAGATTATAATTTTCATACAAAAAAAGTATCTAAATTAAATAGTTGCTACCAAGCTTCTCAATTATAAGTTCTCTTGATGCCAAAAACCTTAGCCACAAAAATTAATCATTTAAATAAAACTTATCAAATATTAAAATTGATAAATTATTATTAACTAGAAACATTTTCTTCTTAGTAGCTATAAAAGAGATAGAAGTTACATATATTGTAATTTTAACACAAGTTTTATTTAAATTGAATAATTAACACCTAATGATTTTTATTTTTGATCGGATGTTGTTTTACATAAAATATAACCCTTGTCATTTTCAGAAAATAAATTATCTGTCAGTAGAAAATCCTAATCAAAATTTTTATCATTTTCTTTAAATAAAACATCACAAATCTTAAAATTAATAAATTACTTTCCAAAACAAATCATTGTCTAACATTGTCTAGACAGCCTAAGTAGTAAGAAGTAACATTGTCTAACATTGTCTAGACAGCCTAAGTAGTAAGAAGATTAAAATGGCAGGCACAGTAAATATTATTTAATAGAAAAGGAACAATACATAATTAAAATAGGTTGAAATCTCCAAGATAAGAGAATACATAATTAAGAAGGTGGTACGTTGGCAAAGGATAAGTACTAAAAATATTCTTCAAAGTTCACATGTGAAGGGATGCGGGACATGCATATGGCAGTGATGAACATAGCGATCAATAAGATCACGAGAACGTGAAGAGATCATAATATCACAAAAGCAGCCTAACTTCATTTTCCGTATGCCCCTGCAACAACGACAATTAGGGTGCTTGGTCATACCTCCATTCGAAATACAAGGGTTCACCCAAGTCAGGGCTTCAAATTCATTGCTACAAGTACTCGGGACACCTCCCACCTGCACAGTATACATACTCATCACCACAACAGCACAAATCAGAATCGCCATGGCCTTAGTCATCTTTACTTACAAGAAAACAAAAATTGCAATGGATGATTCAATCCATTTGCTTCTCTCTTTTTATAGACTTGGAAGGCCATGAGTTGGCACTGGAATCAACATAGACGGTGGGGAATGTCACGTGGACAAAAAAACCTTGCTACCCAAAAGAATAAACAATGAATTTGTGAGCTGGCGAGTCCCTTTTCATGGTAATTTATGTTAGAAATGACACGCGTTGGTTAAAAGAGAGCACAGACCAAAGTTAAATCCAAGATTTTTGATCCTTGTTTTGATCTAATTTAAGAAAATTCGCTTTGGCGTTAGTGTGTTTGTTGAGTGCTTGTTATAACAGTCATGTAGTACAGAATTTGTATGAAAGAATATAGGGTCAGAACTTATTGTTTGGTGTACATGTCAACAAATAATACTTGTCTATATATCATTTGCTTTGATCAATAGTAATACTTGTCCCTGTTTTCGCAACCGTATCTTGTTCGAATAAATCTTTACTAATATAATATCAGAGCAGTGATCCATTAAATGCTAAAATTGTAGCAATGGTGGTTCTCTGCATTTTGTAATCAGCTGGTTTCGATGGTGGTTCTCACTTTGAAGACTTCTGCTATAGTCTACATATTGTATTCAGTGTCGCTTTTATCCAAAAGTAAAAATGAAAAGATGCACTGTTATTAATAATGTAAGACAATGCAGTGATTTTCTTATAGTAAGTGACTGTGGGGAGTATCTTGTATTCCACATTTTCTAAGATTTATATGCATTCCAGAATATATTTACCTGTTTCCATAGGGTAAGTTCCTATTAGTTGAATTTCATTCTTTGAAATCAAGACAAGATGGATGGAATTCATATACGGGCATAGCTCCACTTTTTGATAGACTAATTACTAGATTCAATTTTCTATATATATGAGTATGTTGTTATCCTTTGCTTAACTGAACAAGAGCTGCGTTGCAGCTGGAGTCAGACATGCGAAAAAAAGATTATCTTGTATAACATTATTAAATACACACTTTGAAATTTTGAAAGAATCTTTTTCAGTACTTAATCCAGGCACATATTATTGAAAGAAATTTGTAAAAATCAGCAAGCAAGTCTGAACACAAATTGTGTGTAAAATGAAAACAAAATCTTGTTTCGATTTAGTAGCAACCGAAAATGTTGCCTCTCTGAACACAGATTGTGCACAGAAAAACGTAGATGACCATAGAGGGGGCTGTATGCAAGACTCTTATTTCAAGATTAACTTGGCTACATTGCATCTTTCACTCAAAATATTGTTCTAGATACTAGCTTATTAAATAACTTTGCCTAGATTTGTTCAGCAGCAGGTGCGAATACTTATCGAAGGCTTGATATTTTTTATGTTTGTGGCTAATATTTTGCAATATGAAGTTTTTTTTGGTTATCATGATAGCATTTAAATTTCTAGACTTACAGCAAAGAGGTTTTATTGTAGCATAGCAGCCTGTTTGTGAGCTTTAATTTATATTTACTTTGGCCCAACTTTCCCCCAAAATGGGAAAGATTATAGTAGGAAAAAGCTTCACTGGACATCAGTCATTTTTTCTCCTTGCAGCTTCTGTTATTTTGCCTACAATATGGGTACACAATCTAACTCTGCTATCATAGTAGGTATGCATCTCTTGTTGTTTTCTTCGCTATATATTGTGCAAATTAGCATTCTTTCTGCTTCTGCATGATTTTGACTTGAACTTTTTCAAGCACAATATTGCTCCCCCATCTCCTTAATAGGATTCTAGATTTTCCTAGACTTCATCTTCTTCTATGAAAGGTAGAAAGTCAATGACAAGATCAATCCAACCTTCTCAGTTTACAACCTCAGTAATTCATCTCTTTCAATAAAAAACTTATAATAGATAATTGTAAACATAGATAATATAGATTTTTCCTTAGTATAACGTATTTTGAGAACAAAAGGATCGCATGTGCAAACATAAAAGCCATAAACAGTACTGTCCAAAACCATAATTTCATAAACAACCAGATACATATGCATTCAAAACAGTACATATGCATTGAAAACAGTACAAGCCATGGGCAATAGCAAAAAGAAGATAACATACAAACATGTATCTTCGGCAACAGTTTTGCTAACATATTCTTTCACGTAAAATAACTAGCTACGCATCTGAGCAAGTTATGAAAGAGGTCCAAAGATTGGTGGAATTATACAAGGGTGATGAACTGGGTATTATTATGACACATGATTCTAACACTGTGCATCTGTTGAGTAGTGAACTGTAACTTTGTGTTATAAACGATCCTTTAAAACAACGAGAGCTGCAATGCAGCGAAGTTCCTGCCAGAGAACTCAAGGATTGTGTTTTTATTAGGATTTGCTAAAGCTGCTAGCAAAATTTTGTCTTGTAACAATCGAGTCAGTAAGCTAGTTAGATTGCATTTGCTGGCGTACTTTGAGCCTGTTCCAAAATGGGATACAAGAACATCATCAAACAACAACAATGGCAGCACAACAGCCACAATCATTGCACTATGCTCTTAACAAGAAGTTAAAAAATAATTGATCACAAATAAAAATTTAAAACGCTGTTTAAAATTTTAAAATCCACATTTCAAACTTATAATGCTACAATCTGATATAAGTCAACAATCATTTAGAAAAATTATGGTAATTAATGTATAGACTACTCATAAGACATAGCACAGGGCTCAAGAGCTCATATTATAGAACCAAAAAAAGATTGATGATGAAAAATTCATCTTGATATTGCTTCTCTACATAGAAGGTTCAAGATACAAGATGTAGGAAAACATCTCATTCAAAAAGTATTGATAACACTTAATACTTTAATTGAAAAAAAATAAGAATATGGATTCTTAAGGTGGATATCAAAGAAAGCCCAATAAAGATTGAAGACATACCACATTCTCTCCATAACATAGATTCAAGCTTAGTATATGGCTAAACATCTATTTCGAACACAAATGCTTACAATCAGAAAATTTAATTAGGAAATAAATACCAAAGATCCCAAAATATTGGATCCTATTCCACAACAAATAGATTGAGGTTGTAACTAAGTATGTCCTAAAACACCATCAGCATAATAGATGTAAAGTTTAACCACTCAAGAAATCCCCAGTTAGAGGATCGAATATTGCAAGCTAGCAAGGATTGATCACAACACTACAAATAAAACTTATGAATCACTTTGTTCTTGAATCACAAGTTGCGCTGCATAACAGTATAGCGTGATAGAGCTATACTTGGTATTCCAGGGGACCATACAATAACTTCAAAGTCACTTGGTAGGTGACAGAGAATAAACGAGCAATCATACTTGAAACACATATGATACATAAAATAAGGCTCTCTTAACATAATCCTTGAATTATCCTTACTCAATTGCTTGTGCAAGCAATGGTTCAACATGTCGCCCACAAACTCACAATCTGTTAAATGTATTATAAAAAGATAGTAGGAAATTTTTTACATAAATGAAATGAAACTTTTTGATGGCATATACAAGTAGGAAATTTTTGACATAAATGGAATGAAACTTTTTTATGGCACATATACGAAATACAAGATCGAAAAGTCTATAAGGCTCGATTTTGGAAACATCACTGTAACATAGAAGAGAGCCAAACAAGAAATCGATGCTACAATGTACACTTGTTATTAATATTTTATATTCTAAGTCATCAATTTCTTTAACCCATAGAGATTATCATGACAAATTTAAACTTTCGATTGATTAGCATGATGGAATACATGCTGCAAACTAAAATTAAAAATAGAATATTGGGAACAAAACAAAATTAATATTGCTCATAAACCAAATTGGCAAACTCCTTATTTTGCCATGTGTGCATTGCTATAAGCTTTCGTCCATATTTACTTGTGGACTATAAAAAATGATCGTAGAGATCTAGATTATTTCAAGTGATGCCTCGCCAGCAAACATCCAACTAAAGGGTTCATTAGGCCTATGGTTTTCTTGTGATGACACAAAAGTAGGTGCTATATCTATAATTTCAGTTGTTACTATCAATCACTTTACACTAGAATCATCTGGCACCATGACATATGTGCAAGGGGTCAAAGACACTCATTTTAAAAAAATAGTATAGAAGTATACAAATAAGGGTGTGCCTTTAGTACATTTGTACATGGTTGTCAGATATAATAAGAAGAATATACAAGCTAATTTTTAGATGTTGGTACCAACAAAACCTTTTCAACATTATCACTTGCAATTGTGAAATTTGAGTAGGGGATGGGAAGATTATTTTTAAACACGATACAGGGGCATAAGTAAGGGCATGGCTCTATTAAATGCACTATAACTGGGAATTGTGAAATATAGTCACTAGAAGATACAGATATGCGTAGACAATGCATGAATCCAATTTTCTTTGTGAGTATGCTTTACGACTACATTTTTCTAAATATTAGCAAATAAGACACAAATCTCTATGTAATATTGTGGCTACTAGCACAAAGATGGATTATAGTAGGCAAACATACAAATTTAAATAATTATACAGGGTAGATCACAAATAACACAAAGATGGATTATAGTAGGCAATTTTCAAGACATTGGGGAGAAGAATATAGAAGCTAATTTAGTAATTTTAGATGTTGGCACCAACGAAACCTTTTCAACATTATCACTTGCAATTTTGAAATTTGAGTACGGGATGGGAAGATTATTTTTAAACATGGTACGAGCACATAAGTAAGGGTATAGCTTTATTAAATACACTATGACTGGGAATTGTAAAATATAGTCTCCAAAAGATACAGGTATGGGTAGAAAATGCGTGAACCCAAGTTTCTTTGTGAGTATGCTTTACAGCTACATTTTTTCCCATACTAGCAAATAAGATAGAAATCTATGTTTAATATTGTGGCTACTAGCACAAAGATGGATTACAATAGGAAAACATAGAAATAGAAATAACTGTAAAGGGTAGATCACAAATAACACAAAGATGGATTATAGTAGGCAATTTTAAAGACATTGGGGCATACCTCTCCCAGCTGATTTGAAGGTCGGAGCAAACACATTATTATAAGGTTTATATAATTTAGTAGAATGCTAAGGAATAGGCAAAATAAAGAATCTTGATTTTTCTTCTCACCCATTTGATTCAATACACACACTTTGTTAAAAGATATATTATCAGCAAATAGATTCTGTACAATCCTAAGGAATACATAAAATCAAGCATTCTGATTTTTTGTCTATATATTTGAAATCCAAAGCAACAAGTAACTACATTGAAATTAATTGTTGTGGATAAAAATAGCTTGAAATGGTGTCTGGATGAAATGTTTTTGTAACAAACCTCACTAGATGTGGCATTTATAGGCATTGCCTTGGACCAGTCACGTTAAGCTAGAACAAACCATCTTGATAGGGTGTTTCAGTAAGATCTTGTATTCAAAAGTGGAAAGCATACTAGACTCCTTTGAAAATCGCTTGATACAACCAAATAGTAGAATGCAAGAATGTCAACAAGCAGATAAAAAGCCTCACCTTGATGATAGCTACTCTTAGAAATAAATTTGTATTATCACATGAAATTTTAGAATCCAAATCCAAATATTTGTCTCTTCAAGCCTCTAGTACTCCTTAAATGGTCTGCCCCTAGATGCCTGAAAATTGCATTTACATCCAAGAAGTATATGCCCATGAATTGCGAAGTTTAAGTCTAGCAAAACATGAGATAATGGGTTTTAATTTCACTCCAAACACATCATCCTCGATCTATCTCCACATTTGTAACATCATACAACCACTAAATTTAAGACAGGAAATAACAGAATACGTGGAATGCAACCCATTTGTAGATATATGCATAGCATACCCTAGTAAATTGGCAAGGATTGTTATGACTTAATCCACATTCGATTGCCAATTAGATTGTTCTTTAAAGTTGCACTTTCTATGAAAATTTGAGTTAGACAATATAGTTATGATATTCATTTCATTTATCTTATTAGGCTTAACTTTAATATTTTCTAGAACTTTTATATCAGGTTTAATATTTCTAGGTCGTGAAAATATCACTATCAAATCAAATGATTTCATTAGTTGTAAAACGCTACTATTTTCATATACACTTTTCATTTAGTTTGATTAGATTGAAAAGAGCTATATGGATATGGAGATTGATCTTGGTTCGCCTCATTTTTGTAAACAAATTTCTCTAATAGGGTTTTGTAGTATTTTTGCTGCAAATGCCGCCATTTATCTTTCTTGGCTTTATATAAAATACTTGGTCTCGAAAGGCTACACATTTTACCACTCAAAAAGGGTAGTGTGTTATTAAGGCTTCTTGGGGAGGCATTACCATCATAACACAAAACAATAGCAAATTGTAGGATTGTAAATTTGAGGACCACGTAAGATGAAGTGAGAATGGCAATCACAATAGTTGCATACCCCTGAAGAAATTTGAACATCCGTGTTCCTCATACCATAAATACATTTCTCTTCCTCTACTAAATTTATATGCGCCATGGAAATTGATGGTGCTTTTCTCATACTTTGAACTAGCCAAGATAGTCGTGGAGAGTGGTTGAAAATTGGATAAATATGTTGAACTCAACTATAAAATTAATGTAACTTATGCACAAAATCTGAAGTGGAAAGAGAAGCAAATTTGAAATTTAAACAAAAATATCAAACTAGTGTACAAATTAGTCCAACCTAGGTTGTATTTAATTTTGTTTCCAAAATGGAATAAATTGTGAGAGCCTCCAAGAGCTTCAAAAATTGTAATGGTTTTACATTATTATAGAGTTCCTACTAGATTGACTGAGTACAGGTAAGAGGGAAAAATTTGGAAAGGGGTTCAACTCGACCATAAAATCTGTAAATTATGCAGAAATTTTGAAGTGGAAACTTCAAAAAATTTGAAACTTGAACAAAAATATCAAACACTTGTGGAAAGATCTAATACTTAAATATAGAATTTTGAAAAATCTGAAATGGAAATTAGTTCTAAAGACATAGGGATAACAATATTAAGGAAAAAAAAGATATGATCTGATTTGAGTAGCTAAAATGAAAAATAGTTGAACTACTGTAAACTTAACCACAAGAGGAAAATGTCGCAGTAGATAAGTTAAAACAATATTAAAGTATGACTTCATTAGAAGATGTACAAGAAGGTTTACAACAATATCAAACTCCTTGAAATGAAATACTTGAATGGTTAACAACATTATCGAAACCACCACTACAATTAGAAATAATTCTTATTGACTTTAAGATCATGATGTAAAATATTGAATTTCCTAATTAAAGAGGTAGACTAAAGATAAAGTATGTGAGAAAAGAGAAATCAATTGGATAAAAATAATTGCATCTTCGTACCACCATAGGTGATTAGGATAAGTATAGCATTACAACTGATGATTACCAAATTACTATAGTAAACCTCAAATAAACATCAAGAGTCCAAGAAATTGATGATTTGATGGAAAATATTGAGGTTGATGTTGCTAGAATGATGAAGGATAAAGTGAAGATAAAATAACTCAAAGCACACATAGAATAGTTAAGAGAGTTCAACAAACAAATGGTGCAGTATAAACATCAACATTTCCAGTCATAGTGGCAGCGACTCGAAGACAAACACATATTTTGATGCAATGTCGAGATGTCAAAGAAAGGTAGCCTTATACTTTCTACAACTATATTTTTGTGGCTTTGTCATATTTACATTTTTAGTGCAAATTTGAAGCCTTTGGTCATTTTGATGTATTATTATTCTTTAATTTTATATAGGGGAGAGGGACCAGTAGTCGTTAGGGCTAACTTTGTCCACATGTAGCCGTCACATGGAATATCATAAGACCTTCATTTTTTTTTAGAAATGTAATATGGTCACTTAACTATCTACAACTAAGGTTTGAAGTCGTGACTCATCAGGCAAGTCATCAAAATAACACATCTAGTGCAAAGGGTTAAAAAAATGACTTTTTAAAGATTTGACCAAAACTTAATCTAAAAATCCCTAAGTGTTGAATAAAAAAATATCATTTGTAATTAATATAATATCGTATTTTTATGTAAAATACAACTTATATGAAACTTAAATGGACCAAATACCAGTTAGTAATCATAAATGTGTGTTATCTTTAACTTTTATATCCAACACTAAAGGATCAATAGTTGAACACAAAATAACATATTATGATATAAAATAAAACTTATAGGAACACAAAGGGACCAATTGTTGAACACTTAAATCTTTGGACAATCCCTCACATTTCATGGAGAAAAACAAGGTATTTATCATGTTCACCTTTTATATTTGTGATAGGACAAATTACTAATATGAAATACTCCACTACATAAACATTGCTACCCCAATAGTTGTACACATAAGAATAATATTTTTACACTATGATAACATTACTTGTTTAAGTGAGTATCTTATTTTATATATGACATACTTATAGTGGATAGCTATGATATTTTATTTGAAACAAAATATGATCTATTTCACTTGTTAATTAATGTATTTTGTCTTTTTAATATAACATTTATGGGTTCTCTTATGTTCAAGTATTGGTCCATTTTGATAAACATTTGGTAATTTTTTTATTTACATGTGGATTATTTATTTACATTATATAGTATAAATATGTGGTAAGACTGGATATTACATGCACAAGTGCTATAATGACTATTGGACCTTGTACAACTACTGGTCCCTCTCCCCTAGTCACTATGAATTGAGGAAGTACTTAAATATTAATTATTTTATCTCTCATGTAAATTTTATTATTGTGTTTTTAGGATTCTATAAGTTTATTTCACAATGATGATCTCTTTATAATTATTATCAATATCATACGAATATTTGAAATTTATCTATTTTTAGAAAATAAATTATATTTTTATATAGTCATCCCCTTTATGATGCCTTGTCATCTCCAAAACGGACTAAAATTAAAATGTGTCCCCTCATCCTTAAAACTTGGTGGAACATAATTTTAGACATAGAAATTATGCAAAATACTGAATTTGTCATAATTAGCTTATACATTTTAGTGCAATAGCTATCAAAACAATTGTAAACTTCAAAGATTATAATTTTCGTACAAAAAAAGTATCTAAATTAAATAGTTGCTACCAAGCTTCTCAATTATAAGTTCTGTTGATGCCAAAAACCTTAGACACAAAAATTAATCATTTAAATAAAACTTATCAAATATTAAAATTGATAAATTATTATTAACTAGAAACATTTTCTTCATAGTAGCTATAAAAGAGATAGAAGTTACATATATTGTAATTTTAACACAGGTTTTATTTAAATTGAATAATTAACACCCAATGATTTTTATTTTTGATCGGATGTTGTTTTACATAAAATATAACCCTTTTCATTTTCAGAAAATAAATTATCTGTCAATAGAAAATCCTAATCAAAATTTTTATCATTTTCTTTAAATAAAACATCACAAATCTTAAAATTAATAAATTACTTTCCGAAAGAAATCATTGTCTAACATTGTCTAGACAGCCTAAGTAGTAAGAAGTAACATTGTCTAACATTGTCTAGACAGCCTAAGTAGTAAGAAGAATAAAATGGCAGGCACAGTAAATATTATTTAATAGAAAAGGAACAATACATAATTAAAATAGGTTGAAATCTCCAAGACAGGAGAATACATAATTAAGAAGGTGGTACGTTGGCAAAGGATAAGTACTAAAAATATTCTTCAAAGTTCACATGTGAAGGGATGCGGGACATGCATATGGCAGCGATGAACATAGCGATCAATAAGATCACGAGAACGTGAAGAGATCATAATATCGCAAAAGCAGCCTAACTTCATTTTCCGTATGCCCCTGCAACAACGCCAATTAGGGTGCTTCGTCATACCTCCATTCGAAATACAAGGGTTCACCCAAGTCAGGGCTTCAAATTCATTGCTACAAGTACTCGGGACACCTCCCACCTGCACAGTATACATACTCATCACCACAACAGCACAAATCAGAATCGCCATGGCCTTAGTCATCTTTACTTTCAAGAAAACAAAAATTGCAATGGATGATTCAGTCCATTTGCTTCTCTCTTTTTATAGACTTGGAAGGCCATGAGTTGGCACTGGAATCAACATAGACGGTGGTGAATGTCACGTGGACAAAAAAGATTTTATTTTATCTATCAAATACTAAGAAAACCTCGATACGCAAAAGAATAAACAATGAATTTGTGAGCTGGCGAGTCCCTTTTGATGGTAATTTATGTTAGAAATGATACGCATTGGTTAAAAGAGAGCACCGACCAAAGATAAAGCCAAGAGTTTTGATCCTTGTTTTGATCTAATTTAAGAAAGTTCGCTTTGGCGTTAATGTGTTTGTTGAGTGCTTGTTATAACAATCATGTAGTGCAGAATTTGTATGAAAGATTATAGGGCCAGAACTTATAGTTTGGTGTACATGTCAACAAATAATAATAATACTTGTCCCTGTTTTCGCAACCGTATCGTTTTCGAACAAGAGATGCAAAGCTGCGAAGTTCCTGCCCAGAGATGCAGGGACTGAGTTTGCATAAAAGAGGTGGTCAATGTTTCGAACAATGAAAAACTGTAAAATGGTTTTGTATTCATGGGTACACATCTCTGCAATAAAGTAGTTATCAGCTTATTTCAAAGAGGAAAATCGAGAGTTTCTGAATGAAATAGGACTAGTTTCTGTAGCCCAACATCCAGATCTTGTTAAGCTTTATGATTGCTGTGTAGAGGGAGATGAGCTGCTATTGTTTTTTAAATCAAATTGTCTATTAAATTTTACTTGAAAAGATTACATACTTAAGAGACCCAACCAATTCCTACAAATTTGAGTTTGAAATTAATAGCTACCAACTATTAAAATTAGATTTTAAGAAAGCATTAAACTAAAACTAACACCACCAATATTTCCAGGCTGAAGAACCCCCAGTTTATTTTAAATGATTGTTACATAAAATCTGGATAACATAGATTTGCAAACTCTTCTTTTAATTTTTTTTTCAATAAATTAAATCATTGTTCCATACATTTTTCTCTTATCAGAAGCCAATTTAATTAATCTAACATTGTTTATTAAACTAGCACGCTCTATGTTCATGCTAGCTTCAGACGAAATGAGAAAGTCTTATGGTGGGAACATAACATTAACAAAGAAATTTGATCACTGAAAAACACTGCATGTACTGATTTGTTCAACAGCACCATATGTTAAACCAACTCAAAATAATAAGTGGTACAGAAGATAAGTACTTCACATTTAAGACACTAAATTGCTTTCCTGATAATCATCTCAGAGATCATATTTTTATCAACAAATTAGCATTTCTATGATTCAATAACTATAAGAGTGCAATCCACTCAGAAATAATTGCTAAGCTGGATTTGAATTCACAATTGTATTATAAAGAAAAGTCATCGTACACTAGAATTGCATTTAAGGGAAGTCATTTGAGGCAGTTCTTTATTTGACATCCGTGGCAATATTTTTACATATCCAAAATCCTGGTCGGTACAAGTGATGTTTCTAGTTTATACTATTCATTCGGAGACTGTTTTTAACTGCATTTGAAATCCAAGTTGAAAAAAAGATCCATTGAGTGGAATCGAGAAAAGATTTCAAATGGGGTCAAAATTCACTCAGTAGACAAGCAAAAATTTATAAAAGAGAAAAGTAAAACAATCGAATGTTTTGCAATTTGAATGGTGAATTGTCAACTGAGACAAGATACCTTCATCCCACAAAGATTTATGTACAAAAAACCTATGGTACATAATTTTTTGGAATTGCACCACAAAGCTCTATCATCGGTACCTGGTCATGATTTACATCTTCATTACCTTTACTAGGTTGTAATGGGCATTCTTAAACAAAATTTCAAAAGATCATTGTGATCAGTCTTCCTGGAGATGCTTGTAACTCAGATTTCCCCGAGTCAGTTTCTCTGGTGCATTTTTCACATGGAGATTCTGTAACAACTTCAATTACATTGAAAAAAAAATTGTATGCCAGTGATGTAGCCAGAAGCAATGTCATCTGATTTTCTGGTAGAGTTGCTATTGAACTATTTGTTGCTCTTTGGTACTTTTGTCCTTGATGACAAGAAAGAAAAAAGATGTTGTGTTGGCATGTGGTTATATTCTTCTCGTGGGCCAGGTTAGTGACATGGACATATTGACTTGGCTGACGTGTTATGTGTTTAAAACATGTTCTTTTGAGCCATGCTGGTGACACGGATAAATGAATAGCTCTGACTTTGCATTAATGTTAATGACATCTTTGGTTTAATATGGCTACGATTTAAAGGGCATATTCCTCAGGATACTTCTTGTATCGAACAAGTTAAAAGTTTTTCTTGGAAGCTGTTTTTGGCGTTTCATTTGTTTTGTTTAACTTGTTTGGAGTCCGTCAAACCCTAACGCCGTGTGAGTCGCAGCGCCGCTGGAGCTACAGAGCTCGAATCAGTTACAGAGAATGGAGCAAACAATGGTTTTAATCAAGAGATTAACGGTTGACTGGTTAGTTTGTTTGTTTAGTTTGCGTTTAACAGGTATGTTTCTTGAAACACATGATTTAAGAGATACAGATTTCTTGGTTCGAATTTTTTTTTTCAGTTATGCAAAATAAAAATAAGGAAGTGTTCGTGCTTTATTTTTGTTTTTCATGACTAGGAAATAAAAACGTCTTCCGTTTCTTCTATTTCCGTTGCACAGTTAAAATCAGTTATTTTGTTTTTCAGTTTACAAATCCTGTAAGTTTTTGTAACTCTATACGTGGGTTATTTAAGAAGAAAATGTGGTATCTTTTGTGGGGCGCATAAAACAGTTTGTTGACAGATCAGTTTGTGAGAGGAAAAATAGAGGAATATAGTGAGAAAAGTGTGAACAAAGTGAAAGCATTAAACAGTGCCGTAGTTTACCAGAAACAGCCAAGGGTTTCATGAGAATCAATACTCTGTTTTTGTTACAGAGTATATGAGGCTTCATTGATTTGAAACCATATTGTTCAGAGTTTATTGATTTGAAATCATACTGTACAGAGTATATGAGGCTTTATTGATTTGAAACTATTGGTTAGCGTTGATTTTATCCTTGAAGAATATTGTTGCAAAATTTTTCATATGTACAGACTGATAAAATAATCTCGCTCCAATCCCTGATGGTTTTGTGACTGCAAGATTTAAATGCATGCATAAAATCACCAGTGGCTGTAGCTCGAGTTGAAATATTCATTGATAAGAAGAGGGGTTGGTGCTCCTTGAGGCCTTGTGGTTTCTAAAACTTGTGAACTGAGTTGGTGCTATTTTTGAATTAATATAAGGGATCTTCCAAGTGGTTTTTCTACCCCAAGAGGGTTTTCCACTCATGAAAACTATGGTGTTATGTGCATTGTCATGTTTCATTCTGTTATACTAGTTTATGCTCTGATACATCATATTTTAGCTCTCTTTATTTCATTCTCTGTTTAGTTAGGTTTATGTAATGCAATATTTGAAGTACTCATTTAGATGATTCAAGTTTGTGTAAAAATTTAATACCATTTTTTAAAAGGTCTGAATCAAGTGTTACAGTTTGTTCAATGGTAAATTTCATGCTTCATTAATGTATTTCACCAAGGTGTCAAGTCTCAGTCATCTGTGCATAATTGTCCGGTTCATAAAAGCATAACTTGGTAAAAATTTGTCACACTCTGATTCACCCCCCCCCTCTCAGAGTGTTTTTCACTTCCAACAAGTGGTATCAGAGCATAGGGTCCCTCATATAGGTCTGTCCTAGGGATTGTTCCTGGTCACTTGGAAGTTTTTTTATGGCTCAAACTCAGGAAGGTGCTTCACTTTCAAGAGCTCCTCTTTTTGATGGAACTGATTATGTGTTCTGGAAGATTAGGATGGAAACTTATCTCATTTCAGTTGATCTTAATGTGTGGAATATTGTGATCACAAAATATACAGTTCCCTCCATTATTCCTACTGATCCTGATGATAAAACCAAGTATGAGTTAAATGCCAGAGCTAAGCATGCTCTCTTATGTGGTCTCACTAAAGATGTTTTTGTTAAAGTCATGCATTGTTCTTCTGCTTATGATATTTGGAAAAAACTTGAAACCATTTATCAAGGGGATGCTAAGGTTAAGGAGTCTAAAATCCTTACACTCAAAAATCAGTTTGAATCTTTAAGAATGAAAGAAGATGAAACAGTAGCAAGCTATTTTCTTAGAGTTGATGAAATAGTAAATTCGAGAAAGGGTCTTGGTGAAGAGGTTGAAGAAAAGGAAGTTGTCAATAAAGTGATTAGAACCTTGTTACCCAAGTTTGAAACTAAGGTTTCAACCTTAGAAGAAAAGAAAAGTTTTTTTACCATGACACTTGATAACCTTCAAAGTATTCTTACTGCCTATGAGATGAGGATAGGTAATAATCCTTCTTCTTCAAAAGAAACAGCTTTTAAAGTAGAAAAGAAAGAAGAACTTGATAGTGAATCTGAACTTTCAGATGCTATAGAAGCTCTTTTTGTTAGAAAACTAAAAAAGAAATATAAGGGCAAATTACCTTTTAAGTGCTTTAATTGTGGCAAAGCTGGACACTTTGCTGCTCAATGTCCTCTAAGTGATCAAAACAGTGAAGAAGAAAAACCAGAAAAATTCTACAGAAAGAAAATGTGGAATCCTAAAAGGAGATTTAATACCTTCAAGAAAAAGAAGAGTCTTTTTACTAAAGAAGACTCTGGAAATGAATTAGATGATTCACCTTGTGAAGGTGATGAAACTCTATTTATGGCAGAATTAGAAGATGTAACTAGCAAAACAAAAAATGAATTTGAAGATCTAGATCAAGGAGAAATAGATCTTGAAGGAGAATTGCTTTGTGCTTTAAAAGAAATAAAGAGGTTAAAGAAACTTGTAGCTTCACATGAAAATTCAAATCAGATTTTACAAATCGAGTTGAATGATGCAAATTTAGTGACTTCAAACTTGAAGTCCCTTCTTGAAGAAAGAGAAAAGAAAATTGAAACATTAGAACAACAGTCCACAAAACTTCAAAAACAAATTGAACAGTATGAAAGTACAATACATCTAAATGATACCTTGAGCAAGCAAAAGTTGCATAAAGATTTGGCTGGTTTAGGGTTTGATAAAGCTGAATCATCAAGATAGAACACTAAGCCTGCAACTAGAAAATCATTTCAGACTTATAACAGAACAAAACCTTTTAGGTTTGGCTTCTTTCATGGATACTGTTTCTATTGCAATAGGTTTGGTCATAAGGTTAATACTTGCAGATTTCTGCAACAAAGATCTCCTATGTTTGGTTACAATCAAGGATATGACTTTCCAAACACAGTAAAGTGTAATAAGTGTAACACTTTTGGGCATACTACTATACAGTGCAAAACAAAGGCAAGTCCTAATAAAATATGGAAACCTAAGTTTGTATCTGGTATTGAGCAATCAATGATAGTGCAAACTGCACTTTTCTCAAATAAGAAATCTTTATGGGTGTTGGACAGTGGCTGTTCACACCATATGACAGGAGATAGAAATAAATTTTTGCATCTTGAAGACTTTAATGTTGGCTTTGTACGCTTTGGGGATAATTCAGGAGCTTATGTTCGAGGTAAAGGTACATTATTGCTAAATGATGATACTCCTATTCATGATGTGTACTTTGTTGAAGGGTTAAAGCACAATTTATTGAGTGTTAGTCAAATTTGTGATAGTGGTTACAGTGTATCTTTTAGCTCTCAAGATTGTACTATCAAAAATAAATCTGGTAAAACTGTTGCTGCTGGTTTGAGAACAATTGGCAATGTCTACAGTCTGCTTGATTCCACTGACTATGAGAATAATGAAGGCATTTGTCTTATGGGTCAAATAGAAGAAAATTGGTTATGGCATAAACGCCTAGGACATATAAATTTTGACAATCTGGTTAGAATAAGTAAAAATCAGAATGTTAGAGGTTTGCCTATTTTGAATAAACCATTCAATTCAGTTTGTAAAGCATGTTTGAAAGGAAAGAAAACAAAAGTGTCTTTCAAACCTAAAGAACATTCTTCTACTAGACCATTACAGCTTGTACACACAGACTTATGTGGTCCTACAAGGACACAGTTTATAAATGGTGAAAAATATTTTATGCTTTTTGTTGATGACTATACCAGAATGGTATGGGTCACTTTCCTTAAACACAAATCCGAAGCATTTGATAGATTTAAGATTTTCAGAAAAATGGTTGAACGAGAATCTGATCTAAAATTGAAATGCTTGAGATCAGACAAGGGTGGTGAATTCACTTCACAAGAATTCATTGATTACTGTGAAAGACATGGTATTAAGAGACAATATGCTGCTACTCGTACACCTCAACAGAATGGAGTAGTTGAGAGAAAAAATAGAACAGTCAAAGAAATGGCTCGCACAATGCTTAATGAGGCAAATCTACTAGACAGGTATTGGAAAGAAGCTGTATACATAGCTGTTTACATTTTGAATCATGTACAAATCAGGGTAAAATCTACCTTTACTCCTTATGAACTTTGGTATGGAAAAGCTGCTTCTATTAAATATTTCAAAATTTTTGGTGCCAAATGTTATCTAAAAAGAGATGAAGAAAATCTAGGAAATTTTGAGGCTAAAACTGATGAGGGTATCTTTCTTGGATACTCTACTCATAGCAAAGCCTATAGATGTTTCAATAATAGACTGAACAAAATTGTTGAAACAATAAATGTAAGGTTTGATGAACAATTTTTGTTAAGTAATGATTTGCAGGATATTGAGGAAGAGGAAATTACTTTAACAAAGGTTGATCAAGTTCCTAAACCTGCAGAAACAGAAAAGAAAAATGAAATATGTTCATCAAGTTCTGATGAAGAAAATACAGAGAATTCAAATGCAGAGACAGGTATTCTCCATTATACACCCTCAAAAATTATAACAAAGAGACATCCTCAAAGTCAAGTTATTGGAAATATAGATGCAGGTATTTTGACTAGAAGAAGGGCAAAAACAACTGAACAAGCTCAACTGGCTAAACATTTTTGTTTGGTAACTGATTTTGAACCCAAAAATGTTTCTGATGCTTTATCTGATGAATGTTGGTTAAATGCAATGAAAGATGAAATCAGTCAAATAGAGAAAAACCAAACTTGGGAATTAGTACCTAGGCCAGATGATAAGAATGTGATAGGAGGCAAATGGATCTTTAGAAATAAGCTTGATGAATCTGGGAAGGTTGTTAGAAACAAAGCTCTTTTTGTGTGTAGAGGTTATGCTCAGCAGGAAGGAATAGATTTTGGAGAAACATTCGCACCAGTAGCTAGATTAGAATCAATCAGAATTTTTCTTGCATACTCTTGCTATAAAAAATTTAAAGTTTATCAGATGGATGTCAAAACTGTCTTTTTGAATGGTTATCTTGATGAAGAAGTTTATATGGAACAGCCGGAAGGTTTTGAAATTGCAGGCAAATCTGATTGTGTATACAGATTAAAGAAAGCACTCTATGGCCTTAAACAGGCTCCAAGAGCTTGGTACTCTAGACTGGATAATCATCTTAAAGCAAATGGATTCACTAGAGGTGCTGTAGATAGCAACTTATATGTTAAACTCGAAGGTAATGATGTCCTAGTGGTTGTGATATATGTAGATGATATCATTTTTGGCTGTAATAATGACTCTTTATCCAAAAAGTTCTCTAAAATCATGGAATCCGAGTTTGAAATGTCTATGTTTGGGGAACTGAATTTCTTTCTTGGTCTTCAAGTGTTACAACTTCAGCAAGGTATCTTCTTGTCACAAACTAAATATGCCAAAGAGATGATTAGAAAATTTAATATGACAGATTGTAAACCAGTCAGCACTCCAATGGAAACAGGCTGTAAATTGATCAAATCTGATGACTCACCTACAGTAAATCAATCTGAGTACAGGTCAATGATAGGAAGTCTATTATATTTAACTGCATCTCGACCAGATTTAATGTTTGCAGTATGTCTAGTCTCTCGCTTTCAATCTGCACCTAAACAATCTCATTTGAATGCTGTAAAACGAATCTTTAGATATGTTCAAGGCACACTAGATTATGGTCTTTGGTATCCCCGCAATAATGACTTCACTCTTGTGGGCTTCACTGATTCTGATTGGGCCGGTTGTCTAGATGATCGTAAAAGCACCAGTGGAGCTACCTTCTTTCTTGGTGATTGTCTTGTTGCTTGGCACAGTAAAAAGCAAGATTGTGTCACTCTATCCACCGCAGAGTCAGAATACATAGCAGCCACTGCATGTTGCACACAACTGATATGGATGTCTCATCAAATTACTGATATGGGCATTTCTACTATTAAGCCCATTTCAATCTATTGTGACAATACTAGTGCAATTGATCTTTCAAAAAATCCTATTATGCACTCTCGTACTAAACATGTTGCCATTAAACTTCATTTTTTACGAGATCAGGTGTTGGCTAATGAGTTTCAATTGGTGTTTGTTCCTTCACAAGCCCAAGTTGCTGACATTTTTACAAAAGCCTTATCTAAAGAAGTTTTTGAACGGTTAAGGGATAGATTGGGAGTATTTTCTCAATCTGCTCTTGTCTTCACCTAAAGCATACTTTGAGGGGGAGTGTTGCTCTGTTGCTCTCTTCTTTCCTTTTGTCCTTGTGTTGTCAAAAAAAAAAAAAAAGGGGGAGAAATTGGTATTTGGTATTTCATTTTTTGCAACAGTGAGTAACATTGGTATACAGTGACAGTGAGTAACATCAGTATACAGTGACAGATTGTACAGATTGGTATTTGTGTTTTCGGTATTTGGTATTTATGGTTTTTGGTATTTCATTTTTGATAGTATACAGTGATAGATATTTCATTTTTGACAGTTTGACAGTATACAGTGACAGATATTTCATTTTTGACAGTATACAGTGACAGATTGGATATTGTGACATTGGATATTGGCATTTCACAGATATTGGCATTTCACATATTGGTATTCTTTTTGATTGGCATTACAGACTTGGCATTTTATTGGCATTTCATTGGCATTACAGTGATATTACAGTGACAATTGATTTTTCAGGCATTGGAATTTCATTACAGTGGCACAAGCATTTTGGGTATTTCAGTTTAGTATTCTTGTTTGATTCAGATCAGATTGGGAGTTCATTCTTTACAGAATTGCAAGTTCAGAGAATGTTTTTTTTTTCAAGTTTGCATATGACAAGGTTCAGTGGTGATGTATATTGCATTTGTTGACAGTGGAATTTCTTGCATTGTTTTTGGTCCTTTCAGATGATGGCATTTTTCGTGGCACTGATTGTTTAAGTTTTTTCTTTTTTTTGCCATCAAGGACAAAGGGGGAGTTTGTTGCTCTTTGGTACTTTTGTCCTTGATGACAAGAAAGAAAAAAGATGTTGTGTTGGCATGTGGTTATATTCTTCTCGTGGGCCAGGTTAGTGACACGGACATATTGACTTGGCTGACGTGTTATGTGTTTAAAACATGTTCTTTTGAGCCATGCTGGTGACACGGATAAATGAATAGCTCTGACTTTGCATTAATGTTAATGACATCTTTGGTTTAATATGGCTACGATTTAAAGGGCATATTCCTTAGGATACTTCTTGTATCGAACAAGTTAAAAGTTTTTCTTGGAAGCTGTTTTTGGCGTTTCATTTGTTTTGTTTAACTTGTTTGGAGTCCGTCAAACCCTAACGTCGTGTGAGTCGCAGCGCCGCTGGAGCTACAGAGCTCGAATCAGTTATAGAGAATGGAGCAAACAATGGTTTTAATCAAGAGATTAACGGTTGACTGGTTAGTTTGTTTGTTTAGTTTGCGTTTAACAGGTATGTTTCTTGAAACACATGATTTAAGAGATACAGATTTCTTGGTTCGAATTTTTTTTTTCAGTTATGCAAAATAAAAATAAGGAAGTGTTCGTTCTTTATTTTTGTTTTTCATGACTGGGAAATAAAAACGTCTTCCGTTTCTTCTGTTTCTGTTGCACAGTTAAAATCAGTTATTTTGTTTTTCAGTTTACAAATCCTGTAAGTTTTTGTAACTCTATACGTGGGTTATTTAAGAAGAAAATGTGGTATCTTTTGTGGGGCGCATAAAACAGTTTGTTGACAGATCAGTTTGTGAGAGGAAAAACAGAGGAATATAGTGAGAAAAGTGTGAACAAAGTGAAAGCGTTAAACAGTGCCGTAGTTTACCAGAAACAGCCAAGTGTTTCATGAGAATCAATACTCTGTTTTTGTTACAGAGTATATGAGGCTTCATTGATTTGAAACCATATTGTTCAGAGTTTATTGATTTGAAATCATACTGTACAGAGTATATGAGGCTTTATTGATTTGAAACTATTGGTTAGCGTTGATTTTATCCTTGAAGAATATTGTTGCAAAATTTTTCATATGTACAGACTGATAAAATAATCTCGCTCCAATCCCTGATGGTTTTGTGACTGCAAGATTTAAATGCATGCATAAAATCACCAGTGGCTGTAGCTCGAGTTGAAATATTCATTGATAAGAAGAGGGGTTGGTGCTCCTTGAGGCCTTGTGGTTTCTAAAACTTGTGAACTGAGTTGGTGCTCTTTTTGAATTAATATAAGGGATCTTCCGAGTGGTTTTTCTACCCCAAGAGGGTTTTCCACTCATGAAAACTATGGTGTTATGTGCATTGTCATGTTTCATTCTGTTATACTAGTTTATGCTCTGATACATCATATTTTAGCTCTCTTTATTTCATTCTCTGTTTAGTTAGGTTTATGTTGAAGTACTCATTTAGATGATTCAAGTTTGTGTAAAAATTTAATACCATTTTTTAAAAGGTCTGAATCAAGTGTTACAGTTTGTTCAATGGTAAATTTCATGCTTCATTAATGTATTTCACCAAGGTGTCAAGTCTCAGTCATCTATGCATAATTGTCCGGTTCATAAAAGCATAACTTGGTAAAAATTTGTCACACTCTGATTCACCCCCCCCCTCTCAGAGTGTTTTTCACTTCCAACACTATTCCCATCTGTAATTGTACATATTTGTCTCCTTGAAGGAAAAGTACAATAGTATAGTCTCCATAATAATGATTTTTTATTTACTAACAATGCGGGTTTGATCAGAAAATATTAGGGCATGGTTCCACGGAAGACTGTGATGCCTTTATACAAAGCCTTTTAAGTGATAGTCACAATAATAATTAGGTCTAGCAAGTGAATTTGAATATCCGTTCTACCCTAAAATTCAGAATTTGAAGTCCCCTAAAATTAAAAATTTCTGAAGACTACTCTTTGAGTAGATTGGAGAGAATTAGGAGGTATAGCATTTCTAATCATATCAATGAAATTATTTCTACTACTAATGATTAAATAAGCACGGATTAATGCTAGAAATCGTGAAACTTAATGCCTGTGAAAACAGTACTGTGACGAGTATCTTTTGTCAGATTTCAATGCCACGACAGAATACATAGGCCAAACAGAGTGGGAATTTTTAACTACTGATGATGCAGAGCATTACAATGACCAACCAAATTCTAAATTTTTCTTTCATGATCATGGTTCTCAATCTTGTTCTCACCTTATTCTCAAATGTACTTTTGAGACGTGGAGAACAGATTATTAGGCCAAACAGAGAAGGCATTTTCAACTAATGTTGATGCAGGGCATTACAATGAACAAGTAAATGTTAAAATTTAATATTCATGGGTTTGGATTGGACAGTACATAGGCATTCGCAGCTATCACCATATGTGTAGGAGTTTGCAGATAAGTATGGTTCAAATGAACAGTTGGCAATTAGGGTTTTGTGTTTTCCATGCAGGTTACATGTGGTCATTGATGAGGTAGCCAGTTAATAGGAAAATTATTGATGTATTGGATCATTGATTTCGACTTTATTTTTTTAGTTCAGCATGATCTTGTGCAACTGATATTTGGTTCTACATTTGTCTTCAGCTGTTCATCAAGTGCAGTTTGAGTATCTTTTGGGGAAAATTTTCCTTTCATTTCCCACTTTAAACATTCACGATTCTGAAGGCTTGAATTCATTTTTATTTGTGTCATTGGGTGCTCTCATGTGAATTTCTTTTCACATGACATTTTTAAAACATCATGGGGCAAATATTTTTAGTATTCAAAGTTAAAGCATTTTAATTCAGAAAACAAGCAGTAGTATATTTTGATCATGTCTCTCGCAATGTTGTAGCATTTTAGCTTATTGATTAATTTGGTATGGTTTCCACTGTTGCTTATTCTCTTTAGTGCATCTGATTTACAGGTTGTGTACTCTCTTCAATGTATGCGATTTACAGGTTATCTTCATTCCAAAACACAGAGAACATTGCCAAATGCTAGCAGGTCAGCTTTGCAAAACAGAGACCGACTGCAAAATCTGTCATATTATATTGACTAGTAGTTTCATCGATTTGCTCTAGATTGAATTGTAAAATTTAATAATAAGAGTCCAATAACTTTGGCATCACTGATTATTGAGAGAATAGTGACAACGAATTTTTTAAATTCCAAATTGAAACGTTCAATCTGCACAGACAAAAAATACTACTTGATTTCACCAAACAGTTCAAATGTCTAAGCGATTCTGCAATAGTAGCCAACAAAAAACTCATCATATTATTATTATTGCTATTTTAATTGTCTTAATGCTCTTATAAGCCTGCATTCTGCATAGGCATTTGATGTAGAAGGGCACATAAAACATTTACGTTTCTTGGGTTGCCACTAAAGATCTCACCCGACTTTCTTTGTTATGTTATTTTTTAAATTACTCTTGTGATCAGTACACTCCTCTGTGTTCAATGTATAAACCGCTCCTTTTCTTTTAAAGTAATATATACCTAATATTTTACAGATGAATATTATTCTCTTAATCCGCATTCAATACTTGATTTAGGTTAATATGCTTATATTTATTTATTCTCGGACTGTGCTCAAGGATAGGATCATTGAAGGAAATGTAGCTAGAAGAAGCCCTCATGAACTCATCCAAGAGAAATCTTTTTTAAAGAAAATTCCAGCACTCTATGACAGTTTTTTTGCCATGTCAAGGGATATGTTGCAATAGTAAGAAGCATTTAAATTTTATCATAAAACCGATTATTAGATGTGTCCATCGAATTTTTTATATAAAGCGGTATTTTATATATGTGTGTGTTTGTGTGCATTTAGCTTTGAAATATTCTATTTTCAAAATCAGATAACTCTCGATTCTATATAAATAATCTAATACTATATTTTGATATCTTTAGAATATTTATATAAGTCTCTTTATTAATTTTAATTTCTCTTCTTTCTTTCTTTTTCTGTAAAAGATATTTAGCCAAAGTTGGAGAACTATATTAATTCATAGAATATGTTTTTTAATATTCAAAGTTCAATTACATAGTGGATTTATATCCATATAAAGATTCATTCATCCATCGTTTAAGAAGTTTCTTATGTACAATTAAAATCTTCTCAGTGTCTATTAAGATATAATTCACATTCAAAGGATGAATTATAGCACATTCTTATATAAAAATAATCTTTAGCCTCTATAAAAATAACATTCTAAACAACTATATAGAATTGACTACTATCTCTTACATATGAGTCTAGCCTAGCCTACAAAAATCATTTCTCTAGAATAGAATTTTATGACATAGATAGATAATGTATACACAACAATCTTTCAATTCATGGAGGCACTTTTCTTTGGCAGCATCAAACGCAGTCATGGGTCTTCTAAGAGTATAAGTAGGATGGCTTGCAACCATGACTACAAGAGAAACAAAGCAACCAATATAACCAGTGGCTCCAATCACTAGTACTTTACTAGTGCTAATACTTTTCCCCTCCTTCACAATATTGTCATATGAAGCAATCACACAAATGGAGGTCATGGTTGATACTTAATTTTCGTCCAATATTTGAGTAAGCAGGCAGAGATCGAAAGAATGAGGGAACGCAACAACACTTGCAGCCATTTTTATTTCCAAAAAACTTTACAACCCTTATCCAACTTAGGAATTTTGACGCAATACATTGCACCTAATCTGACAACCTGGTACTCTAATATTATTCTTTTTTACAGTATCTTGTATTTGTTAATTCCTAGCTTAGTTTGTTCATAGGTCAAATCAATTTCTTTATAGTTCCAAATCTTTTGTAGATCCCAAATGGCTTTTTGATCTTCAACCTAGCACTACCCTGATTTTATAATTTATTTATAGCATCTTGCATTTAATTTCCTTCCAATTTTTTTTGTTCAACAAAGACTAAACTTGGTTTGCAACACTTGATTTTATGCAAAGCTGTCTTCGCTTATGCTAAGTATCGAAGCCTGAATATTCCATGTACTAAAAGTATTTTTCAAGGTTGTCATCTATCAGTTACTAGATTAACTTGTTTTGCAGTGGAGTCCTTAAATTGAACCCCCACCACATGTGTTTGGCAAGGTACTCTAATTTTAAAGACTTCAGAGGTTGCTTTGCCACTGTACACAAACATGTAGCCTTCAAATTAAACCTTCTATGCTTCTAATCCCTTCTTTCTAGCTAAGAAAACAACTTTTTATTTTCTCTTTGTCATAGGTCCATTTTCTGATCGTTTTCCTTTTCTTCTCTTGATATTTTATGTTCAAACTTGAGATTTGCCTTATCTCCATGCACTGAATCTCGAAAGATCGATATTGATCCATCACCTTGTCTTTTCATCAAAGGATTATCCTTCAACTATTCTATCAACATTGCTGCATCAATGGAAGCTCTTTGAACCTAATTTGAAGCTCTCACATGTCACAGTCCTAGTGAATATATGATCTTTTCCTTTCTAGATCTCGTGGAATATAGATGTTCTCAAGTGGGGTTTCTAGGCCTCAATCAAAAGAGTTTGGACTCCTTGAAGTTCCCTTTTTTCTTATAAGTTTGAGAAAGTGTCAGTCACATGATTTGAAGCTATCACATGTCACATGATTTGAAACTATCACATGTCATAGTCCTAGTGAATATACAATATTTTCCTTTGTAGATCCCTTGCAATATAGATGTTCTCAAGTAGGGTTTCTAGGCCTCAATCATAAAATTTGGACTCATGTTCCCTTTTTTCTTAAAAGTTTGGGAAAGGGCCAATTGAGACTATTTGGATAGAGATATTTACTACCTCCATTCACTTGATTTCATACACTTGGAAACCAATATGCACAAAGCCTTTGTCCTCTATGGGCTTGATGGTTCCCTTTCTAGTATTTGGGATAAATGGATAACAATGAGTATGCTTACAGTGTAGACCAAACATATTCTCCAACTGAAGGCTTAACCTTCTCAGGCTAAGGTTTATTTATGTCCAAATTCATATAGATCTAAATATAAGAAACATGAATTTAGAAGATGGTGCAATTATTGTAACGATGTATTCTCCTAGCCAGTTCGGTTTGCAAATTACAAATCTTGTGAAATAACTACTTATTTCCAAATTGCAGTACTACCTCTTCAAAAAATCCAAGAGGACATGCATGGGATAGCACATTTTCCATTTTCTAGAAGTTGCCTTTGGATTAGCTTTGGATACCATGAAGATTGAATAACTCTTGTTGTGATGGAAATTAGTAACGTATACTCATATATGAAACAAAATTAATTTTCCTAGATTCGCATTTGTAGTATGCTAGTGCTCTTTTAAATTTTTCCTATTTTCATAGCCTTTCTCACATGTGCTAAGGAAACTTTTGTAAAAGATGAAATTTCTCACTTGTCTTAATTTGGATCACATTTTTATTACTTATGCTTATTGGCTTCTTCAATCAAATAATTATAGCAACTACCCAAAGTTTTGTTACCCAAAGTTTTGTTAGGAAGAGGCAGAGATTGGTTCCTTAACATTAGAGCAGGTTTCCAAAAGTCATCTAGAAAGATTGAATTCCTCTAATGGAACAAAGGATATAAATTTTGAATGAAGATATTGGTCTCCAGCTTTCGCTACTAGCTCAAATAAAGTAGGACACTTGTGTGGATTTCTGGCAACACCTATAGAATAGAGTCTTCTTTGTAGCTACAGAATCTCTTTTGTTATGGATACCATCATTACTTAGACAGGATCTCCATTTATGTATCGAATGAAATATTGGTCATTAGCAATGGTATGTTATTTGTGTATGCTCGATGTTCTTATTGTATTTATCTCAAAAGAATTTCTCATGCACATTTTTTTGAAAGTGGGAAAGGTCATGACTAAATTTTTAATTGTCTTGAATTCAAAGCTATTTTGGATCAATTGTAAAATATAAGATTTATGTCATTCATATGCACTTGGATATGAGCTTTTTGTAGAAATTATTGATGTTAATAACCACATGAATCTTGTTGAATAAGTTTTATATATTTTATTGGGAAATTTATTAAATTAAAACCTCTAACTAAAAGGACTTAACAAGGAAGCTTTTAATAATATTTTGTACATCACAGATGGCACGATTTCTGTGGGATAACTATTGCAAAGGGTAACATGCTATTTTAAGTACTTAAATGATAGATTTTATGGATTGTATTGAGTTAGCTTGGCATTCTAACAAAGGAATTGTCTTTTGTCAATATTGTTTTGTGGACCATGTTTTCTCTTTCTTTAGCTCTCATTTTGCATACTGAATTCATTTGTAGTACTATGGCAAGCATTCACTCCTATGGTAAAATTATGTTTTGTAAGAAAACAATTTAGTATATGCCAAAATTAACAATTTTTTAATTTAATTTAATGAAGTTTAGTTCATGCTAATACTTTCTGCAAACTCAGTCCCTGCATTATTGGATAGGAGAACTTGGTTGCTTTGTAGCTCTTGTTCTGTTGCACATGATTTTCAAAGATTTATATACATTCTAGAATATATTCACGTGTTTACATAGGGTAAGTTATTATTAATATAATTTCATTCTTTGAAATCAAGACACCATTGATAGAATTCACATAAGGGCATAGATCCAATTTCTGATAGACTTATAGACTTATTACTAGATTCAATTATATATATATATATATATATATATATATATATATATATATATCCTTATCTTTTTTTGATCGATTATATTTATCCTTGTCTTAATTGAACAATATTGTCTACAATTGCAATTGCATCCAATGCAATAATATATTTACATTTATTTTTAATAGTTGTCTAACTCACTATCTAAATATAGTCCTACATCATCCCATTCTCATATGGTATCATCTTCTTGACTTGTGATCAATGGAGGGTATATTGGTTATTCTAACCAAGGATTATACTTTTAAATTTATCATAGGCCATGGAGGAATAAACTCTAATTATGTATATCTGGCCTGTCTATGTATTTGTGTCCATGTACAACTTTGAAATTTTTACTATTTGTGTCTAGTTTGAACTTTGTGGTAGAAAATTATTCTTTCTAATATATTTTGTAGAAGTCACATCTAATTTGTGCTTTCTTATTTATGCATAATTTTAATATGTTGTATTTTCTTAACCTATCCAATACTAAAATACTTTCATTACTGTTGAGGTGTTTGAAATGTTACTATTGTTTTTTAACTTTACATGGGTATCTGAATAATTTCTATCTACTCAAATTGTAATATCTATTGAATTTATAAAGATAATTAGTTTTGTTTTCTTTTTAGGAACTATACTTTGTGTCATTATAGGGAATGACAATGAAAAATCAAACTGTCATGACTGTTATGATGACTATCATTGTTCTTCAATGATTTGGCTGGAATTTTATTGCCATAAAGCCCTTATTAAGAATATCAAGTGAATTCCCTTTCTAGTTATTGATGAAGGTGATTCAAACATAGACATAATAAGGCTCCACCATTCCATTTGTATTGAAGGTTTTATAAGTTTGGATACAACAACATATCCATTAATAAAGATTGTATTAAACATCAAATTTTAAGAATAATAAAAATTATTTTAGTCATCATGAAATTTAGACATCAATGTTGATTCTATTCTTACTCCATTAAGAAACATATGGGAATGGTAAAATGAAATTCCATACCATCCCATTTTGGGGGGACCACCAGTTAGTAAACAATGTAGGAAGAAATTTTTTTCAGTGAATAACTTCTTCCATTATTGGGCGAGGAGGAGAAAGGAGAAGAAGAGGAAAAAATGAGGGTCAATAGACACGATAGTTACCTACTGGATTATGAATCAAGTATGAATATGTATGAAAATGAAAAACATATAGTTTTTGGGGATTGTGGTTGATATCGTTATATTATCATTGTAAATTGAATGACCTTGGACATTAATTATTAAGTGTATTTTCTCGGCCTACCAATAGAGCTAGCTAGGAATCGCCATGAGTGTTTTTTTGCAAATTTTGTTATCAATATGTTTGTGCGTGCTCATTTCAGTTTTCAGGGATCATAAGCCTTTTAGCCAAATAATATTCTTTTTAATTTCATATCTTCAAAATTTAAGTGCAACAATATGAAATTACTATTTCAAGTTTATGTTTAGTTGATTTCAGAAAAAAAATTATCTCTTTTATCCATTTTGTATAAAATCTTAGTGTGCTTACCCATGGGTTGGGTGTTGGTTTTTTCATGCTTTCATTTGATACAGCTTGTGAGAGGTTGACAATGGAACAATTTAAGCTTCAGAAAATTAACTCTTTCCCTAAGTCTCAAGTCTTAGTAGCCACTCCACCAATAGGAAAAGGGATGAAAAGGACCATGTCCTTGAAAAAGACAAACTCCAAAACTTAATCTATTGAGACTTCCAACATCTCTTTCGAAAAGTGTGATAAGGAAAGAGCCAAATATACATTTTGCAAAGGAAATAGGCATAGTGAGAAAAGTATTTATAAGAAGGAAATCCATGTGTTGAAACAAAAACTCAAGGAGAATAATATTTCCATTCATTATTCTTGTAGTTCATCTCCTCCTTCCAAACATGACAACACTTCCTCTAGTTATTAAGGAAAGGGTGATGAAATGATCCCCACTCATGTGGATAGAAATATTGGATGGATTATTACTTCAAGAGCTGCAATTCACATTTCTCATTCACCTAGCCACATGGTTCCAAGTTCTCTTAGAGAACAATATTGTGACAAACTTCGGAGAATAAGAAATCGGTTTGTTCATGTTGTTGCAATAGGTGATATTGATTTGGGTGATGAATTAGGGGCAAATGTTTATAAATTTATTAAATTTCTCATAAACTACTTTTTCTCTATTAGATTACATAAGTATGAAACAATGTTGTGCTCGCAACTAATCTAGTGTTCATTGGTGGTCAAAGGAGTGATGTTTATACAAAGGGTCAATTTGATTAGTAGTCTAATATGTATACCTCTTAGCACCTTCTTAGTGATGATCCTTATATTCCTTGGTCTCCACTACGTTATATTTAGAGTAATGATTTAGTTCCTCTCAATGAATTTGTGGACGTAATAATAATTTCTCCATCACCTACTTTATCAGAGTTGATAGTTAACATGGATTTTAGGACTTTTAAAAGAAAGATTCATTCGGCTTTTCAGATGTATGATCTTAGGATGGCTTCATTTTATGTTTATCCAAGTTGACTTCTCCTTCTTGTACTACAAGTATAGAGGACATTTTTAAGGGGATAAATCTACCCTTTGTAGATTTAAAATTGGAGGATATTATTTAGTCTTGTCATTCCACTATTTCTTCCTCAACATTAGAGACAATTTATTATTATTTGGAGCTTTCATTTGTGTGAATTCCAACTACTTCCTTTTTTTGATAGAAATGGCATGCACCATTAGATTTCTTTCTTCCCAAGAGTGGAACTAGAACAACACTTCAGTGATCCATTTTTCAAATGAGTGTTGCCATCAATGCCAAAGGAGGAGATTGTTGGCAATTGACACTTATCTGGTTTAGTTGTGTTGTCATTGATGGTAACATACACAATTTTGGGTTGGTCACTTAACCTGTACTCATCGGTATTCATTCTTTGGAAACCGACATTCAAGTCATTTTACACACAAGGAACCGACACTAACAGAGAAGGGAAACTGGCAAACTAGGAACCGATATATGAGGTGAACATGGCAGATTGATCTGATAGGTCTACACGGCAACAATTAGCGACATCAGTCACAAAGTTCAATGCATTCATTTTTGTCTAGGTCGACCTATAAATAAATTGTAATATCATTGTAAGATGACATAAGGCATTTATGTTTGTGTTTGGGAAAGGTATTTAAGTTAGTCCAACTAGGTTATTTTGGTAATGTAATGGAATATAGTGATGTGATATTGTGTGAGCGATCCTGATTGACAGAATGCGATTGTAATATTATGTAGCCGGTCTTGGATATTGGTTTAGAGGTTTGGGAAGCGAAGCAAGATATTCGTAAGGGAGGACATAGTGAAAACTGATATAGACTGTGCTTTAATCGAAACTCATCCAGCACAGCAGATGCACCTTTAGAGTTTAGAAATTTTTTTGTAACTCCATATTTGGTGTTTGTAGTCAGTGAGGCTACTCCTTTTGTGATGAGAACTGTGCTCTACATTGTTGGCTTTCCTGCATGTGAAAGCCCCTATTGTAATATTTATTCATTTGGCCAATGGATAGATATTGTGCGTCACCAATCCCACCATGTTTTTTCATCTTTGAGGATTTCCATGTATAAATATTTATGTTATGGTGTATGCTCTTGTGGTTTCTTCATTTCTATTTGTTGTTATACTCTTTTATAGCTATCGGTTACTGAAATACTTAGTTAATAAGGTTAAAACTGATCTTGTCGATAGAAAACTGGTTCACCACCCCGCCCCCCCCCCCCCCCCCCTCTCAGTGTTCTTGGACTCCAACAAGATTATTTATAATCAAAAAGGAATTTGTTCAAGTTGTGTTCATATTAAATAAGGATGCAAGACGAAATTCAATTTAAAGTTTCATTTATATCAATCCTCTTATCTAATAATTGCAATCTAATCTATTAGATAGTAAATTATCTTGAAACTAAAAACATTAATTACAAAATTTATCATTTTGTTTAAATAAAGCATTACAAATATTAAGATTAATAAATTGTAGTCCATAAAAAATCTTTCTTTGAGCTTGGCTACACAGCCTAAGTAGTTAAAAGAATAAAAAGGGCAAGATTTCAATTTTGCCCATATGTCACAAAGCTCGAACAATAAATATTAGCAAATATTATTTAATAGGAAAGGAACAATACATCATTAACATAGGTTGAAATCTCCAAGATAGGAGAATACATAATTAAATAGAAGGTACATTGGCAAAGGATAAGTACTAAAAATATTCTTCAAAATTCACATGTGAAGGGATGGGGGACATGCATATGGCAGTGATGAACATAGCGATCAATAAGATTAAGAGAACCCGAAGCGATCATAATTTTGCAAAAGCATCCTAACTTCATTTTCCTTATGCTCCTGCAACAACACCAATTAGGGTGCTTCATCATACCTCCATTCGAAATACAAGGGTTCACCCTACTCAGGATTTCATAATCATTGTGACAAGTACTCGAGACACCCTGCACCCGCACAGTATACATACTCATCACCATAACAACACAAATCAGAATCTATTGTGGGAAAGGGGCAAGGGAATAATCTATTGAGCAAAACATAAGATCTAAAATTTTCTTGTGTAATCTTCTTTCCTATTTCATTTTTCAAACTTATGTTTTAGGTGTTTTAGCACTTTTAGTGAATGCTAATCCTTATAAACTGATGTGCAAGAAAATTAGGTTTACAGATATGATACAATCATTAAAAGCACGTTGGAAGCATTTTCTTGGATCAAGTAAAATGTGGTTTATATGAAGTCCTCATTATTATATATTTTCTATTGCTTAGAATACATTTCAGTAGTAGAAATAACATAACCAATTTGAGCTCGTAAAAATTGAAACAAATATGATGATGATTGAGAATTTTTTTTGATGGGAATAGTAGAAGACCACCTAGAGGCAGAACCACGACACGGAAGAGAAGTTGAGTGGCACCTTGATGCATCATCTCTCTAGCTAGAGTAGCAGTGAGGACCTTGGGACCACGGGCTCTGAGAGTGGCAGGCAGAGGAATTGCAGCCATGATGACAACCATGCGTCGGAGTTCGATTTTCATCCTTCCAAAGAGTGAATAGGATCTCCATTCTGAAAGCATACCATATCTAGGAAAATTTGAAGAGGATTCTAGGCAAATCACCTAGAAGCACCATATGCCAAGAAAAGGGCTCAGGCCAAAAAGTCTAAAAGAAATCATGGATCCAGCTCCAGTATTGTTGAGTTCTTCTAAAAAACCAAAAAATATGCATAGAATTTTATGGATGACCACAAAAAGGGCACCAGGGATCAGGAACCCCCAAGTGCTTAAGGCTAGAACCCAAAGGCAACCCTTGGAAAAGAACACACCAAGAAAAGTGTGCAATCTTGGGTTCAGTGGTGGCAGACCAGATAACAAGAAACCTGAATCGCCAGGAAGTCTGAGAAGACTAGACGTGCCACCATTGATTGACAATATGGACCATAGGCAAATGGACAACCAGCCAGAGATAACCCATTTTGGGTTCATAGCTAGTGAAAGGAGTCCAAGGATACCATTTCGAATCCTTCCAGCAAGGTCTGACAGACTGAATGCTAGGCTTATGTAACAAATGTAAGGGTAAGGCCAAGATGAGAAGCTGATAAGTTTGTCGATCTGGTTGAGACAGATGAAACTAGACTTGAAGGTCATACCATGACCAGAGGCTCAGAGAAGCTCAAGAAAACAAATTCTTTGGTGTTGTAATGTCATGTTTGTGAAAACGTAGAGCACTAACACTCTGGATTTTGGCTAGTGGTAACCTTTGCACCTGAAAAAGAGGTGATCACGAGAGGTTGTGTTTATTCATGGAGATCTCATCATGAAAACCATCACCCACCCATCGAAGCCAAGGTTTGATAGCTTCCCAAGCATGCCAAATGATTTTAACAACAGAAGTACCCTGGATCTGAACAAGGTCTTTCATAATGAATATGGTTTGAAAACCAATCCCCTTCTAAGGTTTTGGTTGTCATGTCTATTACTGCTCATGTTGGGCTACTTCTTTGGAAAAGAGCATTTTTTTGAAAGAAGTTGAATTGGAAAGAGGAAAAAGGAGCATTAAATGTGTAGATAAGAAATGCACATACCTTGTGTAAAACAAAGATACTCTAAAGAAAGAGAGGAGGAAGTTAGCCAGGAAGAATTCGATTGAACCAATTGAAGAGGAAGCAACATTGAAAGATGTAGTGGAAGATTTGGGAGGTTTATAATTTATGAAGCTATGATACTAGAAGAAACAATCTTGGAACAAATTCAATCTAAAATTAAGGCACCTAGAATCAAGGAAAAAAGGAAAAGAGGAGAAAATTCAAATAAATAAAAAATGATAATAGAATCTCTAGCAGAAAGAGACTTCGCAAAAATGAAATTAAGCTCAGGGAAGGAGCTCATCCTTCCCCAAACCCAGTGAAAGTCATAACATGGAATGTTAGGGGCATTAATGCCCCTAGAAAATGGCACTTGATCAAGTGACAAAATGATCAAGCAAAAGTCGACATATATTTATTACAAGAAACAAAACTAAAAATAGACAAAAGTAATAAGCATCTAAATAACTGGAAACAATGGAAAGGACATTTTTTAGATTTTGATGGGTGTTTTGGGTTGCTAGGAATTATTTAGAACCCACTCAAAGTAGAAGGAAGTATGGTAGAGGAAAACCAATGATGGATTCTAATGAAATTTAGAATGCTTCAAAGAAATGAATTTTTTTTATCTCTTTAATGTATATGGAAAAACCCCAACTATACATAAAAGAGAATTATGACTGTATTTAATAGAGAAAATTCAAGGATTCATTGGTGAAAAATGAATGATAGTAAAAGACTTTATGCAATCTTAAATAACTAGGAAAAAATGGTGGGTCTAAGGAGAATAACAATGATGCAATCAGATTTCCAAATATTCATAGTCAACAATCAGCTCAAGGATTTACAAGCAAGGAATGGAACTTTCACATGGACAAATTGTAGGAAGGGATTCACTAATATTGCAAAAAGATTACTTAGATTTTTTATTTGTGATTATTGGGACAATCAAATGCAATACTGTGAAGTCTTAATACGTTCATTCACCTAATCAGATGACTTCCCCATTCAATTGATTATTAAACACGATGATCATAGACCTAGAAATCCCTTTAAATTTGAAAATATGTGGTTAAGAGTGTCAAGGTTGAAGAAATTTGTTGCGATATGGTGGAAGGAGATTACGTCTCGAGACCAATCATAAATATATCAACTTACTAAAAAACTAAAGTACATCAAAACTAAGTTGAAAGAGTGGAGCAAAGATCATTCCAAAAATATATTTCAAGAAAAATGGAGAGTAGAAAAAGAGTTTACAAACCTTCAGGAGATAATAATTGAGAAGGAATGGGAATAGAGGAATATGAAAGAGAGAAGACATTAAAAACAATGGTAAATAAATTATTGGAATGGGAAGAGTACTATTGGAGACAAAAATCCTGGGAAATGTGGCTTAAAGAAGGGAATAGAAATACCAAATATTTTTATAAATTGATAATAGGCAATAAAAAAAGTAGATATACAAACATCAAAAGATAAGATGGGATGGAAAATAAATTGTTGGAAGATATCAATAAAGAAGAAGTTACATATTTGAATCGAGCTTAAATAAAGAAAAAAAAATTAAAAGTGAGGATAGAGAGGATTTTCAAGGTACTAGTCCTTCTATCATACTATAGAACAAATACAAAGAGCTTTAAAAAATCATTACCAAGGAAGAAATCATAGAGGCTCTTTTTCAAATAAGTCCACCCAAGGCTCTAAGACCAGATGGATTTCCAGCCAAATTTTTTAAACATTTTTGGGAAGTAGTAGGTGACAATACATTCAAGGTGGTGGAAGAATCAGTAAGGAAGAAAAGTATACTAGAAGCTTTGAATCACATTTACTTAGCAATAATTCCAAGAAAGAGACAAGTCCAATCCATGAATTAATTGAGATTGATTTCCTCATGTAACACAACTCATAAGATAATTTTTAAAATCATTGCAAAGAGAATGAAGGTAATGTTGAGTTCAATTATTTCAAAAGAATAGAGTGCATTTACCTTGGGAAGATCAATTGTGGCTTCTTTAGCACAAAAAGTGGCATCAGACGAGGTGATCTACTTTTCCCTTTCATTTTATTAGCACGGTGGAAAATTTAGGGAGATTCATTACAAGTTGAAGTGTTCTTAAAAATGGCATTGGATAAATGTGGCAGTAGGTATTGATCCTGTGGTACATCAATAATTTACAGATGATACAATATTGTTTAGAGAATCTAGTAGGGGTGAAGAAAATAATATGAAATCCTTGTAAATAGATACTGTAAAGCTTCAGGACAAAAAATCATCTAGAGTAAATTAGAAATTTTCTTTCTCAACACTTAGCCTAGCCTTCAAAAGGTATTAGCTAAAATTTTAAATTTGAAAGTGGCAAGTTTTCTTGGAATTTTTTGGAAAAGTCATTGTTTACTAGAGTGAATAAAAAAGATTTTTGGGAAATTTTAATTAATAAATGTTCAGACAAAATGGGAACTTGGAAGGGTATGTGGCTTTCTTCAGCTGGGAAACTTCTAATGATTAAGGTAGTTCTATGAGCAATACTAGTCTACTCAATGTCTTGTTTAAAAATTCCAATGGCAGTAGTGGAGGAATTAAATAAGACCATGAGAAGATTCTTTTGGAATGTAATGAGTGTGAAAAATAAAGTCTTGTTGGTTGCTTGAGATAAATTATGCACCCCAAAGATAGTAGGGGGTATAGGGATAAGACAATTAACTATCATGAACCTAGAAATGAAGGCCAAGATGGGCTGGAATCTATATACCAAAATTGAATAGAGTTAGGTTAGATATTTGAGAAGTATTTAGACACTGATGACCCCACACAAATCTTGACAATAGTGGATCCCCCAAGAGGCATGGTTGTTTGGAACTATATCTTGGAATGCAAAGAGACAATAACTAGGCATGTAATGTGGGAGATTGGAAATGATCAAAAAGATTCCTTTTGGATTGACTTAGAGAATAGCTATGACACTCTTGCAAACTATCCTAATATGGAGGAAATTAAGAGAAAGACTATTCGAGTTTGGGGATGAAAAGTGAACAATTATGGATCAATAATCCTAAAGGATAGTATAAGTTAATGATAGTAGAGATCATTGATGGGAATAGAAGCACCAAGAGAACAAAATGAGAACCTTAATGTCTTAATAAGGGAGAGAATTGTTGTGCCAACCAATCAAATGGATAGGAAAAGGTGGTGTGGATCCAAAATAGGATCCTATAAAGTTAACTTAGGCAATAAAATTAAAGAAGTTGTTATTGCCAAGGAAGGATGAACTTGCAAATTATTCTAGAATAAGCATTACCTCCCAAAGATAGGGGTGTTTGAGTGGATGACAATTCAAGGAATAATTCTCACAGAAGACCAAATCGAAAAATTGCCATCTATGGGGTAGGAAGATGTGCTTTATGTAAGAAGCAAAATGAAATTGAAGACCACGTATTACTCAGATGCCCTTATGCTAATAAATGCTAGAACCATTGTTTAGCTAATATGAATATGAGAGCTCTTTTCCTTTTTGGTGAAGCAAAATTTAATTTTTGTGATCATGGTTGATTGGTTAAATATTAGAAGCCTATTATCATATAAATCTACCCTTTGGTATTGATTTTGTCACTTGTTGGAAGATCCAGTATTCGGTAGAGCAACAAAGAAAAGTAATCTTCATGTTTGATGATGTAGTGTGTGTTTGGATTGTTTAAGTTAATGCCGATGGTTGGAATTGTGTTTGGGAGTTATGCAAGTCCTATAGGAAGTGTGTGATAATGTGTTTTGGGTCTAGTAAACTTTTTTTTTTAAATATTGAAGCTACACATTTCGTGTTGTATGTTATGCAACTTTCGGAATCCAACCTATGAGATATTAATCTTGCTGATCTATCTATATATATATATATATATATATATGACCGAATTCAATGATGCATTAAGGGTGTAATGTGATGTGGTAGACCATTTTGGAGTGATTGAGTGCAGTTTTGTGTGCACATTTTGATCTTGGTTGATCTGATGAATAGTTGTAGAGCAGAATAGAGAAAATAAGTAGATTAGTTGTAGCTGATAATTTTACACTTTACTGGAACTGATTTTTGGCATAGTCAAATGTTGTTTTCCAGTTCACTACTTGTTGTAATATATTTGTAAACAATTGTAAGACAATGAGCCTTCCTATGGGTTGTATCCCTTTGTACTTGAGCAGTGAGCTCTAGGCAGTATGCCTGATTGCATGTGCATTCCCCTTTTATAATATTGTAGGTTCAAATCCCATTGTATTTTTTCCAATTTGGGTTTTCACGTAAAACTATTGATGTTATGGTTGAATTGTTATTTATTATGTAATTTTTCACTTTAATTTCTTTCTTTCCCATTTCTTATTGACTTTAAGATCATGATGTAAAATATTGAATTCCCTAAGTAAAGAGGTAGACTAAAGATAAAGTATGTGAGAAAAGAGAACACCATTAGAGAAAAATAATTGTATATTTCTACCACCATATGTGATAAGGATAAGTATAGCATTACAACTAATGATTACAAAATTACTATAGTACACCTCAAATAAACATCAAGAGTCCAAGAAATCGATGATTTGATGGAAAATATTGAGGTTGATTTTTCTAGAACGATGAAGGATAATGTGAAGATCAAATAACTCAAAGCAAATGTAGAATAGTTAAAAGAGTTCAGCAAAGAAATGGTGCAATATAAACAACAACATTTGATGGAATTTATAATTCAACCTATAATAACGCCAAAAGAAGATGTTTAGGAAATAAACATCATCAAGGATGAAACTTGTATATTAGAATATTATATTGAAGATACATTTAAAAAAGGAAAAAAGGTTATCCAAGAAGTAATATAAAAATATTTAGTTGCTTCTCAAATAAATAAAAAAAGCATTCCAGAAATCCTATGAACTTTGTTTGAGAAAAATTGAGAAAGAGATATAGAAGTTAATAGGTTGGATAGGAAATTAGGATGGGAAAAGGCAAGATTGGATGAATTTATAAAGGAATGGATGATATTTCCTTAGCCACTTACAAACTGAAAGGTTGTCATGTTACAATCATTGGTAAGCTTATAGTTAATTTAATAAAAAAGTGCAAATTAGGAAAATGTGAACAATAAATTTAAAAGTTTAGAGATTATTTAATGAAGAAAATATTTGATCCCTATTTCAAGTGAACAAGGAGATAATAAAGGATGCAAGGAGAATAAATAATATAATTTTTTATTATGAAAAAGAGACAAAAGGTAGAGACATGAGAAAAGATAGCCTAAATTTCAAGTATAATGCAAAAAGTAAAAATTTTCTACTCTCTCAAAAGTTACAAGGGAAGAAATGAGTGCATTGTTTGCAATGTTCAATGAATTTAGATGTAGGGTTGATGAAGAGATGGGGATTGGAAAATAAATGGGAATCGTTTGAGTGATATAGTCAAGGTTTTTGTTTCGACAAGTTATTTAATATTATTCTATCACCGAAATACCTTTTTGTAGTCATTAAAAGTTTTTGTAGATACAAGAGCATTCCAAAGATGATTAGCTTTTGTTGACAAAGTCAACATTCTAATTTAAAGGATCTAAAATATTCCTTTTTTTCAAGCTAACATTATTTTATATTTATGAAACTATCATGTATTTTGAATCCAAAGAGAACTTTAATTGTAATGGTCTCAAATGTTTTAGACTCTATTAAAGGCTAGAGACTTATTA
Organism: Cryptomeria japonica; assembly: GCF_030272615.1. Lineage (NCBI taxonomy): Eukaryota > Viridiplantae > Streptophyta > Pinopsida > Cupressales > Cupressaceae > Cryptomeria > Cryptomeria japonica. The sequence continues at coordinate 145,368,662 of NC_081408.1, read as the reverse complement.
GTTTTATTGATTGGAAATCAGATAGACTTGTGGAGCTAAGATTACTAGTCAATTTATAAGTTCACTTCTTGATTTCTTTTTGTCATCATTAATATTATTTGTCTATATTTTTCATACCATTTTGTTATGAATGTTATGCTGTCAATGCAATTCTCTATAAAGCATATTATAAATTTATTAGTGCATTTGGAATATCAAATCATTGCATTAGTATGTTGCCATAGTTTTTGAATTTTATTGTGTAGTGTATGTCCTTTAAAGATATCGATTTGTTAGTTAATTTTTGTCAAGTATATATTTGTTATCTTATTTCAATGTGTTATCAAGGTATGCAAGTGTAAATCATTGAAACTTAGATTTTTTGTTTTTTATTAGATTAGCAGGGAGACATCCCTGACCGAAAATAGAGAAACAATATTATATCCATAACCATACACCAATTGTAGGACAACTAGGAGTAGTAAACCGGTTCTAATAAAAAATTATCAAAAAAATTCATGCCCTTGAAACCATTTTCTATGAATACTAGTTTCATTCCTATTACTAATTATAGAAGTATCATAGTTGCAGTTGTCATAAACCAAACTACTAATTCTCTTACTAGCACTATCCTTATCATCCTATAATAAACCAGTCTTAGCATTCTTAATAAACATTACGTTTTTCAAAGTAGGCACGCAGGCCTCAAAAAGCCACCAGTTGTAAGCCATAACAAAAAGGAAAAATAGAGGAAGCAAATAGACCATTACTCCTTCTTGAGTAGGTTCCAATCCTCCTCAAGTTTGCCTAAATTCTACATCCGAATCTCCTGTTGATCTTCTTCCTCCTCCTCAGTCAGCTCCCATTCACCCTTCTTGGCCTTTTTCTTCTTGATTTTCTTCAGTCGGCCTTGACAATAAATTGTGCCTAGGACAATATTCTTCATTACCCCGTCCATGATAGTGCAAAGGATATTGAAACAATTGCACAATTGTTTCACCTTCCTGTCCTGTTCCTCATAATTTTTCTCCAGCACTCTTAGATTTATTGTCAATCATTCTTTCCCTTAATGTTTTTTTTCCCTTTGTGAAATTTGAGAAATGATATGTTAAATCCTAGATTAATTTAATGATCTATCTTAGATTGAATCCTGATTTACATAAAAAATAACCCTTGTCATTTCAGAAAATAAATTATCTTTGAATATAAAATCCTAATTAAATTTTTTATCATTTTCTATAAATAAAACATCACAAATATTAAAATTAATTAATTACTTTCCAAAACAAATCATTGTCTAACATTGTCTAGACAGCCTAAGTAGTAAGAAGAATAAAATGGCAGGATTTCAATTTAGTCCATATGACAACTTAACATCACAGTAAATATTATTTAATAGAAGAGGAACAATACATAATTAAAATAGGTCGAAATCTCCAATACAGGAGAATACATAATTAAGAACGTGGTACGTTGGCAAAGGATAAGTACTAAAAATATTGTTCAAAGTTCACATGTGAAGCGAAGAGGGACATGCATATGGTAGTGATGAACATAGCGATCAATAAGATCACGAGAACGTGAAGAGATCATAATATCGCAAAAGCAGCCTAACTTCATTTTCCTTATGCCCCTGCAACAGCGCCAATTAGGGTGCTTCGTCATACCTCCATTCGAAATACAAGGGTTCACCCTACTCAGGGCTTCAAATTCATTGCTACAAGTACTCGGGACACATCCCACCTGCACAGTATACATACTCATCACCACAACAGCACAAATGAGAATCGCCATGGCCTTAGTCATCTTTACTTTCAAGAAAACAAAAATTGCAATGGATGATTCAATCCATTTGCTTCTCTCTTTTTATAGACTTGGAAGGCCATGAGTTGGCACTGGAATCAACATAGACGGTGGTGAATGTCACGTGGACAAAAAAGATTTTATTTTATCTATTAAATATTAAAAAAACCTCACTACCCAAGAGAATAAACAATGAATTTGTGAGCTGGCGAGTCCCTTTTCATGGTAATATATGTTAGAAATGATACGCATTGGTTAAAAGAGAGCACCAACCAAAGATAAAGCCAGGAGTTTTGATCCTTGTTTTGATCTAATTTAAGAAAGTTCGCTTTGGCATTAGTGTATTTGTTGAGTGCTTGTTATAACAGTCATGTAGTACAGAATTTGTATGAAAGATTATAGGGTCAGACTTTATAGTTTGATGTACATGTCAACAAATAATACTTGTCTATATATCATTTGCTTTGATCAATAGTAATACTTGTTCCTGTTTTCGCAACCGTATCTTGTTCGAATAAATCTTTACTAATATAATATCAGAGTAGTGATCCATTAAATGCTAAAATTGTAGTGATGGAGGTTCTTTGCATTTCGTAATCAGCTGGTTTCCATGGTGGTTCTCACTTTGAAGACTTTTGCTATAGTCTATAGACTTCTGTTATTAATAATGTAAGACAATGCAGTGATTTTCTTAGAGTAAGTGACTGTGGGGAGTATCTTGTATTCCACATTTTCTAAGATTTATATGCATTCTAGAATATATTTACCTTTTTGCATAGGGTAAGTTCTTATTAATTGAATCTCATTCGTTGAAATCAAGACAACATGGATAGAATTCACATACGGGCATAGCTCCAATTTTTGATAGACTAATTACTAGATTCAATTTTCTATATATATGAGTATGTTGTTATCTTTTTCTTAATTGAACAAGAGCTGCATTGCAGCTCGAGTCAGACATGCGAAAAAGATATGATCTTGTATAACATTATTAAATACACAGTTTGAAATATTGAAAGAATCTTTTTCACTACTCAATCCAGCCACATTATTGGAAGAAATTTGTAAAAATCAGCAAGCAAGTCTGAACACAAATTGTGTGTAAAATGAAAACAAAATCTTCTTTCGATTTAGTAGTAACCGAAAATGTTGCCCCTCTGAACACAGATTGTGCACAGAAAAACGTAGATGACCATAGAGGGGGCTGTATGCAAGACTCTTATTTCAAGAATAACTTGACTACATTGCATCTTTCACTCAAAATGTTATTCTAGATACTAGTTTATTAAATAACTTTGCCTAGATTTGTTCAAGCAGCAGGTTCGAATACTTATCAAAGGCTTAATATTTTTTATGTTTGTGGCTAATATTTGGTAATGTGGAATTTTTTCTGGTTATTATGATAGCATTTAAATTTGTAGACTTACAGCAGAGAAGTTTTATTGTAGCATAGAAGCTTGTTTGTGAGCTTTAATTTATATTTACTTTGGCCCAACTTTCCCCCAAAATGGGAAAGAGTATAGTATGAAAAAGCTTCACTGCACATCAGTCATTTGTTCTCTTTGTTCTCTTTTCAGCTTCTGTTATTTTACCTACAATATGGTTACACAATCTCACTCTGCTATCACAGTAGGTATGCATCTCTTGGTGTTTTCTTCGCTATATATTGGGCCAATTAGCATTCTTTCTGCTTCTGCATGGTTCCTTTCTACTGGTTTCATAGTTTTAACTTAAATCTTTTTCCTTCTTCCTTGTGACTGACTTCAACTTTTTCAAGCACAATATTGCTCCCCCATCTCCTTAATAGGTTTCTAGATTGTCCTAGACTTCATCTTCTTCTATGAAAGGTAGAAAGTCAATGACAAGATCAATGCAACCTTCTTAGTTTAGAACCTCAGTAATTCATCTCTTTCAATAAAAAAACCTATAATAGCACAAGGAAATACAATTGTAAACATAGATAATATAGATTTTTCCTTTGTATAATGTATTTTGAGAACAAAAGGATCACATGTATAAACATAAAAGCCATAAATAGTACTGTCCAAAACCATAATTTCATAAACAACCAGATACATATGCATTCAAAACATTACATATGCATCCAAAACAGTCAGGTCATGGGCAATAGCAAAAAGAAGATAACATGCAAACATGTATCTTTGGCAATGGTTCTACTAACATATTCTTTACAAGTAAAATAACTAGCTACGCATCTGAGCAAGTTATGAAAGAGGTCCAAAGATTGGTGGAATTATACAAGGGTGACGAACTGGGTATTATTATGACACATGATTCTAACACTGTGCATCTATTGAGTAGTGAACTGTAACTTTTTGTTATAAATGATCCTTTAAAACAATAATAATTTAGACATCAAGGATATTTAAGTTTCCATGCTTTTTTAACTTGTACAGGAATCATAGGAAGAATTGAGAAGATTATTACAGATGCTGGAGCCCCCCTAGCATTTGTCAAAGTGGGAGATTTGTTCTAAGAAATTATAGTGTCTCTGTTTGTGAATGTGGGAGATTTGTTCTATGAAATTATAGTGACTAAAGTTGGAGACTTGAGAATATAAGATCAAAATTTTTTTTATAGTGAGTGGACTTATTTTCATGCATTTGTAAATCAATGAAAATTTCTAGCACAATTCAAAATTTTTTTGTTTTCCACAATTGATGGACATATAGCCCCTCAAGAATTAAATGCAGTTAACATGACCAGCAATGATAAAGAAATAGTGTCAAACTACTAAACCAACCAACCCTAGCCAATTATAAGATTAAATCTTTAAACAATCTAGTAAACATTTCTTCATATCTTCACTTATTTATGCCATGCACTTGAGTAGGGTGGAGTTGGAGAGCTTTATGCCAAGGCGGACTTGGCCTTTGTCTTTCCATGAGTGAAATTTAACTTTGTTTGGCCATTCCTTTCATAGGGAAGACTTCAAAATCCATTGGACAACTTGACCAAGTCGAACTTCATGCATCATGTGCCACACCTTTAACATGCCTAGCAAACTTCAACTTGGTTCTGACATTGCTTTCTACCATGCTGCAGGTTGGAGTTTGTCTTGTCTTAGGCATGGTAGAGTTGGAGGTTGTGGAGACATGCTAGGCCAAGAGCTAAGTGTTGTGCAATCCATCCACATGCTAAGCGGACTTCAAGCATGATGTGCCATGCATAGGGCGGGCTTGAATGCCTGATAAGACATAAAACATGGTGGTCTTCATGATCAGTATGACATTGGCCATTCTTCCTTGGGCGGAATATGTTACTCTTTTTCCATGACTAAATCTTGTGCAAACTTGATGACTACCTTCCAAACCCTAAATCTACTTTCAAAAAAGTAGAAAAAAAGCAAAAAGCAAAAAAAGAGAAAAGCAAAAAAGAGAAAAGAAAAAACTAAAAAAGAAAGCAAAAAAAAAGAGAAATTGCAATCCTCAACCTTGAGACCTTCTGAGCACTTTGTCAATGTCTTGATAGCATTCTGAACACAAATTCTCTACTTGTCTCCAAATGAATTCTCAAAAATCCTAATCTTAAACTCTCAAAGAAAAGAGTTATGAAATCGCAGAGCTAAGACCAAAAACCCTAAAAAGAAAACAACTAGGGGGTCTCTATTTGTAATGGGATGATGTGTGAAATAGGCCACAACAGGTCCCAACCTAATTTTTAGTTATGTCTATTTTGTTTTTTTGTCCTACTCTATGGACTATTTTTTCTTGGTTAATGTTGTTGGGGTTTTCTTTGTTGTTCCTTCTATCTCTATCTAATTACCACTTTGGTAAGCCTTGTTCTTTGTAATAGGTTTTGGGACCTTTAGAAAACCCAGTTATTTTAATAAAAAATATCATGTCTATTTTGTTGAAGGTGGTTTTGATTTTCAATTTGCATTAATTTGCCATAAATGTCATATTTTTTCCTAGTACTATCCATAGTTGTTTGGTCAATACATTAAAGTGTTGTCCATAGCCTCCTAATGAGTTGCACAAGGAAATTTGTGAATTTTTCTATAGAAAATTATGTTTCGTGAATGGAAGAATAACTCATAAATTTCTTCCATGTCCATTAGATAGTGTTGAATGAAGCATAAAGTACAAAAACTCTTAATTTATAGCATTTATTTATTTATTTTCACCAAAAACAATTTATGAACCTCATTCGTTAATTGTCAAAATGGATGGATGTACTCTTTAGTTATCTTGGAATACCAATGCAAGGTATCTCCTTAAAGAATATTAGGAAATATTGTAATGAACTAAGGAATGTTACTCAAGGAAGTCATGAATGCCTACGAAAACCTAATAGGCTAATAAGAAAATACGTCAATTATTATATCCTTTCCCTAAATCAAATTGAATGTCTCTCTAAACAATGAGAATAAATACCCAAAAAATAATTCTTCTTTGTGTGATCCTTCGAAGAAGGATAGCATGCCATGCAAGTCCAACAAATCATCCTCCATCTTTTAGTGTGTTGATTCTCCTCACAAAACCTTCATAACTTTCCAAGACACTCAAGGATCTTAACTACAATTTTGGGACTCAATGTATTAGTATATTGAGACTCTGTAACGTAACATATATTAATAGATATTTGTTCAATGAAGATATGGTTGATAAAATATCCGAATTCATCATTAGACTTCTTAACAATCATTCAGTTGATGAGAAAACTAGAATTGATAAGATCTACTATCTTATAAACTATCTTGAAAGTCCAAAACATAAAATTTATTTTATTTATCCAAACTTCAAAATCTAAATATTACTACTATTCAAATGAAATGATATATATAGATGTATGTATAACAAACTATAAGCTCTGACCTTAATATCTCTCAAATAAATTATGTACTATAGGATTGTTACAAAAAAACTCAACAAACACATCCAGTTATCTAGAAAGGATCAATCTTACTCTTTCCTTTTACCATTGTTAGTGCCATTTTTAACAAATGCATGTGATTTCCAACATAAATTACCATGTAAAGGGACTCACTAGCTCACAAATTTCTTGATTTGTTTTTTAGAGTGAGATTTTTAAGTTTTTCAGAGATAAAATAAAATCTCCTATCCACATGACATTTACCATCATCCATGTTGATACCGATGCCAACTCATGGCCTTCTAAATCTGTAAAAAGAAAGAGGTAGATGGATTAAATCATCCACAGCAATTTTTGGTATTTTGAAAGGAAAGATGACCAAGGCCATGGCAATTGTGATTTATGTTGTTGTGTTGATGAGTATGTTTACTATGCAGGTTGGAGGTGTAGTTTGTCACAATGAATATGAAGCGCTAAGTAGGGTGGCCCCTTGTGTTGTGAATGGAACTATGGGGAAGAAGCCCAATGGCCATTGTTGATGAGTATGTTTACTGTGCAGGTTGAAGGTGTAGTTTGTCACAATGAATATGAAGCGCTAAGAAGGGTGGACCCTTGTGTTGTGAATGGAACTATGGGCAAGAAGCCTAATGGTTGTTGTTGCAAGGGTATCAGGAAATTGATCTTAGGCTACTCTTGCAATATTATGATCTCTGCAGGAGCTTGTCACCTTATTGATGACTACATTCATCAGTCTCATATGCATGTTCCTCCTTCCTTCAAATGTTAAATATTCTCCATAGGCATTTCTTGGAGAAATTTTTCGAAGAACATTTTTAAAATAATTAACCTTTGCCAATGTACCTTCTAGTCATTTATTAATTCTTCAATATTAGAGATTTCAATCTATTTTAGTGATATATTGTTCTTTTGCTATTCAATAATATCTATTATTGATCTTTGAGACATTATGGGCAAAACTGAAATCTTGCCCCGATATTCTTTCTCCTTATTAGGTTGTGTAACCGATGTTAAACAATGGATTCTAATGAAAAATAAATTTCATGCTCTTAAAATGATAGTTTTTTTATGTAGGGTTTTGATATGAAGAAAGTTTATTATTGAGAAACTAGTTAATAGATTATTTTTTAATTAGAATTAAAATCTCTACAATTTATAATTTTTTTTGATAGATACTGATACATAGATTTTTTCATCTAACAAAATGTATAATTGAGATAATTATATTATCTATAAAGTAAAATGCATAAACAAATATCTATCATACTTGGATTTCTTGTTATCTTTTCCTTCTCCAATTTTAAATCCATTATGTTTTGCAAGAAATTGTAGATTTGTTCTTACAATAAAATCTGGAGTTGTCAATAAAATTTAATGAATTGGGGATTGAGGCCTTCCGGTTTGGTTTGTATTCATAAATAATCTCTTTCTACTTGGATCAGACTAAAAAAATATAATTTCTTCATTAAATAATACAGGTGTAATGATTTCTTATCACTTTTGGCTTTGAGTTGTGTATAATGCTTTTCATTGTTAACGTTTCTCATTATACTATATGATCTATCATGAGGATGAAATAATTCTTCATTTCTGCTGTCTAACTAATTCTTTTATCCATGAATCATGTAATATGATAAAAAACTAATGAAAAGTGTTATGCAATTGATCCAACACTAAGATCCAAAGGAGTTGAAAGATCTTCATTAAAATCTCGGATCCAACTTCATTGACATTCTTGAGTAATTGTTTCAACAATAGAAACATTATTAAACATCATGTGAACTACAGAAAAATAATAATAATTAATGCATCAGAATAAAGGTTTTTTTTTCGTGAAGGAGGGTGACGCACTATCATGTACAGCTAGGACAAGACCCTACAGCTAGGACAAGACCCTTCTCGTGGGTGCGATAACTGTTACAGAAACTCGATGCCAACCTTGTTATTGTTCTAACTTTTTAAGAAAGTAAGGTAATGTTAATTGTGAAAAAAGAGGATTTTGGGAGCTTAGTTGTGGCAAGAAAAAAACCTTATATTCATGCTAATGGTTTCACACATATTCCTTTAGGTTGGAAAGAAGATAAAATTCATTATTTTCTCAACAAATAAGATTACTAGTCTAGAAAATTAGGGTTATTTATAATGGTTAAATGGTGTTGTTATCTGATTCAATGTGATGTTGGGCTTAGGTTCATGTGATGAAGAATAAGGAACAATATAGAAGAATGGTTTGCAGGTTCATGCAGGGGCAGCAAGCATCATGGTCATCAAGAAGGGAAAACTAAAAAATTTCCAAGCGCACTAAGGGTGGCTAGAGGTTTTTTGAGCATCCCTTCCACCTAATTCATCTCTAGTCATTGATCCATAATATTTGCCTTCTCTTTTTATCAACGAGTGCATAAATAGGCAAAACTCTTACCATGTTTGTTCATGTTACCAGTGGCTTCCAAGGGGTGCAAGCTTTTCCATACTGTTGCTCCATGGGATAGCTTAAACATCACACACTAATAGTTAAGTCCTAGGCTAAAAGTTCTAAATAGACAGAGTTGACGAAAATTTTCCAGGTTTAATTTGTTCCTCAGTATGTGTTGTTTAAGGCTAGCCTTGGTCCAGAGGTCACAAAAAAAATGGTTGTTTTCAAGGGGTGCAAGCTTTTTTATACTGTTTGCTCCATAGGAATTTTTCTTGTCTAATATTTAGACTATAAAATTTTTAACTTTTCTTGTGAACTACAAATCATAGGAGTTCACTATCAATTTTTTAACTAGCATATATATCTTAAATTTTAATTTAATTTATATAAAATAAATTGAAGGATATTATTTGTGGCACCTATTTCATTTTATGGTATAAAATTGATTAAAAATAGGTGCCTTGAGAAGGATACGCAACGATATCTCTTGGTGTATTCTATATAGATTAAATTAAAATTTAAGATATATATGCTAGTCGCAATCGCATGGTGCAACATGGAAAACATAAGCTAAATGCAATATATAATTATATAGTGTTTTTTTCTTGAATTGGATTATGCTATTATGCAGAGAAATATGAAATTTTATATATCTATTTAGACCATTTTAATAATATTAACGTCTTGCAAGATTAAAGTATATACTAAAATGTAAGATATATTAGACTTTATTTCATTATAATATAAAACTTTATTCAATGCTCAGTATTATGGTTAGAAATAGGGTTAGGGTTAATGTTCACATCATTGTTAGTGCTACAACTAGGGTTAGGATCAAGGTTAGGGTTTGGTTTAGGTTTAGATTTATGGTCAAGGTTAGGATTTAGGATTACTATTAGGATTATAGTAAGGGTTAGGGTTTAGTGTTAGGGTTAAGTTTATGGTTAGGGTTTAATATTAAGGTTAAGGTTAGTATTAAGGTCAAGGTTAAGGTTCGCATCATTGTTAGGTTTAGGGTTAGGGCTAGGGTTTAGGTTAGGGTTATGATAATGGTTAGGGTTTATATCATGGTCAGGGTTAGTATCAAGGTTAGGTTTGGTTTAGGTTTAGGATTATGGTTATGATTAAGGTTAAGGATTATAATTAGGATTATGGTTATGGTCAAGGATATGGTTAGTTATTAATATTAAGGTTCGGTTTATGGATAGGGTTAAGGTTTATTGTTAGTGTTACAATTATGTTTATGATTTATATCAATTTGGGATTAGGATAACCATAATTACAATTAGTTTTAGCGTTAGGGTTATTATTATAACTCGTTGTAGGGTTAGGTTTATGAATTGATTTATGATTATTTAATGTAGGGTTAGGCTTAGGTTTAGGATTATGGTTAGAGTTACATTTAGGGTCAGGGTTATGGTTAAGTTTAGGGATAGAATTATGGTTAGGGTTAGGGTAAATGTTAGGGTTAGGTTTTAGGGTTCGGGCTAAAGAGCATTGCTTGGTTTTAGGGCAATGGGTTGGCTAGGATTTGGATTAGGGTAAGGGTTACAATTGTGGTTAGGATCAGAATAATTTTAGAGTTAAGTTTAGGATTTGGGTTATGGTTAAGTTTAGGTTTAGAATTATGGTTATGGTTAGGGTTAGGGTTAGTATTAAGGTTAAGTTCTAGTCTTATGGTTATTGTTAGGATTTACATCATGATCAAGGTTAAGGATTTAGGGTTAGAGTTAGATTATAGTCAATGTTAGGGTTTACATTAGGGTTAAGTTTGGAGTTATGGTTTGTGTTAAGATTTAATGTTAGTGTTTAGGGTTGAATTTGAGATAATGGTTAAGATCCACATCATAGTTAGGGTAAGGATTTGGGTTAATAATATGTTTATTGTTAGGGTTAGGATTTAGATTAAGTGTTATGATTAAGGCCAGGGTTTAGTATTATGGTTATGGATATGGTTAGTGTTAGGATTCACATCATGGTTAGTGTTATGTTTTACATCATGGTTAGGGTTATGGTATGGGTTAAGATTTAGTGTTAGGGTTAACATTATCATTAGGGTTAGGGTTTAGGAATAGGGTGAAGGATTATGGTTAGGGACAAACATAGGATTAGATTGTGGGTTAGAAAAATATTTAGGTTTAGGGTCGTTATTAGGTCATGCTTAAGCTTACTATTGGGTTTAAAATCATAGTAAGAGATAGTATTGGAGATAAAATAACACTTAAGATTTAGGTTTAGGGCTATGGTTTTGATTATTGATGCATGGGATACTAGTCTACAAACACCCCAATAGGCTATACTTATCGTTTTCACAATTTGACCTTAGAATCCCTCAAGGTTTTCTAGTCTTCTCCTTCACCAAACAACTCAAATTTGGATTACCTACTCAATCAATCAAAATAAAATCACCTAGGGTCTTCACATGACCCAAAAAAATTGGCTCAGAAACCAACACATACCCATTTGCCTGGTTTACACAGAACCCTCTTACTCAGGTGCAACCTAGGCCTTATCTTAGTAGCCCTGCCAGATGGGTTTTTCAGACTTAATTCAATTTTTTCCTCAAAACACTAACAAAATAAATTAGACTTCCAGATAACCTTCTGGTTGTTACATACAATATGTGAAAATAAACTATGGTTCTTTTGGACAAAATATCCAGACCAACACCTTGCTACACACCAACTAGGCCCAATTAGCCCTCTTTTCCAAAGTAAGTACCAACAAATGGTACAAACACAACACCAAACAAAAAAAATGTCTTGAAAAATATTCCAAAACAATATATTTTCCATGTTTCAAGGCAAGACACACTCATTTGATAGGTTAGATATCAAACCCCACTTTTTATACCTCCTAACCTAGGGCTTTCTCAAAACAACTCTTCCATTCACTTCCAGACTTGAACAAGGGTCATTTTACCTTTTCTTCAACCCCAAAAACATCTTCCAACATAGAAACACCACCTTTTTAAGCTACTTCTTCTGCTACTATACCCATGCCTCCATTTTCATACATTTTTCCTCACACAAACAATCACTTTTATTGATGATCACCTATTCAATCCCTTTTCCCTGCATTCTTTCCTTTGGTTTTGCTAAAAATACATTTATAGGGTTTCATTCCTCAAGGAACAATAATGACATAAAGAGGAATGAGCCCTAACTTATCATTTTGAGACCAAAATAACACAAAATGTGCATCTACAATAGTGTTCTTTGGAACAGTCAAAATAAATGATTCAAAACAGATGTAAAAACATTCAAAATGGATTCAAATTATCATTAATACCCAAAGGAATCAAATAAAATCAATTTCCAATCAAAAATTAAAGAAAACAATACAAAACTAGCAAGTAGTTTCAAGATTTTTGTATTAAAAAAGAGTGCAGTCTGTACAATGCAATAATGATTGCTTCCCAAACTTCAACCTTAATTCTCTAGGTCATGTAGCATGAGTTATAGACCAACGTAAACCTTACAAAACCAACCATAACCACCTTTCCCCTTAACAAACATCTTAACAAGCATCTAACCCCTATTAGATCCATTTGCACTCAAAACTCATTTCATTCTTCCTCTTCCATTCAAATGCCTTAATACTATTTATTAGAAAAAATTTAGGTCCTTTAGACCATTGAATCCATGTTCTATACCAAAATGGCTTCATGTGCGTCCATGTCACAGGATGTGCTCCTGCACCATACTCACCCCCTATGACAAATATCTTGTCCCAAGAGAATAGGGGTCTTGTTTGTACTCCATGCATCCTTCTCGAAGCCCACCTACACCTTTCGAAACCTGCAACAAAGTCCTACAAATGAGTAGATAAAAAAAAATTATTGGATCTCTGATTTAGACAGTCATTTATGGACTACTGTTGCACCATGTTCCCTACCTTTGTGAGGTCCAAATGACCCCAAACTCCATTCATCCTTGAAGGACTAGCACTGTCCTTAATTTGCATACTTAGAGGGAACTCAACAGTCCCTATTATCACACTAGTCTGCACCTTTCTTTTATTGTCAGCAATAGAATGTTGTTGCCCTTCTCATTTCTTTCCAAGCCCCTGATCACTACCTTGTGTTTCCATCACCTTAGAAACCTGCAAACTCACATACTCCTTCCTACCAATGCGTATTACACTGGATTTAAAGATATGATTATTCTTTAGAGGAGTTAATGTAAATCTCTTACCATCCTTGTGAACAACATATGTGTTCAAGAACCAATCATGCAATGTCCTTCTCTGATATTGCCAAGGCCTTCCTAAGAGTACATGACAACATGTCATAGGAACAATGTCACACAATACCCTATCATGATAATTGCTAGTGGTAAAATACCCTCAAGTTATAAAGCAATAATACCAATTTTCTCTTCTGCTGGTTGTTCTTCCCCTTGGGCCAACTAAATTCTTTTCTCAGTCTTCTTGCCACCTTGTTCATTCATTGCATACTTGAAGGAAATGTGCCCAATTCATTTCATGTGAAGCACCTTCCCATAAAGACTCCTGATCCTCTACCTGATCTAAATCTACCTCCACCTCTATATCCACCTCTCTGATCAGAAAATGACTCCTTACCCTTATCATTGGTGCCTTGTCCTTTTCCTTCATTGTTAGGCCTGCTTCCCTTTCCTCTATTTGCATTAGTTCTGTCACTTCCTCCTTATCTCTCTTGCTTCATCTTTACCTTTTCTTTGACCGTTATAGCCAACTAAAAACACTCTTGAAGTGTCTTTGGTATAGTCAAACCAATCTCATCTTGGAAGTTGTCTCTAAGCCCATTGAGATATCTTGCAACATTCTCATCCTCATCTTCCAATCCACCTCTTATACTTGACTTGTGGAATTGCTCAATGTAGGTCATCAGATCCATGTCTTTTTGATTTAGATATTGTCTCAACCTCTTTGTATGAATAGAATAATCAGATGGAATGAATTGATCCTTCATTGTGGCCTTCATCCTACTCCATGTGGTGATCTTAGTCATCCCTCATTTCATTCTCTCTTTCTGCACACTACTCCACCATGTTAGAGTAGTACCTCTCAACTTTGTGCTGGTAAACTTCACCTTCTTATCCTCATTCATGTCTGCATACTCAAAGTAGTTTTCTAGGGTATCAATCCACCCCAATACCTCTTCAACCTTGCTTGAAATGTTGCATTCTCCCTTCTCATTTGTCTCATCTCTCTATCACTTTTTGCTTCTTTCTCTTTCCTTTCTCTCCTTTCCATATCCATGATCTCTTTCAACTCTTGGTTCTTCCTAGCTCTTTGTTATTTAGGAGGCATCTTGTATATACCCCAACTAGTACACTACTTCTCCCTCTTCCTTACTTCCCTCAAGAATCTACGAGTGGCTCTCATATAACTATGATGCATAGGATACTGGTCTACAAACACCCTAACAGCAAATACCTATTGTTTTCACACTTGACCTTAGAATCCTTGAAGGTTTTCTAGTCTTCTCCTTCACCAAATAACTCAAATTTGGATTACCAACTCAATCAATCAAACTAACATCACCTAGGGTCTTCACATGCCCCAACGAACTTAGCTCAGCAACCAACACATACCCATTTTCTTTGTTTACACAAAACCCTCTTACCCAAGTCCAACCTAGGCCTTATCCTAGTAACCCTACCAGTTGAATCTTTCAGATAATTCAATTTTTTTCCAAAACACTTACAAAAAACATTAGACTTCCAGATACCCTTTTTAAAGTTACATAACATATGTTAAAATAAAATATGGTTCTTTAGGACAAAATATCCAGACTAGCACCCTCCTACACACCAACTAGCCTTAATTAGCCCTCTTTTCCAAAGCAAGTACCAAAAAATAGTATGACCACAACACCAAACCCAAAAAGAGTCTTGAAAAATGTTCCCAAACAATATATTTTCTAGGCTTCAAGGAAAGACACAATCATTTGGTAGGTTAAATATCAAACCCCCCTTTTAAGGCTTCCTAACCTAGAGCTTTCTCAAAACCACTCCTCCATTCACTTCCAGAATCAACCAAGGGTCATTTCACCTTGTACTCAACCCCCAAAAACATCTTCCAGCATAAGAAAACCACCTTGTTAAGCTACTTCTTCTGTTGCTAGACCCATGCCTTCATTTTCATTATTTTTTCTCAAACAAACAGTCACTTTTCTTGATGATCACCTATTCAATCTCTTTTCCCTACATTATTTTCATTGGTTAGGTTAAAAATACATTTATAGGGTCTCATTCCTTAAGGAACAACAATGATATAGAGAGGAATGAGCCCTAACTTATCATTTTGACACCAAAATAACAAAAAATGTGCACCTACAACAATGTTCTTTGAAACAGTCAAAATAAATGATTTAAAACAGATGTAAAAACCTTCAAAATGGATTAAAATTCTCATAAAAACAAAAAGGAATCATCTACAATCCATTTCCAATCGAAAATTAAAGAAAACGATATAAAATTAGCAAGTAGTTTCTAGATTTTTGTATTCAAAAAGAGTGGAGTCCGTATAATGCAAGAATGATTGCTTCCCAAACTTCAACCTTACTTCTCTGGGTCATGTAACATGAGTTATAGACCAACAAAAACCTTCCCAAACCAACCATAACCTCATTTCCCCTTAACAAACATCTAAATCACTTGTTTAGCTAACTAACCGTTGGGTTTTTAAATTTAAATTTGACAACACTAGACATAATCCCCTTAATCCTAATTTATCAGCACCAAAGGCTTTATTTGAGCCTTACTACATCAAAATGACTCAAAAAAAACCTAATTAAACTCATTAGTCATCCTTTGTGCCATTTTTACATATTTAGACTTATTGACCCTTATTAGATTCATTTGCACTCAAAACTCATTTCATTCTTCCTATTACTTTCAAATGCCTTAATAGGCTTTATTATATGATTTTTAGGTCCTTAAGACCATTGAATCCATGTTCTATACCAAAATGGCTTCATGTGCCTCCATGTCGCATGATGTGCTCTTGTGGTAATTATCAATAGAGTTATGGTTTTCATCGTTGTTGGGGTTAGGGTGTAAATAAGGGTTAGTATTATGGTTAAAAATACATCATGCTTAATGTTAGGTTTATGGTTACAATTATGGTTAATGTTGGGATTTACATCATGGTTAGGGTTATGATTATAGTAATGGTTAGGGATTAGGATTATGGTTAGGGTTAGGTATACATCATGCTTATCATTAGTGTTAGGGGTAGGTTTATGGTGTTATAGCTAGGGTCTACAACATGGTCAAGGTTAGGAATATATTTTAGGTTATGGTTAGGGATGGGTTTTACTATTAGTGCTAAGGATTATGGTTAGGGTTAGGGTTAATATTATGATATGTCATAGTTGGTGTTAGGTTTAGGGTTACAATTATAGATAGGGATAGGGTTTACATCTTGGTTAGGGTTAGTATTAAGGTTAGGGTTATGATTATGGTTAGTGTCTATATTATGGTTAAGGTTAGACTTAGGGTTGGGGCTATTGTTAGTGTTATAGTTAGAATTATTGTTAGGGAGGATTAGGATTATGGTCACAACTAGGGTTTATATCATGTGAGGGTTCAATTTAAGATTATGGTAGGGTCTACATCACATTGAGGGTAAGGATTTGGATTACAAATATGTTTATTGTTAGGGTTAGGATTTAGGGTAAGGTTTATGATTAAGGTTACTATTTATTGTTATGGTTATGGATATCGATAGGGTTAGGATCTTTACATCATGGCAAATTTTATGGTTAGGATTATGGTTTGGGTTGAGATTTACTGTTAGGGTTAGTATTATCATTTGGGTTAGGGATTAGGAAAAAGGCTATGTATTATGGTTAGGGACATACTTAGGATTAGCTTGTGGGTTAGAAACATAGTTAGGTTTGGGGTCATTATTTTGATTGACTTAGGCTTAGTGTTGGGTTTAAAATTATAGTTAGAGTTAGTATTGTAGATAAAATAACACTTATGATTTACATTTAGGGTTACGGTTAGAGTTATGGTTTACATCATGGTTGGGGTTACCTATGATGAGAATAAGGGTTAGGATTACGGTTAGGACTACATCATGGTTAAGGTTAAGTTTAGTGTAAGGGTTATGGTTAATGTTGGGAATTACATCATGGTTAGGGTTATAATTATAGTAATGATTAGGAATTATGATTACATCATGCTTATCATTATTGTTAGAGTTAGGATTAGTTTTATGATGTTAGGGTTAGGGTCTACATCATGGTCAAGGTTAGGAGTATATTTTGGGTTATGGTTAGGGATGGGTTTTAGGGTTAGTGTTAAAGGTTATTGTAAAGTTAGTGTTTTGGGTTAGGGTTATGATTAGGGTTAGGTTTATAATGTTTAACTTTTCCTATGGACTACAAATCATAAGAGTTAACTATTGATTTTTTAATTATTAAGATGAAAATTTGTGCTCAAAATGAGGTAGGGTCTCCAAATTATTTTAGTAAAAAAAATTGATTTTAACTATTATTTTTGTTTTATTAAATCAATTTAAAAAGTAATAAATTTATATACAATTGAAACTATTTTATAAATAAATATTTCTATATATAATTTAGATCTTGTATACATTTTTATTTATGTAAAATAAAATTTTAGAATAAAAATGAATTTTAAGTATCTATAACTTGCATACATTTTCATCTATATAAAATATATATAGACACACTTATTTTTAATACACAACTTCTAAATATCTTGTGTCCTTGTTGCAATTTTCATTTGTGATTCTCATGTTTCTAGTGCCATAGCTGAAAAACACCGATGATGACACAAACCTTGGTGTACCTAGTATAGGAAGCAACTGAAATATATATGACAAGACAACATATAGTAGAAGAGGAAGAAAAGCTACAAAAGAATAAATATGGTAGTTGGGATTTAATTCAACACTCTCCCTCAATCACAACTGCCATCTATAATACCCAAGTTGCTTTGTTGATGCACAAAACTTTCTTTTCCCTATGGTTTGGTGAAGATGTCTACATGTTGATCTTCTAACTTGCAATGTTCCAAAAATATTTCTCCATTATTGATCAACTCTCTAATGAAATGATACTTTGTGGCAATATGATTGCTTCTTTTGTGAAAAACTAGATTCTTTGACAATGCTATGGCTGAGTTGTTGTCACATATATCTTTGTTGGTTATTCTTGTTCATGCCTCAATTATGTGAACATTCTTCTCATCCATATTGCTTGACAAGCTGCCCCTATAGCCACTACATACTTTGCTTTAGGTGATGGTAGATTAACTATTGGTTGTTTCTTTTATGCCCAAGATATTTTGCCTTATCCAAAATGAAAAACATTGTGTAAAGTTCTCTTCCTATCATCTATAATCCTTGCAGAATAAGTGTCATTGTATCCCATTAGCTTGAAATAATTTCTCCTTGATTAGAGAATTTCATAGTTCCTTGTCCCACTAACATATTTAAAAATTCTTTTTCTAGCTTGCTAATGAGAAACTTTTGGAGACTCCATGAACCTTTAATAAGAATAACTCCAAACATTCTATCCGACCTTGTGGCTATTAAATGCATAAGACTACCAATGAGTTTTTTATGGGTAAATGCTAAAACTTTGTCACGTTGCAAACCAACTTATCAACACAAGTTAATTTAAGTAGTTCTAACTAAAAATGAATTTTAATCAAACATATGGTCTATATAGATTCATTATAGCTAAGTTATATAAGGGGCACAACATTTCAAATTGGAAATATCTACTAAATGTATATTTTATACCACTTTGGGTCTAATTACCAAAAAAATAAAAATTGATGTTTCAACAACTCTTTTAAATAATGTTTTTTTGAAATGTAAAAATACCCTTTTATAGATCTATAAGTGAATTTTCCAAAATAGATATCTTCTAATATTTTAATTAGTTTTAATATTTTATATTTTATTTTTAATAAAAGTAGGTTATTGGCACTAAAATAGAGGGTTGATTATCTTGTTAAGGAGAAATACTGAAATTTATTTAAAATTTTTGGAAAAAATATGACGTTGTACAGAAAATAATCTATGTCAAGATGATATAACTATTTTCTAATTTGGATAAATAGTTAATAAAAAAAGTGGTGGGAATTCCAAATAGTTATATTTGAGGACACACAACACTTTAAATTTATTAAAAAATATAAATTATAATAAACAATATATCCATGCACTAAAGTTCCAAGTTATCAATATATATAAAAAAAAATTGAAAAAAAAAGGTAAAATTTACTAAATAAAGTGTTGTGGCTTGTTTAACTTCAATTTAAGCATTTTATCAACAACTAAATTATAGTGTTTACTTTATAAAAACCTACATTCAAATAATTTTTTAATTTTTTCTTAAAATTAAAAATATAATTAAAATTACAAACATAAAATAGACAAAAATGTATAAATTTCATTAGTTGACATCATTTCAAAATTCAAAACATATTTTTTACTTTCTATTGATTTAATTTAAAAAGTTGGATTTACATCTAGTCCTTTGTCATCTTTACTGAATTTCAAACCCATCAAAATAGGTGTTCAAGAGGCTTTGGAATTTATCATATTGAGCCTCTTCAAACTATCATTTGCATACTTTGATTGTGAGATGAATATAAATTTATCATTTTTGATTAATTGAATGCCAACAAAGTATATCGTTAATTCCAAATCAATCATCTTAAATTCTTTTTTCACAGTTGGTTTGAACTTGTCAATTGACAAATCACATGTGAATATCAAGTCATCAATATATAAACAAAAAATTATGATCTTACCTTACTCATTCATGTTGGTATATAATGTAGGCTCATTGTTCCACCTATTGAAATCATTTGTAAAAGATAAGAATCAATTATGATATATGATGATCTTGGGGCTTGTTTAAGTGCATAGAGTTCCTTCTTGATCTTGTAAACATTATTTTCATGACCCAAAATTTCATACCCAGGTGGCTGCTCCACATAGACCTCTTCTTATAAATAAATCTTCATCAAACTCACAAGTGAAATGGAATAGGAGAATGTTAGAGTAGACAAGTTGGAACAATATTAAAGTATGGTTTCATTATAAGATGTCCAAGAAGGTTTACAACAACATCCAACTCCTTGCAATGAAATACTTGAATGGTTAACAACATTATTGGAACCACCACTAGACGTATAAATAGTTCTTATTGACTTTAAGATATTGATGTAAAATATTGAATTCCCTAAGGAAAAATGTAGACTATTAAAGATAAAGTATGTGAGAAAAGAGAACATGATCAGAGAAAAATAATTGTGTCTTTCTACCACCATAGTTAATAAGGATAATTGTAGCATTACAACTGATGATTACCAAATTGCCATAGTACACCCCAAATAAACATATATATTAGAAGATTATATTTATAGTTCCAAATCTTTTGTAGATCCCAAATGGCTTTCTAATCTTCAACCTAGCACTACGCTGATTTTATAATTTATTTATAGCATCCTACATTTAATTTCCTTCCAATTTTTTTGTTCAATAAAGACTAAACTTGGTTTGCAACACTCGATTTTATGCAAAGCTGTCTTCGCTTATGCTAAGTATTGAAGCCTGAATATTCCATGTACTAAAAGTATTTTTCTAGGTTGTCATCTATCAGTTACTAGATTAACTTGTTTTGTAGTGGAGTCCTTCTATCAAACCGCCACCACATGTGTTTGGCAAGGTACTCTAATTTTAAAGACTTCAGAGGTTTCTTTGCCACTGTACACAAACATGTACCCTTCAAATTAAACCTCCTTTGCTTTTGATCCCCTCTTTCTAGCTGAGAAAACAACTTTTTATTTTTTCTTTATCATAGGTCCATTTTCTGATCATTTTCCTTTTCTTCTCTTGATATTTTATGTTCAAACTCGAGATTTTCCTTATCTCCATGCGCTGAATCTTGAAAGATCAATATTGATCCATCACCTTGTCTTTTCATCAAAGGATTATCCTTCAACTATTCTATCAACATTGTTGCATCAATGGAAGCTCTTTGAACCTGATTTGAAGCTCTCACATGTCATTGTCCTAGTGAATATACAATCTTTTCCTTTCTAGATCGAGTGGAATATAGATGTTCTCAAGTGGGGTTTCTAGGCCTCAATCAAAAGAGTTTGGACTCCTTGAAGTTCCTTTTTTTCTTATAAGTTTGAGAAAGTGTCAGTCACATGATTTGAAGCTATTACATGTCACATGATTTGAAACTATCACATGTCACAGTCCTAGTGAATATACAATATTTTCCTTTGTAGATCCCTTGCAATATAGATGTTCTCAAGTAGGGTTTCTAGGCCTCAATCATAAAATTTGGACTCAGGTACCCTTTTTTCTTAAAAGTTTTGGAAAGGGCCACTTGAGACTGTTTGGATAGAGATATTTACTAACTCCATTCACTTGATTTCATACACTTGGAAACCAATATGCACAAAGCCTTTGTCCTCTATGGGCTTGATGGTTCCCTTTCTATTATTTGGGATAAATGGATAACATTAAGTATGCTTATAGTATAGACCAAACATATTCTCCAACTGAAGACTTAACCTTCTCAGGCTAAGGTTTATTTATGTCCAAATTCACATATATCTAAATATAAGAAACATGAATTTAGAAGATGGTGCAATTATTGTAACCATGTATTCTCCTAGCCAGTTCGGTTTGCAAATTACAAACCTTGTGAAATAACTACTCATTTCCAAATTGCAGTACTACCTCTTCAAAAAATACAAGAGGACATGCATGGGATAGCACATTTTCCATTTTCTAGAAGTTGCCTTTGGATTAGCTTTGGATACCATGAAGATTGAATAACTCTTGTTGTGATGGAAATTAGTAAGGTATACTCATATATGAAACAAAAATAATTTTCCTAGATTCACATTTGTAGTATGCTAGTGTTCTCTTAAATTTTTCCTATTTTCATAGCCTTTCTCACATGTTCTAAGGAAACTTTTGTAAAAGAGGAAATTTCTCACTTGCCTTCATTTGGATCATATTTTTATTACTTATGCTTATTGGCTTCTTCAATCAAATAATTATAGCAACTACCCAAAGTTTTGTTACCCAAAGTTTTGTTAGGAAGAGGTAGAGATTGGTTCCTTGACATCAGAGCAGGTTTCCAAAAGACATCTAGAAAGATTGAATTCCTCTAATGGAACAAAGGATATAAATTTTGAATGAAGATATTGGTCTCTAGCTTTTGCTACTAGCTCAAATAAAGTAGGACCAATGTGTGGATTTCTGGAAATGCCTATAGAATAGAGTCTTCTTTGTAGCTATAGAATCTATTTTGTTATGGATACCATCATTACTTAGATAGGCTCTCCATTTATGTACCAAAAGAAATATTGGTCATTAGAAATGGTATGTTATTTGTGTATGCTCGATGTTCTTATTGTATTTATCTCAAAAGCATTTCTCATGCACATTTTTTTGAAAGTGGGAAAGGTCATGACTAAATTTTTAATTGTCTTGAATTCAAAGCTATTTTGGATCAATTGTAAAATATAAGATTTACGTCATTCATATGCACTTGGATATGAGCTTTTTGTATAAATTATTGATGTTAATAGCCACATGAATCTTGTTGAACAAGTTTTATATATTTTATTGGGAAATTTATCAAATTAAAACCTCTAACTAAAAGGACTTAACAAGGAAGCTTTTAATAATATTTTGTACATCACATATGGCACGATTTCTGTGGGATAACTGCTGCAAAATGGAACATGCTATTTTAAGTACTTAAATGCCAGATTTTATGGATTCTATCGAGTTAGCTTGGCATTCTGACAAAGGAATTGTCTTTTGTCAATATTGTTTTGTGGACCATGTTTTCTCTTTCTTTAGCTCTCATTTTGCATACTGAATTCATTTGTAGTACTATGGCAAGCATTCACTCCTATGGTAAAGTTATGTTTTCTAAGAAAACAATTTAGTATATGCCAAAATTAACAATTTTGTAATTTAATTTCATGAAGTTTAGTTCATGCTAATACTTTCTGCAAATTCATTCCCTGCATTATTGGATAGGAGAACTTCGTTGCTTTGTAGCTCTTGTTCTATTGCACATGATTTTCAAAGATTTATATACATTCTAGAATATATTCACATGTTTACATAGGGTAAGTTCTTATTAATATGGTTTCATTCTTGAAATCAAGACACGATTTATAGAATTCACATAAGGGCATAGATCCAATTTCTGATAGACTAATTACTAGATTCAATTTATTTTTTTTTATATATATATATATATATATATATATATATATATATATATATATTTATCCTTATCTTTTTTTGATTGATTATATTTATCCTTGTCTTAATTGAACAATATTGTCTACAATTGCAATTGCATCCAGTGCACTAATATATTTACATTTATTATTAATAGTTGTCTAACTCACTATCTAAATATAGTCGTACATCATCCCATTTTCATATGGTATCATCTTCTTGACTTGTGATCAATGGAGGGTATATTGGTTATTCTAACCAAGGATTATACTTTTAAATTTATCATAGGCCATGGAGGAATAAACTCTAATTATGTATATCTGGCTTGTCTATGTATTTGTGTCCATGTACAACTTTAAAAATTTTACTATTTGTGTCTAGTTTGAACTTTGTGGTAGAAAATTATTCTTTCTAATATATTTTGTAGAAGTCACATCTAATTTGTGCTTTCTTATTTATGCACAATTTTATGAGGTTGTATTTTTTTAACCTATCCAATACTAAAATACTTTCATTTCTGTTGAGATTTTTGAAATGTTACTATTGTTTTTTAACTTTACATGGGTATCTGAATAATTTCTATCTACTCAAATTGCAATATCTATTGAATTTATAAAGATAATTAGTTTTATTTTCTTTTTAGGAACTATACTTTGTGTCATTATAGGGAATGACAATGAAAAATCAAACTATCATGACTGTTATGATGACTATCATTGTTCTTGAATGATTTGGCTGGAATTTTATTGCCATAAAGCCCTTATTAAGAATATCAAGTGAATTCCCTTTCTAGTTATTAATGAAGGTGATTCAAACATAGACATAATAAGGCTCCACCATTCCATTTGTATTGAAGGTTTTATAAGTTTGGATACAACAACATATCCATTAATAAAGATTGTAATAAACATCAAATTTTAAGAATAATAAAAATTATTTTAGTCATCATGAAATTTAGGCATCAATGTTGATTCTATTCTTACTCCATCAAGAAACATATGGGAATGGTAAAATGAAATTCCATACCATCCCATTTTGGGGGGACCACCGGTTAGTAAACAATGTAGGAAGAATTTTTTTTCGATGAATAACTTCTTTCATTACTGGGCGAGGAGGAGAAAGGAGAAGAAGAGGAAAAAATGAGGGTCAATGGACACGGTAGTTACCTACTGGATTATGAATGAGGTATGAATATGTATGAAATTGAAAAACATATACTTTTTGGGGATTGTGGTTGATATCCTTATATTATCATTGTAAATTGAATGACCCTGGACATTAATTATTAAGTGTATTTTCTTGGCCTACCAATAGAGCCAGCTAGGAATCGCCCTAAGTGTTTTTTTGCAAAATTCGTTATAAATATGTTTGTGCATGCTCAGTTCAGTTTTCGGGGATCGTAAGCCTTTGAGCCAACTAATATTCCTTTTAATTTCGTATCTTCAAAATTTGAGTGCAACAATATGAAATTACTAATTCAAGTTTATGTTTAGTTGATTTCAGAAAAAAAATTGCTCACTTTTATCCATTTTGTATAAAATCTTGGTGTGCTTGCCCATGGGTTGGGTGTTGGTTTTTTCATGCTTTCATTTGATACAACTTGTGAGATGTTGACAATGGAACAATTTAAGCTTCAGAAAATTAACTCTTTCCCTAAGTCTCAAGTCTTAGTAGCCACTCCACCAACAGGAAAAGGAATGAAAAGGACCAAGTCCTTGAAAAAGACAAACTCCAAAACTTAATCTATTGAGACTTCCAACATCTCTTTTGAAAAGTGCAATAAGGAAAGAGCCAAATATACTATTTGCAAAGGAAATAGGCATAGTGAGAAAAGTATTTGTAAGAAGGAAATTCATTTGTTGAAACAAAAACTCAAGGAGAATAATATTTCCATTCATTATTCCTGTAGTTCATCTCCTCCTTCCAAACATGACAACACTTCCTCTAGTTATTAAGGAAAGGGTGATGAAATGATACCCACTCATGTGGATAGAAATATTGGATGGATTATTACTTCAAGAGCTGCAATTCACATTTCTCATTCACCTAGCCACATGATTCTAGGTTCTCTTAGAGAACCATATTGCGACAGACTTCAGAGAACAAGAAATTGGTTTGTTCATATTGTTGCAATAGGTGATATTGATTTGGGTGATGAACTAGGGGCAAATGTTTATTACATTTATTAAATTTCTCATAAACTACTTTTTCTCTATTAGATTACATAAGTATGAAACAATGTTGTGCTCACAACTGATCCAGTGTTCATTGGTGGTCAAAGGAGTGATGTTTATACAAAGGGTCAATTTGATTAGTAGTCTAATACGTATACCTCTGAGCACCTTCTTAGTGATGATCCTTATATTCCTTGGTGTCCACTACCTTATATTTAGAGTAATGATTTAGTTCCTCTCAATGAATTTGTGGATGTAATAATAATTTCTCCATCACCTACTTCATCAGAGTTGATAGTTAACATGGATTTTACGACTTTTAAAAGCAAGATTCATTCATCTTTTTGGATGTATGATCATAGGATGGCTTCATTTTATGTTTATCCAAGTTGACTTCTCATTCTTGTACTACAAGTCTAGGGGACATTTTTAAGGGGATAAATCTACCCTCTGTAGATTTAACATTGGAGGATATTATTTAGTCTTTTCATTCCATTATTTCTTCCTTAACATTGGAGACAATTTATTATTATTTGGAGCTTTCATTTGTGAGAATTCCAACTACTTCCTTTTTTTGACAGAGATGGCACGCACCATTAGTTTTCTTTCTTCCCAAGAGTGGAACAAGAAAAACACTTCAATGATCCATTTTTCACATGAGTGCTGCCATCAATGCCAAAGGAGAAGATTGTTGGCAATTAACACTTATTCGGTTTAGTTGTGTTGTCATTGATGGTAACATACACAATTTTGGGTTGGTCACTTAACCTGTACTCATCGGTATTCATTGTTTGGAAACCGACATTCAAGTCATTTTACACACAAGGAACCAAAACTAACAGACAAGGGAAACTGGCAAACTAGGAACCAGTATATGAGGCGAACATGGCAGATTGATCTGATAGGTCTACACGGAAACAATTAGCGACATCGGTCACAAAGTTCAATGCATTCATTTTTGTCTAGGCCGACATATAAATAAATTGTAATATCATTGTAAGATGACATAGGGAATTTATGTTTGTGTTTGGGAAAGGTATGTAAGTCAGTCCAACTAGGTTATTTTGGTAATGTAATGGAATATAGTGATGTGATATTGTGCGAGCGATCTTGATTGACAGAATGTGATTGTAATATTATGTAGTCAGTCTTGGATATTGGTTTAGAGGTTTGGGAAGCGAAGAAAGATAGTGGTAAGGGAGGACATAGTGAAAACTAATATAGACTGTGCTTTATTCGAAACTCATCCAGCATAGCAGATGCACCTTCAGAGTTTAGAATTTTTTTTGTAACTCCATATTTGGTGTTTGTAGTCAGTGAGGCTGCTCCTTTTGTGATGAGAACTGCGCTCTACATTGTTGGCCTTCCTGCATGTGAAAGCCCCTATTGTAATATTTATTCATTTGACCAATGGATAGATATTGCGCGTCACCAATCCCACCATGTTTTTTCATCTTTGAGGATTTCCACGTATAAATATTTATGTTATGGTGCATGCTCTTGTGGTTTCTTCATTTCTATTTGTTGTTATACTCTTTTATAGTTATCGGTTACTTAAATACTTTGTTAATAAGGTTAAAACTGATCTTGTCGATAGAAAACTTGTTCACCCCCCCCCCCCCCCCCCCCCCCCTCTCAGTGTTCTTGGACTCCAACAAGATTATTTATAATCAAAAAGGAATTTTTTTCAAGTTGTGTTCATATTAAATAAGGATGCAAGACGAAATTCAATTTAAAGTTCATTTATATCAATCCTCTTATCTAATAATTGCAATCTAATCTATTAGATAGTAAATTATCTTGAAATTAAAAACACTAATTACAAAATTTATCATTTTGTTTAAATAAAGCATTACAGATATTAAAATTAATAAATTATAGTCCATAACAAATCTTTCTTTGAGCTTGGCTACACAGCCTAAGTAGTTAAAAGAATAAAAAGGGAAAGATTTCAAGTTTGCCCATATGTCACAAAGCTCGAACAATAAATATTAGCAAATATTATTTAATAGGAAAGGAACAATACATCATTAACATAGGCTGAAATCTCCAAGATATGAGAATACATAATTAAATGGAAGGTACATTGGCAAAGGATAAGTACTAAAAATATTCTTCCAAATTCACATGTGAAGGGATGAGGGACATGCATATGGCAGCGATGAACATACCGATCAATAAGATCAAGAGAACCCGGAGCGATCATAATTTTGCAAAAGCATCCTAACTTCATTTTCCTTATGCCCCTGCAACAACACCAATTAGGGTGCTTCATCATACCTCCATTTGAAATACAAGGGTTCACCCTACTCAGGACTTCATATTCATTGCGACAAGTACTCGAGACACCCTGCACCTATACAGTATACATACTCATCACCGCAACAACATAAATCAGAATCTATTGTGGGAAAGGGGCAAGGGAAGAATCTATTGAGTAAAACATAAGATGCAAAATTTTCTTGTGTAATATTCTTTTCTATTTCATTTTTCAAACTTATGTTTTAGGTGTTTTAGCACTTTTAGTGAATGCTAATCCTTGTAAACTAATGTGCAAGAAAATTAGGTTTACAGATATGATACAATCATTAAAAGTGCGTTGGAAGCACTTTCTTGGATCAAGTAAAATGTGGTTTATATGAAGTCCTCATTATTATATATTTTCTATTGCTTAGAATACATTTCAGTAGTAGAAATAACATAACCAATTTGAGCTCATAAAAATTGAAACAAATATTATGATAATTGAGGATTTTTTCTGATGGGAACAGTAGAAGACCACGTAGAGGCAGACCAACGACACCGAGAAGAAGTTGAGCGGCACCTTGATACATCGTCTCTCCCACCAGAGGAGTAGTGAGGAGCTTGGAACTACATGGTCTGAGAGCGACAGGTAGAGGAATTGTAGCCATGACGACAACCATGCATCGGAGTGTGAATTTTATCCTTCCAAAGAGTGAATAGGATCTCCATTCTGAAAGCATGCCATATCTAGGAAATTTTGAAGAGGATTCTAGGCAAATCACCCAGAAGCACCATATGCCAAGAAAAGGGCTCAGGCCAAAAAGGCCGAAAGAAATCATGGATCCAGCTCCAGTACTATTGAGTTCTTCTACAAAACCAAAAAATATGCATAGAATTTTATGGATGGCCACAAAAAGGGCACCAAGGATCAGGAACCCCCAAGTGCTTAAGGATGGAACCCAAAGGCAACCCTTGGAAAAGCACACATCGAGAAAAGTGTGCAATCTTGGGTTCAGTGGTGGTGGACCAGACAACAAGACACCTGAATCGCCAGGAAGTCTGAGAAGACTGCAAGTGCCACCATTGATTGAGGATATGAACCATAGGCAAATGGACAACCAGCCAGAGATAACCCATTTTGGGTTCGTAGCTGGTGAAAGGAGTCCAACGATACCATTTCCAATCCTTCCACCAAGGTCTGACAGACTGAATGCCAAGCTTATGTAACAAATGTAAGTGTAAGGCCAAGATGAGATGCTGATAAGTTTGTCGATCTGGTCGAGATAGACGAAACTAGACTTGAAGGTCATCCCATGACCAAATGCTCATAGAAGCTCAAGAAAACAAATTCTTAGGTGTTGTAATGTCATGTTTGTGAAAACGTAGAGCACTAACACTCTGGATTTTGGCTAGTGGTAACCTTTGCACCTGAAAAAGAGGTGACCACGAAAGGTTGTGTTGATTCATGGAGATCTTGTCATGAAAACCATCACCCAACCATCGAAGCCAAGGTTTGATAGCTTCCCAAGCATGCCAAATGATTTTAAAAACAAAAGTACCCTAGATCTAAACAAGGTCTTTCATAATGAATATGGTTTGAAAACCAATCCCCTTCTAAGGTTTTGGTTGCAATGTCTTTTACTCCTCATGTTGGGCTCCTTCTTTGGAAGAGAGCATTTTTTTTGAAAGAAGGTGAATTGGAAAGAAGAAAAAGGAGCATTAAATGTGTAGATAAAAAATGCACATACCTTGTGTTAAACAAAGATACTCTAAAGAAAGAGAGGAGGAAGGTAGCCAGGAAGAATTCGATTGAACCAATTGAAGAGGAAGCAACATTGAAAGATGTAGTGGAAGATTTAGGAGGTTTATAATTTATGAAGCTATGATACTAGAAGAAACAATCTTGGAACAAATTCTGTCTAAAATTAAGGCACCTAGAATCAAGGAAAAAAGGAAAAGAGGAGAAAATTCAAATAAATAAAAAATGATAATAGAATCTCTAGCAGAAAGAGACTTCATGAAAATGAAATTAAGCTCAGGGAAGGAGCTCATCCTTACCCAAACCCAGTGAAAGTCATAACATGGAATGTTAGGGGCATTAATGCCCCTAGAAAACGGCACTTGATCAAGTGACAAAATGATCAAGAAAAAGTGGACATATATTTATTACAAGAAACGAAACTAAAAACAGACAAAAGTAATAAGCATCTAAATAACTGGAAACAATGGAAAGGACATTTTTTAGATTTTGATGGGTGTTTTGGGTTGCTAGGAATTATTTAGAACCCACTCAAAGTAGAATGAAGTATGGTAGATGATAACCAATGATGGATTCTATTGAAATGTAGAATGCTTCAAAGAAATGAATTTTTTTTATCTCTTTAATGTATATGGAAAAACCCCAACTATACATAAAAGAGAATTATGACTGTATTTAATAGAGAAAATTCAAGGATTCATTGGTGAAACATGAATGATAGTAAAATACTTTAATGCAATCTTAAATAACTAGGAAAAAATGGTGGGTCTAAGGAGAATAAAAATGATGCAATCAGATTACCAAATATTCATAGTCAACAATCACCTCAAGGATTTACAAGCAAGGAATGGAACTTTTAGATGGACAAATTGTAGGAAGGGATTCACTAATATTGGAAAAAGATTACTTAGATTTTTTATTTGTGATTATTTGGACAATCAAATGCAATACTGTGAAGTCTTAATACGTTCATTCACCTGATTAGATCACTTCCCCATTCAATTGATTATTATACACGATGGTCATAGACCAAGAAATCCCTTTAAATTTTAAAATATGTGGTTAAGAGTGTCAAGGTTGAAGAAATTTGTTGAGATATGGTGGAAGGAGATTACGTCTCGAGACCAATCCTACATATATCAACTTACTAAAAAACTAAAGTACATCAAAACTAAGTTGAAAGAGTGGAACAAAGACCACTCCAAAAATATATTTCAAGAAAAATAGAGAGTAGAAAAAGAGTTCACAAACCTTCAGGAGATCATAATTGAGAAAGGAATGGGAATAGAGGAATATGAAAGAGAGAAGACATTAAAAACAATGCTAAATAAATTATTGGAATGGGAAGAGTGCTATTGGAGACAAAAATCCTAGGAAATTTGGCTTAAAGAAGGGGATAGAAATACCAAATATTTTTATAAATTGATAATAGGTAATAAAAAAAGAAGTAGATATACAAACATCAAAAGATAAGATGGGACAGAAAATAAATTGTTGGAAGATATCAATAAAGAAGAAGTTACATATTTGAATCGAGCTTAAATAGAGAAGAAAAAATTAATAGTGAGGATAGAGAGGATTTTCAAGGTACTAGTCCTTCTATCATACCATAGAACAAAAACAAAGAGCTTCAGAAAATCATTACCAAGGAAGAAATCATAGAGGCTCTTTTTCAAAAGTCCACATAAGGCTCTAAGACCAGATGGATTTCCAGCCAGATTTTTTAAACATTTTTGGGAAGTAGTAGGTGACAATACATTCAAGGTGGTGGGAGAATCAATAAAGAAGAAAAGTATACTAGAAGCTTTGAATCATATTTACTTAGCAACAATTCCACGAAAGAGACAAGTCCAATCCATGAATTAATTGAGATTGATTTCCTCTTGTAACACAACTCATAAGATAATTTTTAAAATCATTGCAAAGAGAATGAAGCTAATGTTGAGTTCAATTATTTCAAAAGAATAGAGTGCATTTACCCTGGGAAGATCAATTGTGGCTTCTTTAGCACAAAGAGTGGCATCAAATGAGGTGATCCAATTTTCCCTTTCATTTTATTAGCACAGTGGAAAATTTAGGGAGATTTATTAACAAGTTGAAGTGTTCTTAAAAATGGCATGGGATAAATGTGGCAGCAGGTATGGATCCTATGGTACATCAATAATTTGCTGATGATACAATATTGTTTAGAGAATCTAGTAGGGGTGAAGAAAATAATATGAAATCCTTGTAAATAGATACCATAAAGCTTTAGGACAAAAAATCACCTAGAGTAAATTAGAATTTTTCTTTCTCAACACTCAGCCTAGCCTTCAAAAGGTATTAGCTAAAATTTTAAATTTGAAAGTGGCAAGTTTTCTTGGAATTTTTTGGGAAAGTCATTGTTTACTAGAGTCAATAAAAAAGATTTTTGGGAAATTTTAATTAATGTTGTAGCTGATAATTTTGCACTTTACTGGAACTGATTTTTGGCATAGTCAAATGTTGTTTTCTAGTTCACTACTTGTTGTAATGTATTTGTAAAGAATTGTAAGACAATGAGCCTTCCTATGGGTTGTATCCCTTTGTACTTGAGTAGTGAGCTCTAGGCAGTATGCCTGATTGCATTAGCATTCCCCTTTTATAATATTGTAGGTTCAAATCCCATTGTATTTTTTCCAATTTGGGTTTTCACATAAAAATATTGATGTTATGGTTGAATTGTTATTTATTGTGTATTTTTACACTTTACTTTCTTTCTTTCCTAGTTCTTATTGACTTTAAGATCATGATGTAAAATATTGAATGTCCTAAGTAAAGAGGTAGACTAAAGATAAAGTATGTGAGAAAAGAGAACACAATTAGAGAAAAATAATTTTATATTTCTACCACCATAGGCGATAAGGATAAGTATAGCATTACAACTAATGATTACAAAATTACTATAGTAGACCTCAAATAAACATCAAGAGTCCAAGAAATCGATTATTTGATGGAAAATATTGAGGTTAATTTTTCTAGAACGATGAAGGATAATGTGAAGATCAAATAACTCAAAGCAGATGTAGAATAGTTAAGAGAGTTGAATAAAGAAATGGTGCAACATAAACAACAACATTTGATGGAATTTATAATTCAACCTATAATAACGCCAAAAGAAGATGTTTAGGAAATAAACATCATCAAGGATGAAACTTGTATATTAGAATATTATATTGAAGATACATTTAAAAAGGAAAAGAGGTTATCCAACAAGTAATAGAAAAATATTTAGTTGCTTCTCAAATAAATAAAAAAAGCATTCCATAAATCCTATGAACTTTGCTTGAGAAAAATTGAGAAAGAGATATAGAAGTTAATAGGTTGGATAGGAAATTAGGATGGGAAAAGGCAAGATTGGATGAATTCATAAAGGAATGGATGATATTTCCTTAACCACTTACAAACTAAAAGGTTGTCATGTTACAATCATTGGTAAGCTTATAGTTAATTTAATAAAAAAGTGCAAATTAGGAAAATGTGAACAATAAATTTAAAAGTTTAGAGATTATTTAATTAAGAAAATATTTGATCCCTATTCAAGTGAACAAGGAGATAATAAAGGATGCAAGGAGAGTAAAAAATATAATTTTTTATTATGAAAAAGAGACAAAAGGTAGAGACATGAGAAAAGACAACCTAAATTGCAAGTATAATGCAAAAAGTAAAAATTTGCTACTCTCTCAAAAGTTACAAGGGAAGAAATGAGTGCAGTATTTGCAATCTTCTTCCTCCTCCTCAGTCATCTCCCATTCACCCTTCTTGGCCTTTTTCTTCTTGATTTTCTTCAGTCGGCCTTGACCATAAACCATGCCCAGGACAATATTATTCTTTACCCCATCCATGATAGTGCAAAGGATATTGAAACAATTGCACAATTGTCTCACCTTCCTATCCTTTTCCTCATAATTTTTCTCCAGCACTCTTAGATTTATTGTCAATCATTCTTTCCCTTAATGGTTTTTTTCCCTTTGTGAAGTTTGAGAAATGATATGTTAAATCCTAGATTAATTTAATGATCTATCTTAGATTGAATCCTGATTTACATAAAAAATAACCCTTGTCATTTAAGAAAATAAATTATCTTTGAATAGAAAATCCTAATTAAATTTTTTATCATTTTCTATAAATAAAACATCACAAATATCAAAATTAATTAATTACTTTCCAAAAAAAATCATTGTCTAACATTGTCTAGACAGCCTAAGTAGTAAGAAGAATAAAATGGCAGGATTTCAATTTAGTCCATATGACAACCTAACATCACAGTAAATATTATTTAATAGAAGAGGAACAATACATAATTAAAATAGGTCGAAATCTCCAATATAGGAGAATACATAATTAAATAGAAGGTACGTTGGCAAAGGATAAGTACTAAAAATATTGTTCAAAGTTCACATGTGAGACGATGAGGGACATGCATATGGCAGTGATGAACATAGCGATCAATAAGATCACGAGAACGTGAAGAGATCATAATATCGCAAAAGCAGCCTAACTTCATTTTCCTTATGCCCCTGCAACAACGCCAATTGGGGTGCTTCGTCATTCCTCCATTCGAAATACAATGGTTCACCCTACTCAGGGCTTCAAATTCATTGCTACAAGTACTCGGGACACCTCCCACCTGCACAGTATACATACTCATCACCACAAGAGCACAAATGAGAATCGCCATGGCCTTAGTCATCTTTACTTTCAAGAAAACAAAAATTGCAATGGATGATTCAATCCATTTGCTTCTCTCTTTTTATAGACTTGGAAGGCCATGAGTTGGCACTGGAATCAACGTAGACGGTGGTGAATGTCACGTGGACAGAAAAGATTTTATTTTATCTATCAAATATTAAAAAAACCTCGCTACCCAAAAGAATAAACAATGAATTTGTGAGCTGGCGAGTCCCTTTTCATGGTAATTTATGTTAGAAATGATACACATTGGTTAAAAGAGAGCACCGACCAAAGATAAAGCCAGGAGTTTTGATCCTTGTTTTGATCTAATTTAAGAAAGTTCGCTTTGGCGTTAGTGTGTTTGTTGAGTGCTTGTTATAACAATCATGTAGTACAAAATTTGTATGAAAGATTATAGGGTCAGAACTTATAGTTTGGTGTACATGTCAACAAATAATACTTGTCTATAAATCATTTGCTTTGATCAATAGTAATACTTGTCCCTGTTTTCGCAACCGTATCTTGTTCGAATAAATCTTTACTATATAATATCAGAGCAGTGATCCATTAAATGCTAAAATTGTAGCGATGGAGGTTCTCTGCATTTCGTAATCAGCTGGTTTCCATGGTGGTTCTCACTTTGAAGACTTCTGCTATAGTCTATAGACTTCTGTTATTAATAATGTAAGACAATGCAGTGATTTTCTTAGAGTAAGTGACTGTGGGGAGTATCTTGTATTCCACATTTTCTAAGATTTATATGCATTCTAGAATATATGTACCTGTTTGCATAGGGTAAGTTCTTATTAATTGAATCTCATTCTTTGAAATCAAGACAACATGGATGGAATTCACATACGGGCATAGCTCCAATTTTTGATAGACTAATTACTAGATTCAATTTTCTATATATATGAGTATGTTGTTATCCTTTTCTTAACTGAACAAGAGCTGCGTTGCAGCTCGAGTCAGACATGCGAAAAAGAGATGATCTTGTATAACATTATAAAATACACAGTTTGAAATTTTGAAAGAATCTTTTTCACTACTCAATCCAGCCACATATTATTGGAAGAAATTTGTAAAAATCAGCAAGCAAGTCTGAACACAAATTGTGTGTAAAATGAAAACAAAATCTTTTTTCGATTTAGTAGTAACCGAAAATGTTGCCCCTCTGAACACGGATTGTGCACAGAAAAACGTAGATGACCATAGAGGGGGCTGTATGCAAGACTCTTATTTCAAGAATAACTTGACTACATTGCATCTTTCACTCAAAATGTTATTCTAGATACTAGTTTATTAAATAACTTTGCGTAGATTTGTTCAAGCAGCAGGTTCGAATACTTATCAAAGGCTTTAAATTTTTTTATGTTTGTGGCTAATATTTGGGAATATGGAGTTTTTTTTGGTTATTATGATAGCATTTAAATTTGTAGACTTACAGCAGAGAGGTTTTATTGTAGCATAGAAGCTTGTTTGTGAGCTTTAATTTATATTTACTTTAGCCCAACTTTCCCCCAAAATGGGAAAGAGTATAGTAGGAAAAAGCTTCACTGCACATCAGTCATTTGTTCTCTTTGTTCTCTTTTCAGCTTCTGTTATTTTACCTACAATATGGTTACACAATCTCACTCTGCTATCACAGTAGGTATGCATCTCTTGGTGTTTTCTTTGCTATATATTGGGCTAATTAGCATTCTTAACTTAAATCTTTTTCCTTCTTCCTTGTGACTGACTTCAACTTTTTCAAGCACAATATTGCTCCCCCATCTCCTTAATAGGTTTCTAGATTGTCCTAGACTTCATCTTCTTCTATGAAAGGTAGAAAGTCAATGACAAGATCAATGCAACCTTCTCAGTTTAGAACCTCAGTAATTAATCTCTTTCAATAAAAAAACCTATAATAGCACAAGGAAATATAATTGTAAACATAGATAATATAGATTTTTCCTTTGTATAACGTATTTTGAGAACAAAAGGATCACATGTACAAACATAAAAGCCCTAAATAGTACTATCCAAAACCATAATTTCATAAACAACCAGATACATATGCATTCAAAACAGTACAGGCCATGGGCAATAGCAAAAAGAAGATAACATGCAAACATGTATCTTCGGCAATGGTTCTACTAACATGTTCTTTACAAGTAAAATAACTAGCTGCACATCTAAGGAAGTTATGAAAGAGGTCCAAAGATTGGTGGAATTATACAAGAGTGACGAATTGGGTATTATTATGACACATGATTCTAACACTGTGCATTTGTTGAGTAGTGAACTATAACTTTTTGTTATAAACGATCCTTTAAAACAATAATAATTTAGACATCAAGGATATTTAAGTTTCCATGCATTTTTAACTTGTATAGGAATCATAGGAAGAATTGAGCAGATTATTGCAGATGCTGGAGCCCTCCTAGCATTTGTCAAAGTGGGAGATTTGTTCTAAGAAATTATAGAGTCTCTGTTTGTCAATGTGGGAGATTTGTTCTAAGAAATTATAGTGACTAAAGTTGGAGACTTGAGAATATAAGATCAAAATTTTTTTTATAGTGAGTGGACTTATCTTCATGCATTTGTAAATCAATGAAAATTTCCAGCACAATTCAAGATTTTTTTGTTTTTTATAATTGATGGACATAGATAGCCCCTCAAGAATTACATGCAGTTAACATGACTAGCAATGATAAAGAAATAGTGTCAAACTACTAAGCCAACAAACCCTAGCCAATTATAAGATTAAATCTTTAACAATCTAATAAACATTTCTTCATATCTTCACTTATTTGTGCCATGCACTTGAGTAGGGTGGAGTTGGAGAGCTTTATGCCAAGGTGGACTTGGCCTTTGTCTTGCCATGAGCAAAATTTAACTTTGTTTGGCCATTCCTTTCATAGGGAAGACTTCAAAATCCATTGGACAACTTGACCATGTCGAACTTCATGCATCATGTGCCACACCTTTAATATGCCTAGCGAACTTCAAGTTGGTTCTGACATTGCTTTCTACCATGTTGCAGGTTGGAGTTTGTCTTGTCTTAGGCATGGTAGAGTTGGAGGTTGTGGAGACATGCTAGGCCAAGAGCTAAGTGTTGTGCAATCCATCCATATGCTAAGCGGACTTCAAGCATGATGTGCCATGCATAGGGTGGACTTGAATGCCTGATAAGACATAAAACATGGTGGTCTTCATGATCTGTAAGACATTGGCCATTCTTCCTTGGGCAGGATATGTTACTCTTTTGCCATGACTAAATCTTGTGCAAACTTGATGACTACCTTCCAAACCCTAAATCTACTTTCAAAAAAGTAGAAAAAACTAAAAAGCAAAAATGGAGAAAAGCAAAAACTAAAAAAAAAAGAGAAAAAAACACAAAAATTGCAATCCTTGTCCTTCAGACCTTCTGAGCACTTTGTCAATGCCTTGATAGCATTCCGAACATAAATTCTCTACTTGTCTCCAAATGAATTCTCAAAAATCCTAATCTTAAACTCTCAAAGAAAAGAGTTATGAAATTGCAGAGTTAAGACCAAAAACCCTAAAAAGAAAACAACTAGGGGGTCTCTATTTTTAATGGGATGATGTGTGAAATAGGCCACAACAGGTCCCAACCTAATTTTTAGTTATGTCTATTTTGTTGTTTTGTCCTACTCTATGGACTATTTTTCCTTGGTTAATGTTGTTGGGGTTTTTTTTGTTGTTCCTTCTATCTCTATCTAATTACCACTTTGGTAAGCCTCGTTCTTTGTAATAGGTTTTGGGACCTTTAGAAAACCCACTTATTTTAATAAAAAATATCATGTCTATTTTGTCAAAGGTGGTTTTGATTTTCAATTTGTATTAATCTGCCATAAATGTCATATGTTTTCCTAGTACTATCCATAGTTGTTTGGTCAATACATTAAAGTGTTGTCCATAGCCTCCTAATGAGTTGCACAAGGAAATTTGTGAATTTTTCTATAGAAAATTATGTTTAGTGAATGGAAGAATAACTCATAAATTTCTTCCATGTCCATTAGATAGTGCTGAATGAAGCATAAAGTACAAAAACTCTTAATTTCTGGCATTTATTTATTTATTTTCACCAAAAACTCTTTATGAAACTCATTCGTTAATTGTCAAAATGGATGGATGCACTCTTTACTTATCTTGGAATACTAATGCAAGGTATCTCCTTAAAGAATATTAGGAAATATTGTAATGAACTAAGGCATGTTACTCAAGGAAGTCATGAATGCCTACAAAAACCTAACAAGCTAATAAGAAAATACGACAATTATTATATCCTTTCCCTAAATCAAATTGCATGTCTCTCTAAACAATCAGAATAAATACCCAAAAATAATTCTTCTTTGTGTGATCCTTCAAAGAAGGATAGCATGCCATGTAAGTCCAACAAATCATCCTCCATCTTGTAGTGTGTTGATTTCTCCTCACAAAACCTTCATAACTTTCCAAGACACTCAAGGATCTTAACTACAATTTTGGGACTCAATGTATTAGTATATTGAGACTCTATAATGTATCATATATTAATAGATATTTGTTCAATGAAGATATGGTTGATAAAATATCCGAATTCATCATTAGACTTCTTAACAATCATTCAGTTGATGAAAAAACTAGAATTGATAAGATCTACTATCTTATAAACTATATTGAAAAACCAAAACATAAATTTTATTTTATTTATCCAAACTTCAAAATCTAAATATTACTACTATTCAAATGAAATGATATATATAGACATATGTACAACAAACTATAAGCTCTGACCTTATTATCTCTCAAATAAATTATGTACTATAGGATTGTTACAAAAGAACTCAACAAACACATCCAGTTATCCAGAAAGGATCAATCTCACTCTTTCCTTTTACCATTGTTAGTGCCATTTTTAACAAATGCATGTGATTTCCAACATTAATTACCATGTAAAGGGACTCACCAGCTCACAAATTTCTTGATTTTTTTTTCAGAGTGAGATTTTTAAGTTTTTCAGAGATAAAATAAAATCTCCTATCCACGTGACATTTACCATCATTCATGTTGATACCGATGCCAACTCATGGCCTTCTAAATCTATAAAAAGAAAGAGGTAGATGGATTAAATCATCCACAACAATTTTTGGTATTTTGAAAGGAAAGATGACCAAGGCCATGGCAATTTTGATTTATGTTGTTGTGTTGATGAGTATGTTTACTATGTAGGTTGGAGGTGTAGTTTGTCACAATGAATATGAAGTGCTAAGTAGGGTGGACCCTTGTGTTGCGAATGGAACTATGGGGAAGAAGCCTAATGGTCGTTGTTGCAGGGGTATTAGGAAATTGAGCTTAGGCTGCTCTTGCAATATTATGATCTCTGCAGAAGCTCATCACCTTATTGATGACTATGTTCATCAGTCTCATATGCATGTTCCTCCTTCCTTCAAACGTTAAATATTCTCCATAGGCATTTCTTTGAGAAATTTTCTGAAGAACATTTTTTAAATAATTAACCTTTGCCAATGTACCTTCTAGTCATTTATTAATTCTTCAATATTAGAGATTTCAATCTATTTTAGTGATATATTGTTCTTTTGCTATTCAATAATATCTATTGTTGATCTTTGAGACATTATGGGCAAAACTGAAATCTTGCCCCGATATTCTTTCTCCTTATTAGGTTGTGTAACCGATGTTAAACAATGGCTTCTAATGAAAAATAAATTGCATACTCTTAAAATGACAGTTTTTTTATGTAGGGTTTTGATATCAAGAAAGTTTATTATTAAGAAACTAGTTAGCAGATTATTTTTTAATTAGAATTAAAATCTTTGCAATTTATAATTTTTTTTGATAGATACTGATACATAGATTTTTTCATCTAACAAAATGTATAATTGAGATAATTATATTATCTATAAAGTAAAATGCATAAACAAATATCTATCATACTTGGATTTCTTGTTATCTTTTCCGTCTCCAATTTTACATCCATTATGTTTTGGAAGAAATTGTAGATTTGTTCTTACAATAAAATCTGGAGTTGTCAATAAAATTTAACGAATTGGGGATTGAGGCCTTCCGGTTTGGTTTGTAATCATAAATAATCTCTTTCTACTTGGATCAGACTAAAAAAATATAATTTCTTCATTAAATAATATAGGTGTAATGAGTTCTTATCAATTTTGGCTTTGAGTTGTGTATAATGCTTTTCACTGTTAACGTTTCTCATTATACTATATGATCTATCATGAGGATGAAATAATTCTTCATTTCTGGTGTCTAACTAATTCTTTTATTCATGAATCATGTAATATGATAAAAAACTAATGAAAAGTGTTATGCAATTGATCCAACACTAAGATCCAAAGGAGTTGAAAGATCTTCATCAGAATCCTGGATCCAACTTCATTGACATTCTTGAGTAATTGTTTCAACAACAGAAACATTATTAAACATCACGTGAAATACAGAAAAATAATAATAATTAATGCATCAGAATAAAGGTTTTTTTTTCGTGAAGGAGGGTGATGCACTATCATGTACAGCTAGGACAAGACCCTTCTCGTGGGTGCGATAACTATTACAGAAACTCGATGCCAACCTTGTTATTGTTCTAAATTTTTAAGAAAGTAAGGTAATGTTAATTGTGAAAAAAGAGGATTTTGGGAGCTTAGTTGTGGCAAGAAAAAAAACCATATATTCATGCTAATGGTTTCACGTGTACTCCTTGAAATTGGAAAGAAGATAAAATTCAATATTTTCTCAACAAATAAGATTACTAGTCTAGAAAATCAAGGTTATTTATAATGGTTAAAAGGTGTTGTTATCTGATTTAATGTGATGTTGGGCTTAGGTTCATGTGATGAAGAATAAGGAACAATATAGAAGAATGGTTTACAAGTTCATGCAGGGGCAGCAAGCATCGTGGTCATCAAGAAGGGAAAAATAAACAATTTCCAAGCACGCTAAGGGTGGCTAGAGGGTTTTTGAGCATCCCTTCCACCTAATTCGTCTCTAGTCATTGATCCACAATATTTGCCTTCTCTTTTTATCAAGGAGTGCATAAATAGGCAAAACTCTTACCATGTTTGTTCATGTTACCAGTGGCTTCCAAGGGGTGCAAGCTTTTCCATACCGTTGCTCCATGGGACAACTTAAACATCACACACTAATAGCTAAGTCCTAGGCTAAAAGTTCTAAATAGACAGAGTTGACGAAAATTTTCCAGGCTTAATTTGTTCCTCAGTATGTGTTGTTTAAGGCTAGTCTTGCTCCAAAGGTCATAAAAAAAATGGTTTTTTTCAAGGGGTGCAAGCTTTTCTATACTGTTTTCTCCATAGGTAATAAAAAAAATTGAAAGAAGAGTCAGGGAAGTTTCCTTGTCTAATATTTAGACTATAAAATTTTTAAATTTTCTTATGAACTACAAATCATAGGAGTTCACTATCAATTTTTTAACTAGCATATATATCTTAAATTTTAATTTAATTTATATAAAATACGTTGAAGGATATTATTTGTGGCACCTATTTGACTTTATGGTATAAAATTGATTAAAAATAGGTGCCTTGAGAAGGATACGCAAGCATATCTCTTGGTGTATTCTATATAGATTAAATTAAAATTTAAGATATATATGCTAGTCGCAGTCGTATGGCGCGACATGGAAAACATAAGCTAAATGCAATATATAATTATATAGTATTTTTTTCTTGAATTGGATTATACTATTATGTGGAGATATATGAAATTTTATATATCTATTTAGACCATTTTAATAATATTAACGTCTTGCAAGATTAAAGTATATACTAAAATGTAAGATATATTAGACTTTATTTCATTATAATATAAAACTTTATTGAATGCTCAGTATTATGGTTAGAAATAGGGTTAGGGTTAAGGTTCACATCATTGTTAGTGCTACAACTAGGGTTAGCATCAAGGTTAGGGTTTGGTTTAGGTTTAGATTTATGGTCAAGGTTAGGATTTAGGATTACTATTAGGATTATAGTTAGGGTTAGGGTTTAGTGTTAGGGTTAAGTTTATGGTTAGGGTTTAGTATTAAGGTTAAGGTTAGTATTAAGGTCAAGGTTAAGGTTCACATCATTGTTAGGGTTAGGGTTAGGGTTAGGGTTTAGGGTTAAGGTTATGATAATGGTTAGGGTTTATATCATGGTTTGGGTTAGTATCAAGGTTAGGTTTGGTTTAGGTCTAGGATTATGGTTATGATTAGGGTTAAGGATTATAATTAGGATTATGGTTATGGTCAGGGATATGGTTAGTTATTAATATTAGGGTTCAGTTTATGGATAGGGATAGGGTTTATTGTTAGTGTTACAATTATGTTTACGATTTATATCAATTTAGGGTTAATATAACCATAATTACAATTAGGTTTAGCGTTAGGGTTAGAATTATAACTGGGTGTAGGGTTAGGTTTATGAATTGATTTATGATTATTTAATGTAGGGTTAGGCTTAGGTTTAGGATTATCGTTAGAGTTACATTTAGGGTCAGGGTTATGGTTAAGTTTAGGGATAGAATTATGGTTAGGGATAGGGTAAATGTTAGGGTTAGGTTTTAGGGTTCGGGCTAAAGAGCATTGCTTGGTTTTAGGGCAATGGGTTGGCTAGGATTTGGATTAGGGTAAGGGTTACAATTGTGGTTAGGATTAGAATAATGGTAGAGTTAATTTTAGGATTTGGGTTATGGTTAAGTTTAGGGTTAGAATTATGGTTATGGTTATTGTTAGGGTTAGTATCAAGGTTAAGTTCTAGTCTTATGGTTATTGTTAGGATTTACATCATGATCAAGGTTAAGGATTTAGGGTTAGAGTTAGATTATAGTCAATGTTAGGGTTTACATTAGGGTTAATTTTTGAGTTATGGTTTGTGTTAAGATTTAATGTTAGTGTTTAGGGTTGAATTTGAGATAATGGTTAAGATCCACATCATAGTTAGGGTAAGGATTTGGGTTAAAAATATGTTTATTGTAGGGTTAGGATTTAGGGTAAGTGTTATGATTAAGGCCAGGGTTTAGTATTATGGTTATGGATATGGTTAGTGTTAGGATTCACATCATGGTTAGTGTTATGTTTTACATCATGGTTAGGGTTATGGTATGGGTTAAGATTTAGTGTTAGGTTTAACATTATCATTAGGGTTAGGGTTTAGGAATAGGGCAAAGGATTATGGTTAGGGACAAACATAGGATTAGTTTGTGGGTTAGAAAAATATTTAGGTTTAGGGTCGTTATTAGGTCATGCTTAAGCTTACTATTGGGTTTAAAATCATAGTTAGAGATAGTATTGGAGATAAAATAACACTTAAGATCTAGGTTTAGGGTTATGGTTTGGATTATTGATGCATGGGATACTGATCTACAAACACCCGAATAATCTATACTTATTGTTTTGACAACTTGACCTTAGAATCCCTTAAGGTTTTCTAGTCTTCTCCTTCACCAAACAACTCAAATTTGGATTACCAACTCAATAAATCAAAATAAAATCACCTAGGGTCTTCCCATGACCCAAAAAAAATGGCTCATAAACCAACACATACCCATTTGCCTAGTTTACATAAAACCCTCTTA
Source organism: Cryptomeria japonica (assembly GCF_030272615.1). NCBI lineage: Eukaryota > Viridiplantae > Streptophyta > Pinopsida > Cupressales > Cupressaceae > Cryptomeria > Cryptomeria japonica. The sequence continues at coordinate 145,324,888 of NC_081408.1, read as the reverse complement.
CTCGGGTGCAACCTAGGCCTTATCCTAGTAGGCCTGCCAGATGGGTTTTTCAGACTTAATTCAATTTTTTCCCAAAACACTAACAAAATAAATTAGACTTCCAGATACCCTTCTGGTTGTTACATACAATATGTGAAAATAAACTATGGTTCTTTTGGACAAAATATCCAGACCAACACCCTGCTACACACCAACTAGGCCCAATTAGCCCTCTTTTCTGAAGTATCAACAAATGGTACAAACACAAAAACAAACATAAAAAATGTCTTGAAAAATATTCCAAAACAAAACCAAACATAAAAAATGTCTTAAAAAATGTTCTTCATTCCCCAATCAAGGAAGGTCACCTAGAAGAAGGGAACACATGTGTCTTTTGAGTCAACATGAGAGAGACCAAAAGAGATCTCAATGCTTTGCATCGTCCTCAAGTAGACAACACTAAGGACAACAAATAGAAGAATGAGAATAACATATAGAAGAAGTAACACAATAGAGGAGGAAAGATTCTGCTATGCTAATGTAACTAGGCTAGCACGTCATCTACCCCCCGATCTTGCTGATCAATGTTTCGGGAAGACAGGGAACACGCTAGAGGAGGAACATCCAACACAATAGATGGAGCTATCACAAGATCCAAACAAGGGCTATGTTCATGTTCCAAGCCACATTGTTTTTGTCTAGGAGCTAGGATAAGTGCTTTAGAAAATTCATTAGATAGATGGTTATCAACGTCAACAAGTTCATATTCACTATCAGAAGCAAGAGGAGTAACATGTTCATCATGAATAACATTTTCATCTATAGCATCATCAAGATTTATAAAAATAGGGTCTTTAACTCGCACAGGATCAAGACCATCATGCATCTTATGTTTAGGAGATTTTGGAGAAAATGGAATAATGCTTGTTGAAGGTGTTTTTGGAGATTGCAAAGTTTGAGAAGCAGCTATTTGAGCTCTAAGATGACACTTTCGTCGATGTTCACGTGCAGAATGATTTCGTCTAGTCTTAGTAGGAAGTGGAGAAGATTGAGGAGGAGGAATGTTCTCATCCTTATCACTTGGGTGTTTAGGTTGTGGTCTCTTAGGCTGGATAATAGGAGGAGAGGAAGGTCTCTTCTCTCTATAAAAGGAAGGAGGAGGAACTGCTCCATATAAAGGAGGAATTTTTGGTTTAGGAAGAAGACCAGATCCATCATGACGAGGAGGTATAGGTCTACTTTTAGAAGGTTTATTAGGCATAGACATAGTCACATCCATAGGGATGGGTTGGGAATCTTCTTGAGGAAAGACATTAGTTTTATCTTTCAAAGGAAGAACTTCCTTCTCAAGAATGATAGGAATGTCAAGTTTAGGTGTTCTAGGTTCACTTAAAGATAGGATCATATTTGTTTTCCACTTTTGATAAGATTTGAAAAGATGATCACTTCGCAGAGGAAGAGATTGGAATTGTTTAGGCCAAAAGTAATCAATAGGAACACTAGAAGTTCTTTCAGCTGGTTTAAAGAGACTATGATTAACAGTAACAACTTCACCATTATGGGGAAATTTTAAACACTTATGAATAGGAGAAGCAATAGCTTTCATGGAAGATAGCCAAGGATAGCCAAGCTTCACACGAAATTGTTCGGATGAAGGAATAATAGCAAAGTTCACATCAAGAGATTTATTATGGACCTCAATAGGTAATGTAATAGAACCAATTGCAGGAGAAGAAAATGCATCAAATAATTTCACAACCACATCTATTTTGTCATAGATCACTTGATTCAATTGCAAAGTAAAAAGAAATTCTTCAGTAATAACATTAACCATGCACGAAGGATCAATAAGCACTCCATGGCAAGGTGTATTCTTGACTTTTGCAACTATGTATAAAGGACCATCGGGTGCCCTAATAGTTTCACTAGAATCAAATGTGATGGAAGGTTCTTTAGGGTTTTCTTGCTGCTCTACAAAGTTAATCACATTCGGAGTCATAGACACAAGACCATCAGATGAGAGAGAGGAATCATTAGCCTCAATCGCATTAGAGGTATGAGAAGGTAATGGATCAGTAAAAATCTGAAGATTTTGGTTAGGAGGAGCTACAGATGTGTTGCCTTTATCATTCACTCCAGAAATAGAGATAGTATTATTATCAATCAAATCTTGAATTTTACCCTTTAAAGAAAAACATTTTTCAGTATCATGCCCAGGCTGACGATGAAATTGACAAAAAGATTTGTTATCAAAATAAGGTGAAGTAATCTTTGCAGGATCAATTTGCCTTATAGGAGGAAGAGTAAGCACATTTTGTTCCAATAACTTATTCATAATACTATGCAATGATTCATTCAAAGGAGTATACTTTCTTTCTTTCTTGACAAATTTAGAAATAGGGGGCACACCTGATGCTGCATTCACATTGTTGTTGATGATGTTTTCATTGAATTTGATGGAATCTCTGTTCGGTTTAAACTTCCCAAATGGTTGTTGACTGCTATCACCCTTATCACTCGGAGCCATAGGATGTGATTGTTCCATTTGACTCACAGTCAGTTGATAATTGTGAAGAGTCGCACACAACTGTTGGAAAGAAGTAAACTCAGAAAACAAAAGTTTGTCTCGAATATCTTTTTGCAAATTAGAAATAAAGATTCTTTGAATATCATTATCAGGCACTGGAAAAGAAATTTGAGCATACAAATGCTTATATCTACCAATGAAATCAGTCACTTTTTCTTTAACACCTTGTTTACAATGCATTAAATCAATCAAAGTAACTTTAGGACTTATATTGTTTTGAAATTATTGAATGAAAGCATTTGCAAGTTGTTCGAAAGAAGTAATAGAATAAGAAGGCAACAAGCAATACCATTGTAGGGCTTTGTCTCTTAATGTTCTAGTAAACAGTTTTGCAAGCAACCTTTGGTCATAAGCAAAATCGGTACATATTGTTTGAAAAGTCTTAACATGTGTTAGAGGATCTCCTTTACCATTATAAAGCTCCAAATGAGGGATTTCAACATGTTTAGGGGGAATAGCTTGAACAATGTCAAGAGAAAGTGGGCTCGCAACATCAAATGTGGGCACACTAAACTTAGATTGATTCATAGAGGCAATTTGTTGCTGTAAAGAAGAGACAGTTTGTGCAAGATTGTTAATGGTCGCTTCAGTCAAAGAATTCATATTAGATGTGTTAGATTGAGATGGAGGTGTTATGTTATTGAAAGAAGGTAAAGAGTAAGGTGGTGGGACTCTATGATAGTTAGTCATAGGAGAGGATTGGACAGGAGGAACACTACAAGGAGGAATGGAATGGTTGAATGGATTGCCCCCTTGCGTCATGTTCATTTGTGAAGATATAATAGGAACACTCATTGAAGGAATGAATGAAGAAGTCAGATTAAATGAAGGAAGAGGGTTAATTGAAGAAGGAGGATTGCCCCCATGACTGGTAATCATAGGCGGAATGTCTTGTACAGAAGTAGTCATTATGTTTGATGTAAAGGTAGGTATGCTAGCAATAGAAGTTGTCAAGGGAATAGAATGATTAACTTGTGTAGGAGGTTGTGTATAACCTAAAGTTTCAGCACAACTCTTTATAGGCATCACATTTGAATCCACAATGTGTGCAATACCACATAAGATATCAATTCCATTCTTATCACTTTGAAGCATATGTTTTAGACCCTCAATTAAAGGAAGAGCTTGACTATCGGGGTACTCATGAGACATCCATTGGTGAAAATCATCAAATTGATTATCCAATTTCGAAAGTTATTCTACAGAAACCTCATGGAGAGCTTCTTCATCATTAGGAGGATTAGAGGAATTACCCATGTCCTCGTTAAAAAGGCTACTTAAATTAGGTTCCATCTCCTCGGTAGTTAAACCTCGGAAAGACTTAATTCTACGGCTTCGTCTAACGGGAATAGTGGAAGTAGGGCTTATTGTTGTAAAACTCATGCACTAGAAAGAGAGAGAAGATTTTGAATTTAGAGGTAGCAATTTTCAGTGAAATCAGCCAATCTTCTGGATTTAAGCTGTTAAATGCAATCATGACAGTCTCCCGAAATTTCGGAAAAAATGTCCGGGACCGTGGCGCTCGGAGTGCACACGGTCCTTGCAACTTTTTTTGAAATTTGCAGGGATGAAAGTTATGATGATTTTAGAGCTAATCTGAAAAAATTGAGTGATTTTACGATCTGTAGATAGGCCAAATTAAAGTTGCAATCTCAAAATTGAACCCTACCAAGATTGTCGAAAAATGCAAAATTTGAATTTTGAAAAAGAGAGGGAAACTGAAATTTTGAATTTTATGATTTTAGAGGGAATACCAAAAGCAATGCAAGTTTTGAAATTTAAAAATTGTCTCAATTTCATGCAAATTTCAATTTTGAAAGCGGAAATCAAGGTTGTTGTAATTAAGCACTTAATTTCAAAAGTCACAAATTGCAAGAATTTTGAACAAAACACTGAAATTTCGGATGAATGCAAACACACTTTTCAGATATAGGACAGTAATAACACAATTTTGACACAAAATTTCAATTTCGATGATTTTTGAATGATTAGAAGCCTTAAACCAAGCAATCACAAGACCAACTTTGACTGTAATTTTGAAAGTGTTATAATTGATAAAATCAGCCAAAATTCTGGATTTTAGCAGGAAAATATAGTAAAATCTAGCTCCCGAAATTTCAAAAAAAATGTCGGGGATGATGGTGCTCGGAGTGCACACGGTCCTCGCAACTTTTTTCCAAATTTTCAAGGATGAAAGATATTGTGATTTTATGCCGGAATCCAAAGTTACAGCCGATTTGGAGATGTTTTGATCAGTGAAATTGTCGGACAAAGGTTGAATCAAGAGGGTTTCAAAAATTAGGCTTTTGACACTTAACCACTTAATTTTCAAAATTAAAGCACAAATATGAATTGATAATTTGTAATAGAAGGGAAGATCTGAAACAAGCATTAACAATTAAATATTTCACAAGTTCAATTACTAAAAAGAAAATTTAGGGTTTTTATGCAATCAACCTCTAAAATTTTGCAAAAGATCAAACATGGAAATGTAATCAAGGAATCAATTTTCAGATCTAATCATGAATAATCAGAAAGGATGTTCACATTGGGTTCACCAAAATGTAAACCGGAAAATCACGATCGAACCCTAGTTGCTCTCCCCTCTTCTAACTCCGAGGAGAGAGAAGGGAGGTTGCTAGGGTTGATGGTTTTCACTTAGGGGAGAGACTTTACATTCAAAAGAGGGGTTGAAACCCACAAGATCCAATCCCACACAATGCAAGATTGGATGCTAAATGTGTTTCAAGGGTTAAGAAAGCAAGGCTACCCTCTTTTGTAAAGAATGTTGATAGAAGAATTAAGCTAGGAATGCATAGAAAGTGACAAAGATTCACTTATAAACTGAGATAGGGATATAGGATGAAGCGGCGGACCTGGAATTAGCAGTAAAATGTCGATACAGCGCTGTCCTGCAAATTTGAACAAAAGTTGTTAGGACGATGGCGCCCGGCGCTACGGTCCTCCGAAAAATCTGTGAAACGAAGGGGGATCTGTTCGTCTTTGCACAAGGATTCCAGATCTTCAATTTCAGCCGCGTACCTGCAACCTACACACAGAAAATCGAAGACAATTGGGGGGTTAGGGATGAGGGGTTTGCCTTTAGGTCAAACCCCGGTTTTGGAATTAACCAAGAAATGAGAAATTGCTGTAAATGTAAATGTCTGTAATGTAAAACAAGTACTAATACCTTGTTGTAAGGATGTTTGTATCCTTATGTGCGAAGGTATAGATGTTGTTGTTTGTTGTATGTAGTATGTTGTATGTAGCATGTAGTAAGTGATCTCCTCTTCAATGGTTGAATCCTTGTCTTGAATGCAACACTTAGCCTTGAATGGAGACTTGAAATGATCAATTACTTGAAGGAATGCTTGAATGCTTGAATGCTTGAGTATAGTTTCCACGCTTGTACACATATGTCCTTCTTCTTTTTATCTCTTACCCAGAATGAGAGAGGAAAAGTAGTTTATATACTTGCCAATTAGGGTTAATAGACTGATTTTCCCGACCTTAGGCCGACCAGGAAAGTTAATTTTCCAATTTGCAAACAAAAAGACCCGAAGTCCTCTAGGAGACCGGGCCCAAAATAGGCCCAAGGACTAGGGCGCTGGGCGCTATGGTCCTGGGGGACTAGGGCACTGGACGCCCTAGTCCTGAAGGACCAGGGCACTGGGCGCTCTGGTCCCACCTCCCGGGACAGCAGGGTGCAAAGGAGGTTCAGGCCAGGGTGCTAGAAAATGCAGTTTTTGGTCTCGTAATCAAGTTTCGGGGTCTCCATTCAGGTTGCGTGTTGCGTTACCATCGTGAAGACCGAAATGCAGTCGAAATTGCAAGTGTCACAATTTTAGGACGCTACAACCGTTTGCTCCATAGGTAATAAAAAAAATTGAAAGAAGAGTCAGGGAATTTTCCTTGTCTAATATTTAGACTATAAAATTTTTAACTTTTCTTATGAACTACAAATCATAGGAGTTCACTATCAATTTTTTAACTAGCATATATATCTTAAATTTTAATTTAATTTATATAAAATACGTTGAAGGATATTATTTGTGGCACCTATTTGACTTTATGGTATAAAATTGATTAAAAATAGGTACCTTGAGAAGGATACGCAAGGATATCTCTTGGTGTATTCTATATAAATTAGGACAGGACCTTTCTCGTGGGTGCGATAACTATTACAGAAACTCGATGCCAACCTTGTTATTGTTCTAAATTTTTAAGAAAGTAAGGTAATGTTAATTGTGAAAAAAGAGGATTTTGGTAGCTTAGTTGTGGCAAGAAAAAAAACCATATATTCATGCTAATGGTTTCACGCGTATTCCTTGAAATTGGAAAGAAGATAAAATTCAATATTTTCTCAACAAATAAGATTACTAGTCTAGAAAATCAGGGTTATTTATAATGGTTAAATGGTGTTGTTATCTGATTTAATGTGATGTTGGGCTTAGGTTCATGTGATGAAGAATAAGGAACAATATAGAAGAATGGTTTACAAGTTCATGCAGGGGCAGCAAGCATCATGGTCATCAAGAAGGGAAAACTAAACAATTTCCAAGCGCGCTAAGGGTGGCTAGAGGGTTTTTGAGCATCCCTTCCACCTAATTTGTCTCTAGTCATTGATCCACAATATTTTCCTTCTCTTTTTATCAAGGAGTGCATAAATAGGCAAAACTCTTACCATGTTTGTTCATGTTACCAGTGGCTTCCAAGGGGTGCAAGCTTTTCCATACCGTTGCTCCATGGGACAGCTTAAACATCACACACTAACAGTTAAGTCCTAGGCTAAAAGTTCTAAATAGACAGAGTTGACGAAAATTTTCCAAGCTTAATTTGTTCCTCAGTATGTGTTGTTTAAGGCTAGCCTTGCTCCAAAGGTCATAAAAAAGATGGTTTTTTTCAAGGGGTGCAAGCTTTTCTATACTGTTTGCTCCATAGGTAATAAAAAAAATTGAAAGAAGAGTCAGGGAAGTTTCCTTGTCTAATATTTAGACTATAAAATTTTTAAATTTTCTTATGAACTACAAATCATAGGAGTTCACTATCAATTTTTTAACTAGCATATATATCTTAAATTTTAATTTAATTTATATAAAATACGTTGAAGGATATTATTTGTGGCACCTATTTGACTTTATGGTATAAAATTGATTAAAAATAGGTGCCTTGAGAAGGATACACAAGGATATCTCTTGGTGTATTCTATATAGATTAAATTAAAATTTAAGATATATATGCTAGTCGCAGTCGTATGGCGCGACATGGAAAACATAAGCTAAATGCAATATATAATTATATAGTATTTTTTTCTTGAATTTGATTATACTATTATGCAGAGATATATGAAATTTTATATATCTATTTAGACCATTTTAATAATATTAACGTCTTGCAAGATTAAAGTATATACTAAAATGTAAGATATATTAGACTTTATTTCATTATAATATAAAACTTTATTGAATGCTCAGTATTATGGTTAGAAATAGGGTTAGGGTTAAGGTTAACATCATTGTTAGTGCTACAACTAGGGTTAGCATCAAGGTTAGGGTTTGGTTTAGGTTTAGATTTATGGTCAAGGTTAGGATTTAGGATTACTATTAGGATTATAGTTAGGGTTAGGGTTTAGTGTTAGGGTTAAGTTTATGGTTAGGGTTTAGTATTAAGGTTAAGGTTAGTATTAAGGTCAAGGTTAAGGTTCACATCATTGTTAGGGTTAGGGTTAGGGTTTAGGGTTAGGGTTATGATAATGGTCAGGGTTTATATCATGGTTTGGGTTAGTGTCAAGGTTGGGTTTGGTTTAGGTTTAGGATTATGGTTATGATTAGGGTTAAGGATTATAATTAGGATTATGGTTATGGTCAGGGATATGGTTAGTTATTAATATTAGGGTTCAGTTTATGGATAGGGTTAGGGTTTATTGTTAGTGTTACAATTATGTTTACGATTTATATCAATTTAGGGTTAATATAACCATAGTTACAATTAGGTTTAGCGTTAGGGTTAGAATTATAACTAGGTGTAGGGCTAGGTTTATGAATTGATTTATGATTATTTAATGTAGGGTTAGGCTTAGGTTTAGGATTATCGTTAGAGTTACGTTTAGGGTCAGGGTTATGGTTAAGTTTAGGGATAGAATTATGGTTAGGGTTAGGGTAAATGTTAGGGTTAGGTTTTAGGGTTTGGGCTAAAGAGCATTGCTTGGTTTTAGGGCAATGGGTTGGCTAGGATTTGGATTAGGGTAAGGGTTACAATTGTGGTTAGCATTAGAATAATGGTAGAGTTAATTTTAGGATTTGGGTTATGGTTAAGTTTAGGGTTAGAATTATGGTTATGGTTATTGTTAGGGTTAGTATCAAGGTTAAGTTCTAGTCTTATGGTTATTGTTAGGATTTACATCATGATCAAGGTTAAGGATTTAGGGTTAGAGTTAGATTATAGTCAATGTTAGGGTTTACATTCGGGTTAAGTTTTGAGTTATGGTTTGTGTTAAGATTTAATGTTATTGTTTAGGGTTGAATTTGAGATAATGGTTAAGATCCAAATCATAGTTAGGGTAAGGATTTGGGTTAAAAATATGTTTATTGTAGGGTTAGGATTTAGGGTAAGTGTTATGATTAAGGCCAGGGTTTACTATTATGGTTATGGATATGGTTAGTGTTAGGATTCACATCATGGTTAGTGTTATGTTTTACATCATGGTTAGGGTTATGGTATGAGTTAAGATTTAGTGTTAGGTTTAACATTATCATTAGGGTTAGGGTTAAGGAATAGGGCAAAGGATTATGGTTAGGGACAAACATAGGATTAGTTTGTGGGTTAGAAAAATATTTAGGTTTAGGGTCGTTATTAGGTCGTGCTTAAGCTTACTATTGGGTTTAAAATCATAGTTAGAGATAGTATTGGAGATAAAATAACACTTAAGATTTAGGTTTAGGGTTATGGTTTGGATTATTGATGCATGGGATACTGGTCTACAAACACCCCAATAGGCTATACTTATTGTTTTCACAACTTGACCTTAGAATCCCTTAAGGTTTTCTAGTCTTCTCCTTCACCAAACAACTCAAATTTGGATTACCAACTCAATCAATCAAAATAAAATCACCTAGGGTCTTCACATGACCCAAAAAAATTGGCTCATAAACCAACACATACCCATTTGCTTGGTTTACACAGAACCCTCTTACTCGGGTGCAACCTAGGCCTTATCCTAGTAGGCCTGCCAGATGGGTTTTTCAAACTTAATTCAATTTTTTCCCAAAACACTAACAAAATAAATTAGACTTCCAGATACCCTTCTGGTTGTTACATACAATATGTGAAAATAAACTATGGTTCTTTTGGACAAAATATCCAGACCAATAGCCTGCTACACACCAACTAGGCCCAATTAGCCGTCTTTTCCGAAGTAAGTATCAAAAAATGGTACAAACACAAAACCAAACATAAAAAATGTCTTGAAAAATATTCCAAAACAATATATTTTCCATGTTTAAAGCCAATAAAAACTCATTTGATAGGTTAGATATCAAAACCCACTTTTTAGACCTCCTAACCTAGGGCTTTCTCAAAACAACTCTTCCATTCACTTCCAGACTTGAACAAGGGTCATTTTACCTTTATTCAACCCCCAAAAACATCTTCCAACATAGAAACACCACCTTGTTAAGCTACTTCTTCTGCTACTATACCCATGCCTCCATTTTCATACTTTTTTTCTCACACAAACAATCACTTTTATTGATGATCACCTGTTCAATCCCTTTTCCCTACATTCTTTCCATTGGTTTCACTAAAAATACATTTATAGGGTTTCATTCCTCAAGGAACAATAATGACATAAAGAGGAATGAGCTCTAACTTATCATTTTGAGACCAAAATAACACAAAATGTGCATCTACAATAGTGTTCTTTGGAATAGTCAAAATAAATGATTCAAAACAGATGTAAAAACATTCAAAATGGATTAAAATTCTCATTAATACCCAAAGGAATCACCTACAATCAATTTCCAAATAAAAAATTAAAGAAAACAATACAAAACTAGCAAGTAGTTTCCAGATTTTTGTATCAAAAAAGAGTGTAGTATGTACAATGCAATAATGATTGCTTCCCAAACTTCAACCTTAATTCTCCAAGTCATGTAGCATGATTTATAGACCAACGTAAACCTTACAAAACTGACCATAACCACCTTTCCCCTTAACAAACATCTAAACCTCTTGTTTGGCTAACTAATCATTGGGTTTTTTAATTTGAATTTGACAACACTAGACATAATCCCCTTAATCCTAATTTGTCAACACCAAAGGCTTTATTTGAGCCTTATTACATCAAAATTACTCAACACAACCTAATTAAACTAATTATGAATCCTTTGTTCCATTTTTACATATTTAGACTTATTGACCCCTATTAGATCCATTTGCACTCAAAACTCATTTCATTCTTCCTCTTCCATTCAAATGCCTTAATAGTATTTATTAGAACATTTTTATGTCCTTTAGACCATTGAATCCATGTTCTATACCAGAATGGCTTCATGTGCATCCATGTCACAGGATGTACTCTTGCACCATACTCAACCCCTAGGAAAAATATCTTGTCCCAAGAGAATAGGGGTCTTGTTTGTACTCCATGCATCCTTCTCAAAGCCCACCTACACCTTTCAAAACCTACAACAAACTCCTACAAATGAGTAGATAAAAAAAATTTATTGGATCTCTAATTTAGATAGTCATCTATGGACTACTGTTGCACCATGTTCCCTACCTTTGTGAGGTCCAAATGACCCCAAACTCCATTCATCCTTGAAGGACTAGCACTGTCCTTAATTTTTCATACTTAGAGGGAACTCAACAATCCCTATTATCACACTAGTGTGCACCTTCCTTTTGTTGTCAGGAATAGAATGTTGTTGCCCTTCTCATTTCTTTCCAAGCCCCTAATCACTACCTTTTGTTTCCATCGCCTTAGAAACCTGCAAACTCACATACTCCTTCCTACCAATGCATATTACACTGGATTTAAAGATATGATTATTTTTTAGAGGAGTTGATGTAAATCTCTTACCATCCTTGTCAACAACATATGTGTTCAAGAACCAATCATGCAATGTCCTTCTCTTTTATTGCCAAGGCCTTCCTAAGAGTACATGACAACCTGTCATAGCAACAATGTCACACAATACCCTATCATGATAATCGCTAGTGGTAAAATCTACATATGCTAGCTCTTGGACTACTAGATTTTGTTCATCTGTTAACCAAGTGGCTTTGTAGGGTCTATTATGTGGTATTCTTACTAAATTTAACTTCTCAACCATCTCTTGAGAAACCAAGTTATCAAAAGAACCTGAATCAATTATCATCCTACATACTTTACCATGACTCAAGCATTCAGTTCTAAAAATGGATACCTAGTGTTGTACCTGCTACAACCTTTGTCCTCTTCCAAACATTAGAAAGTCACCCTCAGGTTATTAAGCAACAATACCAATTTTCTCTTCTTCTGGTTGTTCTCCCCCTTGGGCCAACTGAATTCTTTTCTCAGTCTTCTTGCCACCTTGTTCATTCATTGGATACTTGAAGGAAGTGTGCCCAACTCCATTTCATGTGAAGCACCTTCCCATAAAGACTCCTGATCCTCTACCTGATCTAAATCTACCTCCACCTCTATATCCACCTCTCTGATCAAAAAATGACTCCTTACCCTTACCATTGGTGCCTTATCCTTGTCCTTCATTGTTAGGCTTGCTGCCCTTTCCTCTATATGCATTACTTCTATCACTTCCTCCTTATCTCTCTTGCTTCCTCTTTACCTTTTCTTCAACCCTTATAGCCAACTGAAAACACTCTCCAAGTTTCTTTGGTATAGTCAAACCAATCTCATCTTGGAAGTTGTATCTAAGCCCATTGAGATATCTTGCAACCTTCACATCCTCATCTTCCAATCCACATCTTATAATCGACTTGTGGAATTGCTCAGTGTAGGTCATCAGATCCATGTCTTTTTGTTTTAGATTTTGTCTCAACCTCTTTGTATGAATAGCATAATCAGATGGAATGAATTGATCCTTCATAATGGCCTTCATCCTACTCCATGTGGTGATCTTAGTCATCCCTCATTTTTTTCTCTCTTTCTACATAGTACTCCACCATGTTAGAGCAGTACCTCTCAACTTTGTGCTGGCAAAGTTCACCTTCTTGTCCTCATTCATGTCTGCATACTCAAAGTAGTTTTCTAGGGTATCAATCCACCCCAATACCTCTTCAACCTTTCTTGAAATGTTGCATTATCCCTTCTCATTTGTCTCATCTCTCTATCACTTTTTGCTTCTTGTTCTTTCCTTTCTCTCCTTTCCATATCCAAGGTCTCTTTCAACTCTTGGTTCTCCCTGGCTCTTTGTTATTTAAGAGGCATCTTGTATATACCCCAACTAGTACACTACTTCTCCTTCTTCCTTACTTCCCTCAAGAATCTACAAGTGGCTCTGATACAACTATGATGCATAGGATACTGGTCTACAAACACCCCAATAGGAAATACTTATTGTTTTCACACTTGACCTTAGAATCCTTGAAGGGTTTCTAGTCTTCTCCTTCACCAAAGAACTCAAATTTGGATTACCAACTCAATCAATCAAACTAACATCACCTAGGGTCTTCACATGCCCCAATGGAATTGGCTCAGCAACCAACACATATCCATTTTCTTTGTTTACACAAAACCCTCTTACCCAGGTCCAACCTAGGCCTTATCCTAGTAACCCCACCAGTTGAATCTTTCAGATAATTCAATTTTTTCCCAAAACAGTTACAAAAAACATTAGACTTCTAGATACCCTTTTTAAAGTTACATAACATATGTGAAAATAAACTATGGGTCTTTAGGACAAAATATCCAGACCAACACCCTGCTACACACCAACCAGCCCTAATTAGCCCTCTTTTCCAAAGCAAGTTCCAAAAAAAAGTCTTGCAAAATGTTCCCAATCAATATATTTTCCAGGTTTCAAGGAAAGACACAATCATTTGGTAGGTTAGATATCAAACCCCCCTTTTTAGGCTTCCTAACCTAGAGCTTTCTCAAAACCACTCCTCCATTCACTTCCAAACTCAACCAAGGGTCATTTCACCTTGTGCTCAACCCCAAAAAACATCTTCCAGCATAAGAAAACCACCGTGTTAAGCTACTTCTTTTGTTGCTACACCCATGCCTCCATTTTCATTTTTTTTTCTCAAACAAATAGTCACTTTTCTTGATGATCACCTATTCAATCTCTTTTCCCTACATTATTTTCATTGGTTAGGTTAAAAATACATTTATAGGGTCTCATTCCTTAAGGAACAACAATGATATAAAGAGGAATGAGCCCTAACTTATCATTTTGACACCAAAATAACAAAAAATATGCACCTACAACAATGTTCTTTGAAACAGTCAAAATAAATGATTCAAAACAGATGTAAAAACCTTCAAAATGGATTAAAATGCTCATAAAAACCCAAAGGAATCATCTACAATCCATTTCCAATCAAATATTAAAGAAACCAATATAAAATTAGCAAGTAGTTTCCAGATTTTTGTATTCAAAACAAGTGCAGTCCGTATAATGCAATAATGATTGCTTCCCAAACTTCAACCTTACTTCTCTGAGTCATGTAGCATGAGTTATAGACCAACATAAACCTTCCCAAGCTATCCATAACCACCTTTCCCCTTAACAAACATCTAAATCGCTTATTTAGCTAACTAAACATTGGGTTTTTAAATTTAAATTTGACAACACTAGACATAATCCCCTTAATCCTAATTTATCAACACCAAAGGCTTTATTTGAGCCTTATTACATCAAAATGACTCAAAAAAACCTAATTAAACTCATTAGTCATCCTTTGTGCCATTTTTACATATTTAGACTTATTGACCCTTCGTAGATTCATTTGCACTCAAAACTCATTTCATTCTTCCTATTACTTTCAAATGCCTTAATAGGCAATATTATATGATTTTTATGTCCTTTAGACCATTGAATCCATGTTCTATACCAAAATGGCTTCATGTGCCTCAATGTCACACGATGTGCTCTTGTGCTAATTATCGATAGAGTTATGGTTTTCATCGTTGTTGGGGTTAGGGTTTAAATAAGGGTTAGGATTATGGTTAAAAATACATCATGCTTAATGTTAGGTTTATGGTTAAGATTATGGTTAATGTTGGGATTTACATCATGGTTAGGGTTATGATTATAGTAATGGTTAGGGATTAGGATTATGGTTAGGGTTAGGTATACATCATGCTTATCATTAGTGTTAGGGGTAGTTTTATGGTGTTATAGCTAGGGTCTACAACATGGTCAAGGTTAGGAATATATTTTAGGTTATGGTTAGGGTTAATATTATGATATGTCATAGTTGGTGTTAGGTTTAGGGTTACAATTATAGATAGGGATAGGGTTTACATCTTGGTTAGGGTTAGCATTAAGGTCAGGGTTATGATTATGGTTAGTGTCTATATTATGGTTAAGGTTAGACTTAGGGTTGGGGCTATTGTTAGTGTTATAGTTAGAATTATTGTTAGGGAGGATTAGGATTATGGTTACAACTAGGGTTTATATCATGTGAGGGTTCAATTTAAGATTATGGTAGGGTCTACATCACATTGAGGGTAAGGATTTGGATTACAAATATGTTTATTGTTAGGGTTAGGATTTAGGGTAAGGTTTATGATTAAGGTTACTATTTATTGTTATGGTTATGGATATCGATAGGGTTAGGATCTTTATATCATGGCCAATTTTATGGTTTACATCATGATTAGGATTGTGGTTTGGGTTGAGATTTAGTGTTAGGGTTAGTATTATCATTTGGGTTAGGGATTAGGAAAAAGGCTACGTATTATGGTTAGGGACATACTTTGGAGTAGGTTGTGGGTTAGAAACATAGTTAGGTTTGGGGTCATTATTTGGATTGACTTAGGCTTAGTGTTGGGTTTAAAATTATAGTTAGAGTTAGTATTCTAGATAAAATAACACTTATGATTTACATTTAGGGTTACGGTTAGAGTTATGGTTTACATCATGGTTGGGGTTACCTATGATGAGAATAAGGGTTAGGATTACGGTTAGGACTACATCATGGTTAAGGTTAAGTTTAGGGTAAGGGTTATGGTTAATGTTGGGAATTACATCATAGTTAGGGTTACAATTATAGTAATGATTAGGAATTACGATTACATCATGCTTATCATTATTGTTAGAGTTAGGATTAGTTCTATGATGTTAGGGTTAGGGTCTACATCATGCTCAAGGTTAGGAGTATATTTTGGGTTATGGTTAGGGATGGGTTTTAGGGTTAGTGTTAAAGGTTATTGTAAAGTTAGTGTTTTGGGTTAGGGTTATGATTAGGGTTAGGTTTATAATGTTTACTTTTTCTTATGGACTACAAATCATAAGAGTTAACTATTGATTTTTTAATTATTAAGATGAAAATTTGTGCTCAAAATGAGGTAGGGTCTCCAAATTATTTTAGTAAAAAAAATTGATTTTAACTATTATTTTTGTTTTATTAAATCAATTTAAAAAGTAATAAATTTATATACAATTGAAACTATTTTATAAATAAATATTTCTATATATAATTTAGATCTTGTATACATTTTTA
The DNA here is from genome assembly GCF_030272615.1 of Cryptomeria japonica. Classification (NCBI taxonomy): domain Eukaryota; kingdom Viridiplantae; phylum Streptophyta; class Pinopsida; order Cupressales; family Cupressaceae; genus Cryptomeria; species Cryptomeria japonica. The sequence continues at coordinate 145,308,651 of NC_081408.1, read as the reverse complement.
TTTATGTAAAATAAAATTTTAGAATAAAAATGAATTTTAAGTATCTATAACTTGCATACATTTTCATCTATATAAAATATATATAGACACACTTATTTTTAATACACAACTTCTAAATATCTTGTGTCCTTGTTGCAATTTTCATTTGTGATTCTCATGTTTCTAGTGCCATAGCTGAAAAACACCGATGATGACACAAACCTTGGTGTACCTAGTATAGGAAGCAACTGAAATATATATGACAAGACAACATATAGTAGAAGAGGAAGAAAAGCTACAAAAGAATAAATATGGTAGTTGGGATTTAATTCAACACTCTCCCTCAATCACAACTGCCATCTATAATACCCAAGTTGCTTTGTTGATGCACAAAACTTTCTTTTCCCTATGGTTTGGTGAAGATGTCTACATGTTGATCTTCTAACTTGCAATGTTCCAAAAATATTTCTCCATTATTGATCAACTCTCTAATGAAATGATACTTTGTGGCTATATAATTGCTTCTTTTGTGAAAAACTAGATTCTTTGACAATGCTATAGCTGAGTTGTTGTCACATATATCTTTGTTGGTTATTCTTGTTCATGCCTCAATTATGTGAACATTCTTCTCATCCATACTGCTTGACAAGCTGCCCCTATAGCCACTACATACTTTGCTTTAGGTGATGGCCGATTAACTATTGGTTGTTTCTTTTATGCCCAAGATATTATGCCTTATCCAAAATGAAAAACATTGTATAAAGTTCTCTTCCTATCATCTATAATCCTTGCACAATAAGTGTCATTGTATCCTATTAGCTTGAAATATTTTAACCTTGATTAGAGAATTTCATAGTTCCTTGTCCCACTGACATATTTCAAAATTCTTTTTCTAGCTTGCTAATGAGAAACTTTTGGAGACTCCATGAACCTTTAAATAAGAATAACTTCAAACATTCTATCTGACCTTGTGGCTATTAAATGCATAAGACTACCAACGAGTTTTTTATGGGTAAATGCTAAAACTTTGTCACGTTGGAAACCAACTTATCAACACAAGTTAATTTAAGTAGTTCTAACTAAAAATGAATTTTAATCAAACATATGGTCTATATAGATTCATTATAGCTAAGTTATATAAGGGGCACAACATTTCAAATTGGAAATATCTACTAAATGTATATTTTATACCACTTTGGGTCTAATTACCAAAAAAAAAATAATTGATGTTTCAACAACTCTTATAAATAATGTTTTTTTGAAATGTAAAAATACCCTTTTATAGATCAATAAGTGAATTTTCCAAAATAGATATCTTCTAATATTTTAATTAGTTTTAATATTTTATATTTTATTTTTAATGAAAGTAGGTCATTGGCACTAAAATAGAGGGTTGATTATCTTGTTAAGGAGAAATACTAAAATTTATTTAAAATTTTTGGAAAAAATATGACGTTGTACAGAAAATAATCTATGTCAAGATGATATAACTATTTTCTAATTTGGATAAATAGTTAATAAAAAAAGTGGTGGGAATTCCAAATAGTTATATTTGAGGACACACAACGTTTTAAATTTATTAAAAAATATAAATTATAATAAACAATATATCCATGCACTAAAGTTCCAAGTTATCGATATATATAAAAAAAATTGAAAAAAAAAAGGTAAAATTTACTAAATAAAGTGTGGTGGCTTGTTTAACTTCAATTTAAGCATTTTATCAACAACTAAATTATAGTGTTTACTTTAGAAAAACCTACATTCAAATAATTTTTTAATTTTTTCTTAAAATTAAAAATATAATTTAAATTACAAACATAAAATAGACAAAAAGGTATAAATTTCATTAGTTTACATCATTCAAAATTCAAAACATATTTTTTACTTTCTATTGATTTAATTTAAAAAGTTGGATTTACATCTGGTCCTTTGTCATCTTTACTCAATTTCAAACCCATCAAAATAGTTGTTCAAGATGCTTTGGAATTTATCATATTGAGCCTCTTCAAACTATCATTTGCATACTTTGATTTTGAGATGAATATAAATTTATCATTTTTGATTAATTGAATGCCAACAAAGTATATCGTTAATTCCAAATCAATCATCTTAAATTCTTTTTTCACAGTTGGTTTGAACTTGTCAATTGACAAATCACATGTGAATATCAAGTCATGAATATATAAACAAACAATTATGATCTTACCTTACTCACTCATGTTGGTATATAATGTAGGCTCATTGTTGCACCTATTGAAATCATTTGTAAAAGATAAGAATCAATTATGATATACGATGATCTTGGGGCTTGTTTAAGTGCATAGAGTTCCTTCTTGATCTTGTAAACATTATTTTCATGACCCAAAATTTCATACCCAGGTGGCTACTCCACATAGACCTCTTCTTATAAATAAATCTTCATCAAACTCACAAGTGAAATGGAATAGGAGAATGTTAGAGTAGACAAGTTGGAACAATATTAAAACATGGTTTCATTATAAGATGTCCAAGAAGGTTTACAAAAACATCTAACTCCTTGCAATGAAATACTTGAATGGTTAACAACATTATTGGAACCACCACTAGACGTATAAATAGTTCTTATTGACTTTAAGATATTGATGTAAAATATTGAATTCCCTAAGGAAAAATGTAGACTATTAAAGATAAAGTATGTGAGAAAAGAGAACATGATCAAAGAAAAATAATTGCATCTTTCTACCACCATAGTTAATAAGGATAATTGTAGCATTACAACTGATGATTACCAAATTACCATAGTACACCCCAAATAAACATCAAGAGTCCAAGAAATTGATGCTTTGATGGAAAATATTAAGGTTAGAGTTGCTAGGCCAATGAAGGATAAATTGAAAATCAAATAACAAAAAGCACATATAGAATACTTAGAGTGTTCGACAAAGAAATAGTGCAACATACACCAAAAATGATGGAATTTACAATGCATCCTATAATAATGTCAAAAGAAGATGTTGAGGCAAAAAAAGTCATCAAGGATGAGAATTGTATATATTAGAAGATTATATTTAAGATACATTGAAAAAGGGGAAAAAAGTTATCCAAAAAGTGATAGAAAGATATTCAGTTGCTTCTCAACAAAAAAGAAAATGATTTAAGAAAGCCCATAAAATTTGCTTGAGGAAAACTGAGAAAGAGATAAATAAGGCAATAGGTTGGATAGGCAATTAGGATAGGAAAATGCAAGATTGGATGAATGCATAAAAGGAATGGATGATATTTCCTTAACAACTTAGAAATTGAAAGTTTTCCATGTTACAATCATTGATAAGCTTATAGTTAATTTAATAGAAAAGTGAGAATGAGAAAAAGATGAACATGAAATTTAAAAGTTTAGAGATTATTTAATCAATAAAATGTTTGATTCCCTAGTTCAAGTGAACAAGGAGCTAATAGAAAATGCAAGGAAAATAAAAAATATAATTGTTGATTATGCAAATGAGACAAAAGGTAGAGACATGATAAAACATAGCCTAAATTGCCAAGATAACGATAAAAATGTCAATTTAGTACTCTCTCAAAAGTTACAAGGGATGAAATGAGTGCAGTATTTGCTATGGTCAATGAATTTACATGCAGGGTTGATGAAGAGATGAGGATTGAAAAACGATCTGAAATATTTTGAGTGAGTATAGTCAGGGTTTTTGTTGCCACTGGTTATTTAATATTAGGCCATTACCAAAATACATTTTCATAGGCATTGCAATTTTTACTAGAAAAAAGAGCATTCAAAAGATGACAAGTTTTGTTGACTTAGCCAACCTTCTGATTGAAAGGATCTAAAATATTCCTTTTTTCCAAGCTAACATTATTTAATATTTATGAAACTATCATGTATTTTTAATCCAAAAAGGAACTTTAATTGTATTGGTCTCAAAGGTTTTAGACTCTATAAAAGGCTAGAGACTTGTTAGTTTTATCGATTCGAAATCAGAGAGACTTGTGGAGCTAAGATTTCTAGTCAATTTATAGGTTAAATTCTTTATTTCTCTTTGCCATCAGTAATACCATTTGTCTATATTTTGCATACCATTTTGTTACAAAGGTTATCAGGTTGATGTAAATCTCTATTAAGGATATTGTTGCCATATTTTTGTAATTTCATTGTGTAGTGTATGTCCTTCAAAGATATCTATTTTTTAGTTAATTTTTGTCAAGTATAGATTTTTTCTCTTCTTTAAATAGGTTATCAAGGTATGCAAGTGTAAATCATTGAAACTTAGATTTATTTTTAATCAGTCTTTCCCTTAATCTTTTTTCTCTTTGTGAAATTTGAGATATGAAAAGTTAAATCCTAGATTAATTCAATGAGCTATCTTAGATTGAATCTTTATTGAGCTATCTCCTCATAGTGGCAACGATTCCAAGACAATATTGATTTTGATGCAATGTTGGGAAATGTCAAATAAAGGTAGCTTCATACTTTCTACCACTATGTTCTTATGACTTTTTCATATTTACATTTGTAGTGTAAACTTGAAGCCTTTGGTCATTTTGATGCAGTATTATTCTTTATTTTTATACAATGTGCATAGTTACAATGATATATAGAAGTAATTAAATATTGATTTGTTTATCTCTCATGTAAATTTTATTGTTGTGTTTTAAGGATTCTATAAAGTTTATGTCAAAATGATGAACTCCTTATAATTGTTATCAATATCCTGTGAATATGTAAAATTTATCTATGTTTAGAAAATAAATTAGATTTTTTGTATAGTCACCCCCTTTGTGATCCCTTGTCATCTCCAAAATGGGCTAAAAAATAAAAGGTTTCCCCTCATCCTTAAAACTTGGTGGAAAATAGTTTTATACATAGATATTATGTAAATTAATCAATTTGTCAGAATTAGCTTATAAATTTTAGGGCAAGTAGCTATAAAAATAATTGTAAACTGCAAAGATTATTATTTTCGTACAATACAATTATCTAAATTAAATAGTTGCTACCAAGATTGTCAATTATAAGTTCTCTTGATGCCAAAAACCTTAGGCACAAAAAATAATCATTTCAATAAAACTTATAAAATATTAAAATTAATAAGTTATTTTTAACTAGAAATATTTTAGTCTTAGAAGCTACAAAAAAAATAAAAAATACATAAATTGTAATTTTAATTAACCAAGTTTTATTTAAATTGAATAATTACCATCTAATGATTTCTACTACTCCGAATCCTCTTAATCTGTTATTGAATCCTAATAAAAAAAGTTATCATTTTCTATAAATAAAAGATCACAAATATTAAAATTAATTAATTACTTTCCAAAACAAATCATTGTCTAACATTGTCTAGACAGCCTAAGTAGTAAGAAGAATAAAATGGCAGGATTTCAATTTTGCCCATATGACAACTTAACATCACAGTAAATATAATTTAATAGAAAAGGAACAATACATAATTAAAATAGGTTGAAATCTCCAAGACAGGAGAATACATAATTAAGAAGGTGGTATGTTGGCAAAAGATAAGTACTAAAAATATTGTTCAAAGTTCACATGTGAAGGGATGAGGGACATGCATATGGCAGCGATGAACATAGCGATCAATAAGATCACGAGAACGTGAAGAGATCATAATATCGCAAAAGCAGCCTAACTTCATTTTCCTGATGCCCCTGCAACAACGCCAATTAGGGTGCTTCGTCATACCTCCATTTGAAATACAAGGGTTCACCCTACTCAGGGCTTCATATTCATTGCGACAAGTACTCGGGACACCCCCCACCTGCACAGTATACATACTCATCACCACAACAGCACAAATCAGAATCGCCATGGCCTTAGTCATCTTTACTTTCAAGAAAACAAAAATTGCAATGGATGATTCAATCCATTTGCTTCCCTCTTTTTATAGACTTGGAAGGCCACGAGTTGGCACTGGAATCAACATAGACGGTGGTGAATGTCACGTGGACAAAAAAGATTTTATTTTATCTATCAAACACTAAAAAATCCTCGATAAGCAAAAGAATAAACAATGAATTTGTGAGCTGGCGAGTCCCTTTTCATGGTAATTTATGTTAGAAATGACACGCATTGGTTAAAAGAGAGCACCGACCAAAGATAAAGCCAAGAGTTTTGATCCTCGTTTTGATCTAATTTAAGAAAGTTCGCTTTGGCGTTAATGTGTTTGTTGAGTGCTTGTTATAACAATCATGTAGTACAGAATTTGTATGAAAGATTATAGGGCCAGAACTTAGAGTTTGGTGTACATGTCAACAAATAATAATAATACTTGTCCCTGTTTTAGCAACCGTATCTTTTTCGAACAAGAGATGCAAAGCAGCGAAGTTCCTGCCCAGAGATGCAGGGACTGAGTTTGCATAAAAGAGGCGGTCAATGTTTCGAACAATGAAAAATTGTAAAATGGTTTTGTATTCATGGGTACACATCTCTGCAATAAAGTAGTTATCAGCTTATTTCAAAGAGGAAAATCGATAGTTTCTGAATGAAATAGGACTAGTTTCTGTAGCCCAACATCCAGATCTTGTTAAGCTTTATGATTGCTGTGTAGAGGGAGATGAGCTGCTATTGTTTTTTAAATCAAATTGTCTATTAAATTTTACTTGAAAAGATTACATACTTAAGAGACACAACCAATTCCTACAAATTTGAGTTTAAAATTAATAGCTACCAACTATTAAAATTAGATATTAAGAAAGCATCAAACTAAAACTAACACCACCAATATTTCCAGGCTGAAGAACCCACAGTTTATTTTAAATGATTGTTACATAAAATCTGGATAACATAGATTTGCAAACTCTTCTTTTAAATTTTTTTTCAATAAATTATATCATTGTTCCATACATTATTAAACTAGCACGCTCTATGTTCATGCTAGCTTCAGACGAAATGAGAAAGTCTTATGGTGGGAACGTAACATTAACAAAGAAATTTGATCACTGAAAAACACTGCCTGCACTGATTTGTTCAACAGCACCATATGTTAAACCAACTCAAAATAATAAGTGGTACAGAGGATAAGTACTTCACATTTAAGACACTACATTGCTTTCCTGATAATCATCTCAAAGATCATATTTTTATCAACAAATTAGCATTTCTATGATTCAATAACTATAAGAGTGCAATCCACTCAGAAATAATTGCTAAGCTGGATTTGAATTCACAATTGTATTATAAAGAAAAGTCATCGTACACTAGAATTGCATTTAAGGGAAGTCATTTGAGGCAGTTCTTGATTTTACATCCGTGGCAATATTTGTACATATCCAAAATCCCGGTCGGTACAAGTGATGCTTCTAGTTTATACTATTCATTCGGAGACTGTTTTTAACTGCATTTGAAATCCAAGTTGAAAAAAAGATCCATTAAGTGGAATCGAGAAAAGATTTCAAATGGGGTCAAAATTCACTCAGTAGACAAGCAAAAATTTATAAAAGAGAAAAGTAAAACAATCGAATGTTTTGCAATTTGAATGGTGAATTGTCAACTGAGACAAGATACCTTCATCCCACAAAGATTTATGTACAAAAAACATATGGTACATAATTTTTTGGAATTGCACCACAAAGCTCTATCATCGGTACCTGGTCATGATTTACATCTTCATTACCTTTACTAGGTTGTAATGGGCATTCTTAAACAAAATTTCAAAAGATCATTGTGATCAGTCTTCCTGGAGATGCTTGTAACTCAGATTTCCCCGAGTCAGTTTCTCTGGTGCATTTTTCACATGGAGATTCTGTAACAACTTCAATTACAATGATGTAGCCAGAAGCAATGTCATCTGATTTTCTGGTAGAGTTGCTATTGAACTATTCCCATCTGTAATTGTACATATTTATCTCCTTGAAGGAAAAGTACAATAGTATACAGTCTCCATACTAATGATTTTTTATTTACTAACAATGCGGGTTTCATCAGAAAATATTAGGGCATGGTTCTATGGAAGACCGTGATGCCTTTATACAAAGCCTTTTAAGTGATAGTCACAATAATAATTAGGTCTAGCAAGTGAATTTGAATATCCGTTCTGCCCTAAAATTCAGAATTTGAAGTCCCCTAAAATTAAAAATTTCTGAAGACTACTCTTTGAGTAGATTGGAGAGAATTAGGAGGTATAGCATTTCTACTCATATCAATGAAATTATTTCTACTACTAATGATTAAATAAGCACGGATTAATGTCAGAAATCGTGAAACTTAATGCCTGAGAAAACAGTACTGTGACGAGTATCTTTTGTCAGATTTCAATGCCACGACAGAAAACATAGGCCAAACAGAGTGGGAATTTTTAACTACTGATGATGCGAGCATTACAATGACCAGCCAAATTCTAGACTTTTCTTTCATAATCACTCGCAACATCTAGGGAAAATCTTCTTCTAGCTTTATACTCAAATGTACTTCTAAGACATGGAGAACAAATTATTAGGCCAAACAGAGTGGACATTTTCAACTACTGATGATGCAGAGCATTACAATGACCAACCAAATTCTAAACTTTTCTTTCATGATCATGGTTCTCAAAACAGATAGGGAAAATCTTGTTCTCACCTTATACTCAAATGTACTTTTGAGACGTGGAGAACAGATTATTAGGCCAAACAGAGAAGGCATTTTCAACTAATGTTGATGCAGGGCATTACAATGACCAAGTAAGTGTTAAAATTTAATATTCATGAGTTTGGATTGGACAGTACATAGGCATTCGCAGCTATCACCATATGTGTAGGAGTTTGCAGATAAGTATGGTTCAAATGAACAGTTGGCAATTAGGGTTTTATGTTTTGGGTGGAGATAGAGTAACTGTCCTTTCTGTGAATTCATCGTAAAAGTTTTCAATGATTTTTCTAGTTCTCTCTAATTTTGAGTCTTGACAAGGTGGTTTGGGCATATACATTGGGGAAAATAAAATGAACGTGTAAACTGAAGGTAACAACTTTGAGCTTGATCTTGTTATTCTTAGCAGAAGCAAGGTCAAATGAATTTGTCTATTTTCCAAAGAATTCCAGAGCTCAAATGACCACCTGATCTGGCAACCTGGTACTCTAATATTATTCTTTTTTACAGTATCTTGTATTTGTTAATTCCTAGCTTAGTTTGTTCATAGGTCAAATCAATTTCTTTATAGTTCCAAATCTCCTGTAGATCCCAAATGGCTTTCTAATCTTCAACCTAGCACTATGCTGATTTTATAATTTGTTTATAGCATCCTGCATTTAATTTCCTTCCAATTTTTTTGTTCAACAAAGACTAAACTTGGTTTGCAACACTCGATTTTATGCAAAGTTGTCTTTGCTTATGCTAAGTATCGAAGCCTGAATATTCCATGTACTAAAAGTATTTTTCTAGGTTGTCATCTATCAGTTACTAGATTAACTTGTTTTGTAGTGGAGTCCTTAAATCGAACCCCCACCACATGTGTTTGGCAAGGTACTCTAATTTTAAAGACTTCAGAGGTTGCTTTGCCACTGTACACAAACATGTACCCTTCAAATTAAACCTCCTTTTCTTTTGATCCCCTCTTTCTAGCTGAGCAAACAACTTTTTATTTTTTCTTTGTCATAGGTCCATTTTCTGATCATTTTCCTTTTCTTCTCCTGATATTTTATGTTCAAACTCGAGATTTGCCTTATCTCCATGCGCTGAATCTTGAAAGATCAATATTGATCCATCACCTTGCCTTTTCATCAAAGGATTATCCTTCAACTATTCTATCAACATTGTTGCATCAATGGACGCTCTTTGAACCTGATTTGAAGCTCTCACATGTCACAGTCCTAGTGAATATACAATCTTTTCCTTTCTAGATCCCGTGGAATATAGATGTTCTCAAGTGGGGTTTCTAGGCCTCAATCAAAAGAGTTTGGACTCCTTGAAGTTCCTTTTTTTGTTATAAGTTTGAGAAAGTGTCAGTCACATGATTTGAAGCTATCACATGTCACATGATTTGAAACTATCACATGTCACAGTCCTAGTGAATATACAATATTTTCCTTTGTAGATCCCTTGCAATATAGATGTTCTCAAGTAGGGTTTCTAGGCCTCAATCATAAAATTTGGACTCAGGTACCCTTTTTTCTTAAAAGTTTTGGAAAGGGCCACTTGAGACTGTTTGGATAGAGATATTTACTAACTCCATTCACTTGATTTCATACACTTGGAAACCAATATGCACAAAGCCTTTGTCCTCTATGGGCCTGATGGTTCCCTTTCTATTATTTGGGATAAATGGATAAAATTAAGTATGCTTACAGTATAGACCAAACATATTCTCCAACTGAAGACTTAACCTTCTCAGGCTAAGGTTTATTTATGTCCAAATTCACATAGATCTAAATATAAGAAACATGAATTTAGAAGATGGTGCAATTATTGTAACCATGTATTCTCCTAGCTAGTTCGGTTTGCAAATTACAAACCTTTTGAAATAACTACTCATTCCCAAATTGCAGTACTACCTCTTCAAAAAATCCAAGAGAACATGCATGGGATAGCACATTTTCCATTTTCTAGAAGTTGCCTTTGGATTAGCTTTGGATACCATGAAGATTGAATAACTCTTGTTGTGATGGAAATTAGTAAGGTATACTCATATATGAAACAAAATTAATTTTCCTAGATTCACATTTGTAGTATGCTAGTGCTCTCTTAAATTTTTCCTATTTTCATAGCCTTTCTCACATGTTCTAAGGAAACTTTTGTAAAAGAGGAAATTTCTCACTTGCCTTCATTTGGATCATATTTTTATTACTTATGCTTATTGGCTTCTTCAATCAAATAATTATAGCAACTACCCAAAGTTTTGTTACCCAAAGTTTTGTTAGGAAGAAGCAGAGATTGGTTCCTTGACATCAGAGCAGGTTTCCAAAAGGCATCTAGAAAGATTGAATTCCTCTAATGGAACAAAGGATATAAATTTTGAATGAAGATATTGGTCTCTAGCTTTTGCAACTAGCTCAAATAAAGTAGGACCAATGTGTGGATTTCTGGCAAGGCCTACAGAATAGAGTCTTCTTTGTAGCTATAGAATCTATTTTGTTATGGATACCATCATTACTTGGACATGATCTCCATTTATGTACCAAAAGAAATATTGGTCATTAGAAATGGTATGCTATTTGTGTATGCTCGATGTTCTTATTGTATTTATCTCAAAAGCATTTCTCATGCACATTTTTTTGAAAGTGGGAAAGGTCATGACTAAATTTTTAATTGTCTTGAATTCAAAGCTATTTTGGATCAATTGTAAAATATAAGATTTACGTCATTCATATGCACTTGGATATGAGCTTTTTCTAGAAATTATTGATGTTAATAACCACATGAATCTTGTTGAACAAGTTTTATATATTTTATTGGGAAATTTATCAAATTAAAACCTCTAACAAAAAGGACTTAACAAGGAAGCTTTTAATAATATTTTGTACATCACACATGGCACGATTTCTGTGGGATAACTGTTGCAAAAGGGAACATGCTATTTTAAGTACTTAAATGCCAGATTTTATGGATTGTATCGAGTTAGCTTGGCATTCTGACAAAGGAATTGTCTTTTGTCAATATTGTTTTGCGGACCACGTTTTCTCTTTCTTTAGCTCTCATTTTGCATACTGAATTCATTTGTAGTACTATGGCAAGCATTCACTCCTATGGTAAAATTATGTTTTCTAAGAAAAAAATTTAGTATATGCCAAAATTAACAATTTTGTAATTTAATTTCATGAAGTTTAGTTCATGCTAATACTTTCTGCAAATTCAGTCCCTGCATTATTGGATAGGAGAACTTCGTTGCTTTGTAGCTCTTGTTCTATTGCACATGATTTTCAAAGATTTATATACATTCTAGAATATATTCACATGTTTACATAGGGTAAGTTCTTATTAATATGGTTTCATTCTTGAAATCAAGACACGATTTATAGAATTCACATAAGGGCATAGATCCAATTTCTGATAGACTAATTACTAGATTCAATTATATATATATATATTACTAGATTCAATTTTTTTTATATATATATATATATATATATATATATATATATATATATATTTATCCTTATCTTTTTTTGATTGATTATATTTATCCTTGTCTTAATTGAACAATATTGTCTACAATTGCAATTGCATCCAGCGCACTAATATATTTAAATTTATTTTTAATAGTTGTCTAACTCACTATCTAAATATAGTCCTACATCATCCCATTTTCATATGGTATCATCTTCTTGACTTGTGATCAATGGAGGGTATATTGGTTATTCTAACGAAGGATTATACTTTTAAATTTATCATAGGCCATGGAGGAATAAACTCTAATTATGTATATCTGGCTTGTCTATGTATTTGTGTCCATGTACAACTTTAAAAATTTTACTATTTGTGTCTAGTTTGAACTTTGTCGTAGAAAATTATTCTTTCTAATATATTTTGTAGAAGTGACATCTAATTTGTGCTTTCTTATTTATGCACAATTTTATGAGGTTGTATTTTTTTAACCTATCCAATACTAAAATACTTTCATTTCTGTTGAGGTCTTTGAAATGTTACAATGGTTTTTTAACTTTACATGGGTATCTGAATAATTTCTATCTACTCAAATTGGAATATCTATTGAATTTATAAAGATAATTAGTTTTATTTTCTTTTTAGGAACTATACTTTGTGTCATTATAGGGAATGACAATGAAAAATCAAACTATCATGACTGTTATGATGACTATCATTGTTCTTGAATGATTTGACTAGAATTTTATTGCCATAAAGCCCTTATTAAGAATATCAAGTGAATTCCCTTTCTAGTTATTAATGAAGGTGATTCAAACATAGACATAATAAGGCTCCACCATTCCATTTGTATTGAAGGTTTTATAAGTTTGGATACAACAACATATCCATTAATAAAGATTGTAATAAACATCAAATTTTAAGAATAATAAAAATTATTTTAGTCATCATGAAATTTAGGCATCAATGTTGATTCTATTCTTACTCCATCAAGAAACATATGGGAATGGTAAAATGAAATTCCATACCATCCCATTTTGGGGGGACCACCGGTTAGTAAACAATGTAGGAAGAATTTTTTTTCAATGAATAACTTCTTTCATTACTGGGCGAGGAGGAGAAAGGAGAAGAAGAGGAAAAAATGAGGGTCAATGGACATGGTAGTTACATACTGGATTATGAATGAGGTATGAATATGTATGAAATTGAAAAACATATACTTTTTGGGGATTGTGGTTGCTATCATTATATTATCATTGTTAATTGAATGACCTTGGACATTAATTATTAAGTGTATTTTCTTGGCCTACCAATAGAGCCAGCTAGGAATCGCCATAAGTGTTTTTTTGCAAAATTCGTTATCAATATGTTTGTGCGTGCTCAGTTCAGTTTTCGGGGATCGTAAGCCTTTGAGAAAACTAATATTCTTTTTAATTTCGTATCTTCAAAATTTGAGTCCAACAATATGAAATTACTAATTCAAGTTTATGTTTAGTTGATTTCAGAAAAAAAATTGCTCACTTTTATCCATTTTGTATAAAATCTTGGTGTGCTTGCTCATGGGTTGGGTGTTGGTTTTTTCATGCTTTCATTTGATACAACTTGTGAGATGTTGACAATGGAACAATTTAAGCTTCAGAAAATTAACTCTTTCCCTAAGTCTCAAGTCTTAGTAGCCACTCCACCAACAGGAAAAGGAATGAAAAGGACCAAGTCCTTGAAAAAGACAAACTCCAAAACTTAATCTATTCAACATCTCTTTTGAAAAGTGCGATAAGGAAAGAGCCAAATATACTTTTTGCAAAGGAAATAGGCATAGTGAGAAAAGTATTTATAAGAAGGAAATTCATGTGTTGAAACAAAAACTCAAAGAGAATAATATTTCCATTCATTATTCCTGTAGTTCATCTCCTCCTTCCAAACATGACAACACTTCCTCTAGTTATTAAGGAAAGGGTGATGAAATGATCCCCACTCATGTGGATAGAAATATTGAATGGATTATTACTTCAAGAGCTGCAATTCACATTTTTCATTCACCTAGCCACATGATTCCAGGTTCTCTTAGAGAACCATATTGCGACAGACTTCGGAGAACAAGAAATTGGTTTGTTCATATTGTTGCAATAGGTGATATTGATTTGGGTGATGAATTAGGGGCAAATGTTTATTACATTTATTAAATTTCTCATAAACTACTTTTTCTCTATTAGATTACATAAGTATGAAACAATGTTGTGCTCACAACTGATCCAGTGTTCATTGGTGGTCAAAGGAGTGATGTTTATACAAAGGGTCAATTTGATTAGTAGTCTAATACGTATACCTCTTAGCACCTTCTTAGTGATGATCCTTATATTCCTTGGTGTCCACTACCTTATATTTAGAGTAATGATTTAGTTCCTCTCAATGAATTTGTGGATGTAATAATAATTTCTCCATCACCTACTTCATCAGAGTTGATAGTTAACATGGATTTTAGGACTTTTAAAAGCAAGATTCATTCATCTTTTCGGATGTATGATCATAGGATGGCTTCATTTTATGTTTATCCAAGTTGACTTCTCATTCTTGTACTACAAGTATAGGGGACATTTTTAAGGGGATAAATCTACCCTCTGTAGATTTAACATTGGAGGATATTATTTAGTCTTGTGATTCCATTATTTCTTCCTTAACATTGGAGACAATTTATTATTATTTGGAGCTTTCATTTGTGAGAATTCCAACTACTTCCTTTTTTTGACAGAGATGGCATGCACCATTAGTTTTCTTTCTTCCCAAGAGTGGAACAAGAATAACACTTCAATGATCCATTTTTCACATGAGTGCTGCCATCAATGCCAAAGGAGAAGATTGTTGGCAATTAACACTTATTCGGTTTAGTTGTGTTGTCATTGATGGTAACATACACAATTTTGGGTTGGTCACTTAACCTGTACTCATCGGTATTCATTGTTTGGAAACCGACATTCAAGTCATTTTACACACAAGGAACCAAAACTAACAGACAAGGGAAACTGGCAAACTAGGAACCAGAATATGAGGCGAACATGGCAGATTGATCTAATAGGTCTACACGAAAATAATTAGCGACATCAGTCACAAAGTTCAATGCATTCATTTTTGTCTAGGCCGACATATAAATAAATTGTAATATCATTGTAAGATGACATAGGGAATTTATGTTTGTGTTTGGGAAAGGTATTTAAGTCAGTCCAACTAGGTTATTCTGGTAATGTAATGGAATATAGTGATGTGATATTGTGCGAGCAATCTTGATTGACAGACTGCGATTGTAATATTATGTAGTCAGTCTTGGATATTGGTTTAGAGGTTTGGGAAGCGAAGCAAGATAGTGGTAAGGGAGGACATAGTGAAAATTGATATAGACTATGCTTTAAGCGAAACTCATCCAGCATAGCAGATGCACCTTCAGAGTTTAGAATTTTTTTTGTAACTCCATATTTGGTGTTTGTAGTCAGGGAGGCTGCTCCTTTTGTGATGAGAACTGCGCTCTACATTATTGGCCTTCCTGCATGTGAAAGCCCCTATTGTAATATTTATTCATTTGACCAATGGATAGATATTGTGCGTCACCAATCCCACCATGTTTTTTCATCTTTGAGGATTTCCACGTATAAATATTTATGTTATGGTGTATGCTCTTATGGTTGCTTCATTTCTATTTGTTGTTATAATCTTTTATAGTTATCGGTTACTTAAATACTTTGTTAATAAGGTTAAAACTGATCTTGTCGATAGAAAACTGGTTCACCACCCCCCCCTCCTCTCAGTGTTCTTGGACTCCAACAAGATTATTTATAATCAAAAAGGAATTTTTTTCAAGTTGTGTTCATATTAAATAAGGATGCAAGACAAAATTCAATTTAAAGTTTCATTTATATCAATCCTCTTATCTAATAATTGCAATCTAATCTATTAGATAGTAAATTATCTTGATTTTAAAAACACTAATTACAAAATTTATCATTTTGTTTAAATAAAGCATTACAAATATTAAAATTAATAAATTATAGTCCATAACAAATCTTTCTTTGAGCTTGGCTACATAGCCTAAGTAGTTAAAAGAATAAAAAAGGGCAAGATTTCAATTTTGCCCATATGTCACAAAGCTCGAACAATAAATATTAGCAAATATTATTTAATAGGAAAGGAACAATACATCATTAACATAGGTTGAAATCTCCAAGATATGAGAATAAATAATTAAATGGAAGGTACATTGGCAAAGGATAAGTACTAAAAATATTCTTCCAAATTCACATGTGAAGGGATGAGGGACATGCATATGGCAGTGATGAACATAGCGATCAATAAGATCAAGAGAACTCGAAGCGATCATAATTTTGCAAAAGCATCCTAACTTCATTTTCCTTATGCCCCTGCAACAACGCCAATTAGGGTTCTTCATCATACCTCCATTTGAAATACAAGGGTTCACCCTACTCAAGACTTCATATTCATTGCGACAAGTACTCGAGACACCCTGCACCTGTACAGTATACATACTCATCACCACAACAACACAAATCAGAATCTATTGTGGGAAAGGGGCAAGGGAAGAATCTATTGAGTAAAACATAGGATGCAAAATTTTCTTGTGTAATCTTCTTTCCTATTTCATTTTTCAAACTTATGTTTTAGGTGTTTTAGCACTTTTAGTGAATGCTAATCCTTGTAAACTAATGTGCAAGAAAATTAGGTTTACAGATATGATACAATCATTAAAAGCGCGTTGGAAGCATTTTCTTGGATCAAGTAAAATGTGGTTTATATGAAGTCCTCATTATTATATATTTTCTATTGCTTAGAATACATTTCAGTAGTAGAAATAACATAACCAATTTGAGCTCATAAAAATTGAAACAAATATGATGATAATTGAGGAATTTTTCTGATGGGAACAGTAGAAGACCACGTAGAGGCAGACCCACGACGCGGAGAAGAAGTTGAGCTGCACCTTGATACATCATCTCTCCCATCAGAGGAGCAGTGAGGAGCTTGGGACCATGGGGTCTGAGAGCGGCGGGCAGAGGAATTGTAGCCATGACGACAACCATGCATCGGAGTGTGAATTTTATCCTTCCAAAGAGTGAATAGGATCTCCATTCTGAAAGCATACCATATCTAGGAAAATTTGAAGAGGATTCTAGGCAAATCGCCCAGAAGCACCATATGCCAAGAAAAGGGCTCAGGCCAAAAAGGCCGAAAGAAATCATGGATCCAGCTCCAGTACTATTGAGTTCTTCTACAAAACCAAAAAATATGCATAGAATTTTATGGATGGCCACAAAAAGGGCACCAAGGATCAGGAACCCCCAAGTGCTTAAGGCTGGAACCCAAAGGCAACCCTTGGAAAAGCACACACCAAGAAAAGTGTGCAATCTTAGGTTCAGTGGTGGTGGACCAGACAACAAGAAACCTGAATCGCCAGGAAGTCTGAGAAGACTGCAAGTGCCACCATTGATTGAGGATATGAACCATAGTCAAATGGACAACCAGCCAGAGATAACCCATTTTAGGTTCGTAGCTGGTGAAAGGAGTCCAAGGATACCATTTCCAATCCTTCCACCAAGGTCTGATAGACTGAATGCCAAGCTTATGTAACAAATGTAAGGGTAAGGCCAAGATGAGAAGCTGATAAGTTTGTCGATCTGGTCGAGATAGATGAAACTAGACTTGAAGGTCATCCCATGACCAGAGGCTCATAGAAGCTCAAGAAAACAAATTCTTAGGTGTTGTAATGTCATGTTTGTGAAAACGTAGAGAACTATCACTCTGGATTTTGGCTAGTGGTAACCTTTGCACCTGAAAAAGAGGTGACCACGAGAGGTTGTGTTGATTCATGGAGATCTCGTCATGAAAACCATCACCCACCCATCGAAGCCAAGGTTTGATAGCTTTCCAAGCATGCCAAATGATTTTAAAAACAAAAGTACCCTTGATCTGAACAAGGTCTTTCATAATGAATATGGTTTGAAAACCAATCCCCTTCTAAGGTTTTGGTTGCAATGTCTTTTACTCCTCATGTTGGGCTCCTTCTTTGGAAGAGAGCATTTTTTTTGAAAGAAGGTGAATTGGAAAGAGAAGAGGAAGGTAGCCAGGAAGAATTCAATTGAACCAATTGAAGAGGAAGCAACATTGAAAGATGTAGTGGAAGATTTGGGAGGTTTATAATTTATGAAGCTATGATACTAGAAGAAACAATCTTGGAACAAATTCAATCTAAAATTAAGGCACCTAGAATCAAGGAAAAAATGAAAAGAGGAGAAAATTCAAATAAATAAGAAATGATAATAGAATCTCTAGCAGAAAGAGACTTCGTGAAAATGAAATTAAGCTCAGGGAAGGAGCTCATCCTTCCCCAAACCCAGTGAAAGTCATAACATGGAATGTTAGAGGCATTAATGCCCCTAGAAAATGGCACTTGATCAAGTGACAAAATGATCAAGCAAAAGTGGACATATATTTATTACAAGAAACAAAACTAAAAACAGACAAAAGTAATAAGCATCTAAATAACTGGAAACAATGGAAAGGACATTTTTTAGATTTTGATGGGTGTTTTGGGTTGCTAGGAATTATTTAGAACCCACTTAAATAACTAGGAAAAAATGGTGGGTCTAAGGAGAATAACAATGATGCAATCGGATTTCCAAATATTCATAGTCAACAATCACCTCAAGGATTTACAAGCAAGGAATGGAACTTTTACATGGACAAATTGTAGGAAGGGATTCACTAATGTTGGAAAAAGATTACTTAGATTTTTTATTTGTGATTGTTTGGACAACCAAATGCAATACTGTGAAGTCTTAATACGTTCATTCACCTGATTAGATCACTTCCCCATTCAATTGATTATTAAACACGATGACCATAGACCAAGAAATCCCTTTAAATTTTAAAATATGTGGTTAAGAGTGTCAAGGTTGAAGAAATTTGTTGAGATATGGTGGAAGGAGATTACATCTCGAGACCAATCCTACATATATCAACTTACTAAAAAACTAAAGTACATCAAAACTAAGTTGAAAGAGTGGAACAAAGACCACTCCAAAAATATATTTCAAGAAAAATAGAGAGTAGAAAAAGAGTTCACAAACCTTCAGGAGATCATAATTGAGAAAGGAATGGGAATAGAGGAATATGAAAGAGAGAAGACATTAAAAACAATGTTAAATAAATTATTGGAATGGGAAGAGTGCTATTAGACATAAAAATCCTGGGAAATTTGGCTTAAAGAAGGGGATAGAAATACCAAATATTTTTATAAATTGATAATAGGCAATAAAAAAAGAAGTAGATATACAAACATCAAAAGATAAGATGGGATGGAAAATAAATTGTTGGAAGATATCAATAAAGAAGAAGTTACATATTTGACTCGAGCTTAAATAGAGAAGAAAAAATTAATAGTGAGGATAGAGAGGATTTTCAAGGTACTAGTCCTTCTATCATACCATAGAACAAAAACAAAGAGCTTTAGAAAATCATTACCAAGGAAGAAATCATAGAGGCTCTTTTTCAAATAAGTCTACACAAGGCTCTAAGACCAGATGGATTTCCTGCCAGATTTTTTAAACATTCTTGGGAAGTAGTCGGTGACGATACATTCAAGGTGGTGGGAGAATCAATAAAGAAGAAAAGTATACTAGAAGCTTTGAATCATATTTACTTAGCAATAATTCCAAGAAAGAGACAAGTCCAATCCATGAATTAATTGAGATTGATTTCTTCTTGTAACACAACTCATAAGATAATTTTAAAAATCATTGCAAAGAGAATGAAGCTAATGTTGAGTTCAATTATTTCAAAAGAATAGAGTACATTTACCCTGGGAAGATCAATTGTGGCTTCTTTAGCACAAAGAGTGGCATCAAACGAGGTGATCCAATTTTCCCTTTCATTTTATTAGCACAGTGGAAAATTTAGGGAGATTCATTAACAAGTTGAAGTGTTCTTAAAAATGGCATGGGATAAATGTGGCAGTAGGTATGGATCCTATGGTACATCAATAATTTACTGATGATACAATATTGTTTAGAGAATCTAGTAGGTGTAAAGAAAATAATATGAAATCCTTGTAAATAGATACTGTAAAGCTTTAGGACAAAAAATCATCTAGAGTAAATTAGAATTTTTCTTTCTCAACACTCAGCCTAGCCTTCAAAAGGTATTAGCTAAAATTTTAAATTTGAAAGTGGCAAGTTTTCTTGGAATTTTTTGGGAAAGTCATTGTTTACTAGAGTCAATAAAAAAGATTTTGGGAAATTTTAATTAATGTTGTAGCTAATAATTTTGCACTTTATTGGAATTGATTTTTGGCATAGTCAAATGTTGTTTTATAGTTCACTACTTGTTGTAATGTATTTGTAAACAATTGTAAGACAATGAGCCTTCCTATGGGTTGTATCCCTTTGTACTTGAGCAGTGAGCTCTAGGCAGTATGCCTGATTGCATGTGCATTCCCCTTTTATAATATTGTAGGTTCAAATCCCATTGTATTTTTTCCAAATTGGGTTTTCACTTAAAAATATTGATGTTATGGTTGAATTGTTATTTATTGTGTATTTTTGCACTTTCCTTTCTTTCTTTCCCAGTTCTTATTGACTTTAAGGTCATGATGTAAAATATTGAATTTCCTAAGTAAAGAGGTAGACTAAAGATAAAGTATGTGAGAAAAGAGAACACAATCAAAGAAAAATAATTGTATATTTCTACCACCATAGGTGATAAGCATAAGTATAGCATTACAACTAATGATTACAAAATTACTATAGTACACCTCAAATAAACATCAAGAGTCCAAGAAATCGATTATTTGATGGAAAATATTGAGGTTTATTTTTCTAGAACGATGAAGGATAATGTGAAGGTCATAATTCTCAAAGCAGATGTAGAATAGTTAAGAGAGTTGAATAAAGAAATGGTGCAACATAAACAACAACTTTTGATGGAATTTATAATTCAACCTATAATAACGCCAAAAGAAGATGTTTAGGAAATAAACATCATCAATGATGAAACTTGTATATTAGAATATTATATTGAAGATACATTTAAAAAAGGAAAAAAGGGTATCCAACAAGTAATAGAAAAATATTTAGTTGCTTCTCAAATAAATAAAAAAAGCATTCCATAAATCCTATGAACTTTGCTTGAGAAAAATTGAGAAAGAGATATAGAAGTTAATAGGTTGGATAGGAAATTAGGATGGGAAAAGGCAAGATTGGATGAATTCATAAAGGAATGGATGATATTTCCTTAACCACTTACAAACTAAAAGGTTGTCATGTTACAATCATTGGTAAGCTTATAGTTAATTTAATAAAAAAGTGCAAGTTAGGAAAATGTGAACAATAAATTTAAAAGTTTACAGATTATTTAATTAAGAAAATATTTGATCCCTATTCAAGTGAACAAGGAGATAATAAAGGATGCAAGGAGAATAAAAAATATAATTTTTTATTATGAAAAAGAGACAAAAGGTAGAGACATGAGAAAAGACAACCTAAATTGCAAGTATAATGCAAAAAGTAAAAATTTGCTACTCTCTCAAAAGTTACAAGGGAAGAAATGAGTGCAGTATTTGCAATGTTCAATGAATTTAGATGCAGGGTTGATGAAGAGATGGGGATTGGAAAATAATTGGGAATTGTTTGAGTGATATAGTCAAGGTTTTTGTTTACACAAGTTATTTAATATTATTCTATCATTGAAATACCTCTTTGTAGTTATTAAAAGTTTTAGTAGATACAAGAGCATTCCAAAGATGATTAGCTTTTGTTGACAAAGTCAACATTCTGATTTAAAGGATATAAAATATTCCTTGTTTTCAAGCTAACTTTATTTTATATTTATGAAACTATCATGTATTTTGAATCCAAAACAAAAGTTTATTTGTAATGGTCTCAAAGGTTTTAGACTAAAGACTAGAGACTTATTAGTTTTATTGATTGGAAATCAGATAGACTTGTGGAACTAAGATTGCTAGTCATTTTATAAGTTCACTTCTTGATTTCTTTTTGTCATCATTAATATTATTTGTGTATATTTTGCATACCATTTTGTTCTGAATGTTATGTTGTCAATGTAATTCTCTATAAAGCATATTATAAATTTATTAGTGCATTTGGAATATCAAATCATTGCATTAGTATGTTGCCATAGTTTTGGAATTTTATTGTGTAGTGTATGTCCTTTAAAGATATCTATTTGTTAGTTAATTTTTGTCAAGTATATATGTGTTCTCTTCTTTCAATGTGTCATCAAGGTATGCAAGTGTAAATCATTGAAACTTAGATTTTTTGTTTTTTGTTAGATTAGCAGGGAGACATCCTTGACCGAA
Organism: Cryptomeria japonica; assembly: GCF_030272615.1. NCBI lineage: Eukaryota > Viridiplantae > Streptophyta > Pinopsida > Cupressales > Cupressaceae > Cryptomeria > Cryptomeria japonica. The sequence continues at coordinate 145,286,272 of NC_081408.1, read as the reverse complement.
AAGAGAGAAACAATATTATATCTATAACCATACACCAATTGTAGGACAACTAGGAGTAGTAAACCAGTTCTAATAAAAAATTATCAAAAAAATTCATGCCCTTGAAACAATTTTCTATGAATACTAGTTTCATTCCTATTACTAATTATAGAAGTATCATAGTTGCAGTTGTCATAAACCAAACTACTAATTCTCTTACTAGCATTATCCTTATCATCCTTTAATAAACTAGTCTTAGCATTCTTAATAAACATTAAGTTTTTCAAAGTAGGCATGCAGGCCTCAAAAAGCCACCAGTTGTAAGTTATAACAAAAAGGAAAAATAGAGGAAGCAAATAGACCATTACTCCTTCTTGAGTAGGTTCCAATCCTCCTCAAGTTTGCCTAAATTCTACATCCGAATCTCCTATTGATCTTCTTCCTCCTCCTCAATCATCTCCCATTCACCCTTCTTGGCCTTTTTCTTCTTGATTTTCTTCAGTCGGCCTTGACCATAAACCATGCCCAGGACAATATTATTCATTACCCCATCCATGATAGTGCAAAGGATGTTGAGCATCCCTTCCACCTAATTCGTCTCTAGTCGTTGATCCACAATATTTGCCTTCTCTTTTTATCAAGGAGTGCATAAATAGGCAAAACTCTTACCATATTTGTTCATGTTACCAGTGGCTTCCAAGGGGTGCAAGCTTTTCCATACCGTTGGGACAGCTTAAACATCACACACTAACAGTTAAGTCCTAGGCTAAAAGTTCTAAATAGATAGAGTTGACGAAAATTTTCCAGGCTTAATTTGTTCCTCAGTATGTGTTGTTTAAGGCTAGCCTTGCTCCAAAGGTCATAAAAAAAATGTTTTTTTTCAAGGGGTGCAAGCTTTTCTATACCGTTGTAAAGCGGAAAATCGCGATCGAACCCTAGTTGCTCTCCCCTCTTCTAACTCCGAGGAGAGAGAAGGGAGGTTGCTAGGGTTGATGGTTTTCACTTAGGGGAGAGACTTTACATTCAAAAGAGGGGTTGAAACCCACAAGATCCAATCCCACACAATGCAAGATTGGATGCTAAATGTGTTTCAAGGGTTAAGAAAGCAAGGCTACCCTCTTTTGTAAAGAATGTTGATAGAAGAATTAAGCTAGGAATGCATAGAAAGTGACAAAGATTCACTTATAAACTGAGATAGGGATATAGGATGAAGCTGTGGACCTGTAATTAGTAGTAAAATATCGATACGGCACTGTCCTGCAAATTTGAGAAAAAGTTGTCAGGACGATGGCGCCCGGCGCCACGGTCCTCCGAAAAATCCGCGAAACGAAGGGGGATCTGTTCGTCTTTGCACAAGGATTCCAGATCTTCAATTTCAACCGCGTACCTGCAACTCACACACAGAAAAGCGAAGACAATTGGGGGGTTAGGGATGAGGGGTTTGCCTTTAGGTCAAACCCCGGTTTTGGAATTAACCAAGAAATGAGAAATTGCTGTAAATGTAAATGTCTGTAATGTAAAACAAGTACTAATACCTTGTTGTAAGGATGTTTGTATCCTTATGTGCGAAGGTATAGATGTTGTTGTTTGTTGTATGCAGTATGTTGTATGTAGCATGTAGTAAGTGATCTCCTCTTCAATGGTTGAATCCTTGTCTTGAATGCAACACTTAGCCTTGAATGGAGACTTGAAATGATTAATTACTTGAAGGAATGCTTGAATGCTTGAATGCTTGAGTATAGTTTCCATGCTTGTACACATATGTCCTTCTTCTTTTTATTAATAGACTGATTTTCCCGACCTTAGGCCAACCAAGAAAGTTAATTTTCCAATTTGCAAACAAAAAGACCCGAAGTCCCCTAGGAGACTGGGTCCAAAATAGGCCCAGGGACCAGGGCGCTAGGTGCTATGGTCCTGGGGGACCAGGGCACTGGGCGCCCTGGTCCTGAAGGACTAGGGTGCTGGGCGCTCTGGTCCCACCTCCCGGGACAGCAGGGTGCAAAGGAGGTTCAGGCCAGGGTGCTAGAAAATGCAGTTTTTTGTGTCGTAATCAGGTTTCGGGGTCTCCATTCAGGTTGCGTGTTGCATCGCCATCATGAAGACCGAAATGCAGTTGAAATTGCAAGTGTCACAATTTTAGGATGCTACATTTAGCCCCCACTTTAGCGGGAGTATGTATGCTCATACTTCCGGTAAAGTACAAGGAACAATCATTGAAAGACTTTCACCACATCAAGGAGGCAAGATACACCAAGCCCCCAGTGGACTAAGGATCTTATGACTTCGATTGACAAAGTAAAAGGGAAGATCACGAGGGAGAACCATATCTGTCAGTAGTAAGGTTCCCTCACTATGAGTCATGCAAAAGAAATACCAAAAATTTTCAAGGCAAAGCTAAGTTCGCCAAGAAATTTTCAAGTATCTTGAAAGGATAGATAGGGTGTATGCCCCCCTACATTAAAGCGATCGCACATGCCTCAACAGGGGTGATTGTTTTAACATAGTGATACACATAAGAAATGAGAAAGGAAAAGAGCGTGTTATCACAAAGATTTAGCCCCCAAGTGTGAGATAAACCCAAGGATAATAGACACAAACACAAAGCACGAGGTGACTTCGCTTTCCTCGGGGTCAGTATACTGTATGAGAATTCATGTATATATATCATATGTATGTATGCATAATTGTTCTTCATTCCCCAATCAAGGAAGGTCACCTAGAAGAAGGGAACACATTTGTCTTTTGAGTCAACATGAGAGAGACCAAAAGAGATCTCAATGCTTTGCATCGTCCTCAAGTAGACAACACTAAGGACAACAAATAGAAGAATGAGAATAACATATAGAAGAAGTAACACAATAGAGGAGGAAAGATTCTGCTATGCTAATGTAACTAGGCTAGCACGTCATCTACCCCCCGATCTTGCTGATCAATGTTTCGGGAAGACAGGGAACACGCTAGAGGAGGAACATCCAACACAGCAGATGGAGCTATCACAAGATCCAAACAAGGGCTATGTTCATGTTCCAAGCCACATTGTTTTTGTCTAGGAGCTAGGATAAGTGCTTTAGAAAATTCATTAGATAGATGGTTATCAACGTCAACAAGTTCATATTCACTATCAGAAGCAAGAGGAGTAACATGTTCATCATGAATAACATTTTCATCTATAGCATCATCAAGATTTATAAAAATAGGGTCTTTAACTCGCACAGGATCAAGACCATCATGCATCTTATGTTTAGGAGATTTTGGAGAAAATGGAATAATGCTTGTTGAAGGTGTTTTTGGAGATTGCAAAGTTTGAGAAGCAGCTATTTGAGCTCTAAGATGACACTTTCGTCGATGTTCACGTGCAGAATGATTTCGTCTAGTCTTAGTAGGAAGTGGAGAAGATTGAGGAGGAGGAATGTTCTCATCCTTATCACTTGGGTGTTTAGGTTGTGGTCTCTTAGGCTGGATAATAGGAGGAGAGGAAGGTCTCTTCTCTCTATAAAAGGAAGGAGGAGGAACTGCTCCATATAAAGGAGGAATTTTTGGTTTAGGAAGAAGACCAGATCCATCATGACGAGGAGGTATAGGTCTACTTTTAGAAGGTTTATTAGGCATAGACATAGTCACATCCATAGGGATGGGTTGGGAATCTTCTTGAGGAAAGACATTAGTTTTATCTTTCAAAGGAAGAACTTCCTTCTCAAGAATGATAGGAATGTCAAGTTTAGGTGTTCTAGGTTCACTTAAAGATAGGATCATATTTGTTTTCCACTTTTGATAAGATTTGAAAAGATGATCACTTCGCAGAGGAAGAGATTGGAATTGTTTAGGCCAAAAGTAATCAATAGGAACACTAGAAGTTCTTTCAGCTGGTTTAAAGAGACTATGATTAACAGTAACAACTTCACCATTATGGGGAAATTTTAAACACTTATGAATAGGAGAAGCAATAGCTTTCATGGAAGATAGCCAAGGATAGCCAAGCTTCACACGAAATTGTTCGGATGAAGGAATAATAGCAAAGTTCACATCAAGAGATTTATTATGGACCTCAATAGGTAATGTAATAGAACCAATTGCAGGAGAAGAAAATGCATCAAATAATTTCACAACCACATCTATTTTGTCATAGATCACTTGATTCAATTGCAAAGTAAAAAGAAATTCTTCAGTAATAACATTAACCATGCACGAAGGATCAATAAGCACTCCATGGCAAGGTGTATTCTTGACTTTTGCAACTATGTATAAAGGACCATCGGGTGCCCTAATAGTTTCACTAGAATCAAATGTGATGGAAGGTTCTTTAGGGTTTTCTTGCTGCTCTACAAAGTTAATCACATTCGGAGTCATAGACACAAGACCATCAGATGAGAGAGAGGAATCATTAGCCTCAATCGCATTAGAGGTATGAGAAGGTAATGGATCAGTAAAAATCTGAAGATTTTGGTTAGGAGGAGCTACAGATGTGTTGCCTTTATCATTCACTCCAGAAATAGAGATAGTATTATTATCAATCAAATCTTGAATTTTACCCTTTAAAGAAAAACATTTTTCAGTATCATGCCCAGGCTGACGATGAAATTGACAAAAAGATTTGTTATCAAAATAAGGTGAAGTAATCTTTGCAGGATCAATTTGCCTTATAGGAGGAAGAGTAAGCACATTTTGTTCCAATAACTTATTCATAATACTATGCAATGATTCATTCAAAGGAGTATACTTTCTTTCTTTCTTGACAAATTTAGAAATAGGGGGCACACCTGATGCTGCATTCACATTGTTGTTGATGATGTTTTCATTGAATTTGATGGAATCTCTGTTCGGTTTAAACTTCCCAAATGGTTGTTGACTACTATCACCCTTATCACTCGGAGCCATAGGATGTGATTGTTCCATTTGACTCACAGTCAGTTGATAATTGTGAAGAGTCGCACACAACTGTTGGAAAGAAGTAAACTCAGAAAACAAAAGTTTGTCTCGAATATCTTTTTGCAAATTAGAAATAAAGATTCTTTGAATATCATTATCAGGCACTGGAAAAGAAATTTGAGCATACAAATGCTTATATCTACCAATGAAATCAGTCACTTTTTCTTTAACACCTTGTTTACAATGCATTAAATCAATCAAAGTAACTTTAGGACTTATATTGTTTTGAAATTATTGAATGAAAGCATTTGCAAGTTGTTCGAAAGAAGTAATAGAATAAGAAGGCAACGAGCAATACCATTGTAGGGCTTTGTCTCTTAATGTTCTAGTAAACAGTTTTGCAAGCAACCTTTGGTCATAAGCAAAATCGGTACATATTGTTTGAAAAGTCTTAACATGTGTTAGAGGATCTCCTTTACCATTATAAAGCTCCAAATGAGGGATTTCAACATGTTTAGGGGGAATAGCTCGAACAATGTCAAGAGAAAGTGGGCTCGCAACATCAAATGTGGGCACACTAAACTTAGATTGATTCATAGAGGCAATTTGTTGCTGTAAAGAAGAGACAGTTTGTGCAAGATTGTTAATGGTCGCTTCAGTCAAAGAATTCATATTAGATGTGTTAGATTGAGATGGAGGTGTTATGTTATTGAAAGAAGGTAAAGAGTAAGGTGGTGGGACTCTATGATAGTTAGTCATAGGAGAGGATTGGACAGGAGGAACACTACAAGGAGGAATGGAATGGTTGAATGGATTGCCCCCTTGCGTCATGTTCATTTGTGAAGATATAATAGGAACACTCATTGAAGGAATGAATGAAGAAGTCGGATTAAATGAAGGAAGAGGGTTAATTGAAGAAGGAGGATTGCCCCCATGACTGGTAATCATAGGCGGAATGTCTTGTACAGAAGTAGTCATTATGTTTGATGTAAAGGTAGGTATGCTAGCAATAGAAGTTGTCAAGGGAATAGAATGATTAACTTGTGTAGGAGGTTGTGTATAACCTAAAGTTTCAGCACAACTCTTTATAGGCATCACATTTGAATCCACAATGTGTGCAATACCACATAAGATATCAATTCCATTCTTATCACTTTGAAGCATATGTTTTAGACCCTCAATTAAAGGAAGAGCTTGACTATCGGGGTACTCATGAGACATCCATTGGTGAAAATCATCAAATTGATTATCCAATTTCGAAAGTTGTTCTACAGAAACCTCATGGAGAGCTTCTTCATCATTAGGAGGATTAGAGGAATTACCCATGTCCTCGTTAAAAAGGCTACTTAAATTAGGTTCCATCTCCTCGGTAGTTAAACCTCGGAAAGACTTAATTCTACGGCTTCGTCTAACGGGAATAGTGGAAGTAGGGCTTATTGTTGTAAAACTCATGCACTAGAAAGAGAGAGAAGATTTTGAATTTAGAGGTAGCAATTTTCAGTGAAATCAGCCAATCTTCTGGATTTAAGCTGTTAAATGCAATCACGACAGTCTCCTGAAATTTCGGAAAAAATGTCTGGGACCGTGGCGCTCGGAGTGCACACGGTCCTTGCAACTTTTTTTGAAATTTGCAGGGATGAAAGTTATGATGATTTTAGAGCTAATCTGAAAAAATTGAGTGATTTTACGATCTGTAGATAGGCCAAATTAAAGTTGCAATCTCAAAATTGAACCCTACCAAGATTGTCGAAAAATGCAAAATTTGAATTTTGAAAAAGAGAGGGAAACTGAAATTTTGAATTTTATGATTTTAGAGGGAATACCAAAAGCAATGCAAGTTTTGAAATTTAAAAATTGTCTCAATTTCATGCAAAATTCAATTTTGAAAGCGGAAATCAAGGTTGTTGTAATTAAGCACTTAATTTCAAAAGTCACAAATTGCAAGAATTTTGAACAAAACACTGAAATTTCGGATGAATGCAAACACACTTTTCAGATATAGGACAGTAATAACACAATTTTGACACAAAATTTCAATTTCGATGATTTTTGAATGATTAGAAGCCTTAAACCAAGCAATCACAAGACCAACTTTGACTGTAATTTTGAAAGTGTTATAATTGATAAAATCAGCCAAAATTCTGGATTTTAGCAGGAAAATATAGTAAAATCTAGCTCCCGAAATTTCAAAAAAAATGTCGGGGATGATGGTGCTCGGAGTGCACACGGTCCTCGCAACTTTTTTCCAAATTTTCAGGGATGAAAGATATTGTGATTTTATGCCGGAATCCAAAGTTACAGCCGATTTGGAGATGTTTTGATCAGTGAAATTGTCGGACAAAGGTTGAATCAAGAGGGTTTCAAAAATTAGGGTTTTGACACTTAACCACTTAATTTTCAAAATTAAAGCACAAATATGAATTGATAATTTGTAATAGAAGGGAAGATCTGAAACAAGCATTAACAATTAAATATTTCACAAGTTCAATTACTAAAAAGAAAATTTAGGGTTTTTATGCAATCAACCTCTAAAATTTTGCAAAAGATCAAACATGGAAATGTAATCAAGGAATCAATTTTCAGATCTAATCATGAATAATCAGAAAGGATGTTCACATTGGGTTCACCAAAATGTAAACCGGAAAATCACGATCGAACCCTAGTTGCTCTCCCCTCTTCTAACTCCGAGGAGAGAGAAGGGAGGTTGCTAGGGTTGATGGTTTTCACTTAGGGGAGAGACTTTACATTCAAAAGAGGGGTTGAAACCCACAAGATCCAATCCCACACAATGCAAGATTGGATGCTAAATGTGTTTCAAGGGTTAAGAAAGCAAGGCTACCCTCTTTTGTAAAGAATGTTGATAGAAGAATTAAGCTAGGAATGCATAGAAAGTGACAAAGATTCACTTATAAACTGAGATAGGGATATAGGATGAAGCTGCGGACCTGGAATTAGCAGTAAAATGTCGATACGGCGCTGTCCTGCAAATTTGAACAAAAGTTGTTAGGACAATGGCGCCCGGCGCTACGGTCCTCCGAAAAATCTGTGAAACGAAGGGGGATCTGTTCGTCTTTGCACAAGGATTCCAGATCTTCAATTTCAGCCACGTACCTGCAACCTACACACAGAAAATCGAAGACAATTGGGGGGTTAGGGATGAGGGGTTTTCCTTTAGGTCAAACCCCGGTTTTGGAATTAACCAAGAAATGAGAAATTGCTGTAAATGTAAATGTCTGTAATGTAAAACAAGTACTAATACCTTGTTGTAAGGATGTTTGTATCCTTATGTGCGAAGGTATAGATGTTGTTGTTTGTTGTATGTAGTATGTTGTATGTAGCATGTAGTAAGTGATCTCCTCTTCAATGGTTGAATCCTTGTCTTGAATGCAACACTTAGCCTTGAATGGAGACTTGAAATGATCAATTACTTGAAGGAATGCTTGAATGCTTGAATGCTTGAGTATAGTTTCCACGCTTGTACACATATGTCCTTCTTCTTTTTATCTCTTACCCAGAATGAGAGAGGAAAAGTAGTTTATATACTTGCCAATTAGGGTTAATAGACTGATTTTCCCGACCTTAGGCCGACCAGGAAAGTTAATTTTCCAATTTGCAAACAAAAAGACCCGAAGTCCTCTAGGAGACCGGGCCCAAAATAGGCCCAAGGACTAGGGCGCTGGGCGCTATGGTCCTGGGGGACTAGGGCACTGGACGCCCTAGTCCTGAAGGACCAGGGCACTGGGCGCTCTGGTCCCACCTCCCGGGACAGCAGGGTGCAAAGGAGGTTCAGGCCAGGGTGCTAGAAAATGCAGTTTTTGGTCTCGTAATCAAGTTTCGGGGTCTCCATTCAGGTTTCGTGTTGCGTTACCATCGTGAAGACCGAAATGCAGTCGAAATTGCAAGTGTCACAATTTTAGGACGCTACAACCGTTTGCTCCATAGGTAACAAAAAAAATTGAAAGAAGAGTCAGGGAATTTTCCTTGTCTAATATTTAGACTATAAAATTTTTAACTTTTCTTATGAACTACAAATCATAGGAGTTCACTATCAATTTTTTAACTAGCATATATATCTTAAATTTTAATTTAATTTATATAAAATACGTTGAAGGATATTATTTGTGGCACCTATTTGACTTTATGGTATAAAATTGATTAAAAATAGGTACCTTGAGAAGGATACGCAAGGATATCTCTTGGTGTATTCTATATAAATTAGGACAAGACCTTTCTCGTGGGTGCGATAACTATTACAGAAACTCGATGCCAACCTTGTTATTGTTCTAAATTTTTAAGAAAGTAAGGTAATGTTAATTGTGAAAAAAGAGGATTTTGGTAGCTTAGTTGTGGCAAGAAAAAAAACCATATATTCATGCTAATGGTTTCACGCGTATTCCTTGAAATTGGAAAGAAGATAAAATTCAATATTTTCTCAACAAATAAGATTACTAGTCTAGAAAATCAGGGTTATTTATAATGGTTAAATGGTGTTGTTATCTGATTTAATGTGATGTTGGGCTTAGGTTCATGTGATGAAGAATAAGGAACAATATAGAAGAATGGTTTACAAGTTCATGCAGGGGCAGCAAGCAACATGGTCATCAAGAAGGGAAAACTAAACAATTTCCAAGCGCGCTAAGGGTGGCTAGAGGGTTTTTGAGCATCCCTTCCACCTAATTTGTCTCTAGTCATTGATCCACAATATTTTCCTTCTCTTTTTATCAAGGAGTGCATAAATAGGCAAAACTCTTACCATGTTTGTTCATGTTACCAGTGGCTTCCAAGGGGTGCAAGCTTTTCCATACCGTTGCTCCATGGGACAGCTTAAACATCACACACTAACAGTTAAGTCCTAGGCTAAAAGTTCTAAATAGACAGAGTTGACGAAAATTTTCCAAGCTTAATTTGTTCCTCAGTATGTGTTGTTTAAGGCTAGCCTTGCTCCAAAGGTCATAAAAAAGATGGTTTTTTTCAAGGGGTGCAAGCTTTTCTATACTGTTTGCTCCATAGGTAATAAAAAAAATTGAAAGAAGAGTCAGGGAAGTTTCCTTGTCTAATATTTAGACTATAAAATTTTTAAATTTTCTTATGAACTACAAATCATAGGAGTTCACTATCAATTTTTTAACTAGCATATATATCTTAAATTTTAATTTAATTTATATAAAATACGTTGAAGGATATTATTTGTGGCACCTATTTGACTTTATGGTATAAAATTGATTAAAAATAGGTGCCTTGAGAAGGATACACAAGGATATCTCTTGGTGTATTCTATATAGATTAAATTAAAATTTAAGATATATATGCTAGTCGCAGTCGTATGGCGCGACATGGAAAACATAAGCTAAATGCAATATATAATTATATAGTATTTTTTTCTTGAATTTGATTATACTATTATGCAGAGATATATGAAATTTTATATATCTATTTAGACCATTTTAATAATATTAACGTCTTGCAAGATTAAAGTATATACTAAAATGTAAGATATATTAGACTTTATTTCATTATAATATAAAACTTTATTGAATGCTCAGTATTATGGTTAGAAATAGGGTTAGGGTTAAGGTTAACATCATTGTTAGTGCTACAACTAGGGTTAGCATCAAGGTTAGGGTTTGGTTTAGGTTTAGATTTATGGTCAAGGTTAGGATTTAGGATTACTATTAGGATTATAGTTAGGGTTAGGGTTTAGTGTTAGGGTTAAGTTTATGGTTAGGGTTTAGTATTAAGGTTAAGGTTAGTATTAAGGTCAAGGTTAAGGTTCACATCATTGTTAGGGTTAGGGTTAGGGTTTAGGGTTAGGGTTATGATAATGGTCAGGGTTTATATCATGGTTTGGGTTAGTGTCAAGGTTGGGTTTGGTTTAGGTTTAGGATTATGGTTATGATTAGGGTTAAGGATTATAATTAGGATTATGGTTATGGTCAGGGATATGGTTAGTTATTAATATTAGGGTTCAGTTTATGGATAGGGTTAGGGTTTATTGTTAGTGTTACAATTATGTTTACGATTTATATCAATTTAGGGTTAATATAACCATAATTACAATTAGGTTTAGCGTTAGGGTTAGAATTATAACTAGGTGTAGGGCTAGGTTTATGAATTGATTTATGATTATTTAATGTAGGGTTAGGCTTAGGTTTAGGATTATCGTTAGAGTTACGTTTAGGGTCAGGGTTATGGTTAAGTTTAGGGATAGAATTATGGTTAGGGTTAGGGTAAATGTTAGGGTTAGGTTTTAGGGTTTGGGATAAAGAGCATTGCTTGGTTTTAGGGCAATGGGTTGGCTAGGATTTGGATTAGGGTAAGGGTTACAATTGTGGTTAGCATTAGAATAATGGTAGAGTTAATTTTAGGATTTGGGTTATGGTTAAGTTTAGGGTTAGAATTATGGTTATGGTTATTGTTAGGGTTAGTATCAAGGTTAAGTTCTAGTCTTATGGTTATTGTTAGGATTTACATCATGATCAAGGTTAAGGATTTAGGGTTAGAGTTAGATTATAGTCAATGTTAGGGTTTACATTCGGGTTAAGTTTTGAGTTATGGTTTGTGTTAAGATTTAATGTTATTGTTTAGGGTTGAATTTGAGATAATGGTTAAGATCCAAATCATAGTTAGGGTAAGGATTTGGGTTAAAAATATGTTTATTGTAGGGTTAGGATTTAGGGTAAGTGTTATGATTAAGGCCAGGGTTTACTATTATGGTTATGGATATGGTTAGTGTTAGGATTCACATCATGGTTAGTGTTATGTTTTACATCATGGTTAGGGTTATGGTATGAGTTAAGATTTAGTGTTAGGTTTAACATTATCATTAGGGTTAGGGTTAAGGAATAGGGCAAAGGATTATGGTTAGGGACAAACATAGGATTAGTTTGTGGGTTAGAAAAATATTTAGGTTTAGGGTCGTTATTAGGTCGTGCTTAAGCTTACTATTGGGTTTAAAATCATAGGTAGAGATAGTATTGGAGATAAAATAACACTTAAGATTTAGGTTTAGGGTTATGGTTTGGATTATTGATGCATGGGATACTGGTCTACAAACACCCCAATAGGCTATACTTATTGTTTTCACAACTTGACCTTAGAATCCCTTAAGGTTTTCTAGTCTTCTCCTTCACCAAACAACTCAAATTTGGATTACCAACTCAATCAATCAAAATAAAATCACCTAGGGTCTTCACATGACCCAAAAAAATTGGCTCATAAACCAACACATACCCATTTGCTTGGTTTACACAGAACCCTCTTACTCGGGTGCAACCTAGGCCTTATCCTAGTAGGCCTGCCAGATGGGTTTTTCAAACTTAATTCAATTTTTTCCCAAAACACTAACAAAATAAATTAGACTTCCAGATACCCTTCTGGTTGTTACATACAATATGTGAAAATAAACTATGGTTCTTTTGGACAAAATATCCAGACCAATAGCCTGCTACACACCAACTAGGCCCAATTAGCCGTCTTTTCCGAAGTAAGTATCAAAAAATGGTACAAACACAAAACCAAACATAAAAAATGTCTTGAAAAATATTCCAAAACAATATATTTTCCATGTTTAAAGCCAATAAAAACTCATTTGATAGGTTAGATATCAAAACCCACTTTTTAGACCTCCTAACCTTGGGCTTTCTCAAAACAACTCTTCCATTCACTTCCAGACTTGAACAAGGGTCATTTTACCTTTATTCAACCCCCAAAAACATCTTCCAACATAGAAACACCACCTTGTTAAGCTACTTCTTCTGCTACTATACCCATGCCTCCATTTTCATACTTTTTTTCTCACACAAACAATCACTTTTATTGATGATCACCTGTTCAATCCCTTTTCCCTACATTCTTTCCATTGGTTTCACTAAAAATACATTTATAGGGTTTCATTCCTCAAGGAACAATAATGACATAAAGAGGAATGAGCTCTAACTTATCATTTTAAGACCAAAATAACACAAAATGTGCATCTACAATAGTGTTCTTTGGAATAGTCAAAATAAATGATTCAAAACAGATGTAAAAACATTCAAAATGGATTAAAATTCTCATTAATACCCAAAGGAATCACCTACAATCAATTTCCAAATAAAAAATTAAAGAAAACAATACAAAACTAGCAAGTAGTTTCCAGATTTTTGTATCAAAAAAGAGTGTAGTATGTACAATGCAATAATGATTGCTTCCCAAACTTCAACCTTAATTCTCCAAGTCATGTAGCATGATTTATAGACCAACGTAAACCTTACAAAACTGACCATAACCACCTTTCCCCTTAACAAACATCTAAACCTCTTGTTTGGCTAACTAATCATTGGGTTTTTTAATTTGAATTTGACAACACTAGACATAATCCCCTTAATCCTAATTTGTCAACACCAAAGGCTTTATTTGAGCCTTATTACATCAAAATTACTCAACACAACCTAATTAAACTAATTATGAATCCTTTGTTCCATTTTTACATATTTAGACTTATTGACCCCTATTAGATCCATTTGCACTCAAAACTCATTTCATTCTTCCTCTTCCATTCAAATGCCTTAATAGTATTTATTAGAACATTTTTATGTCCTTTAGACCATTGAATCCATGTTCTATACCAGAATGGCTTCATGTGCATCCATGTCACAGGATGTACTCTTGCACCATACTCAACCCCTAGGAAAAATATCTTGTCCCAAGAGAATAGGGGTCTTGTTTGTACTCCATGCATCCTTCTCAAAGCCCACCTACACCTTTCAAAACCTACAACAAACTCCTACAAATGAGTAGATAAAAAAAATTTATTGGATCTCTAATTTAGATAGTCATCTATGGACTACTGTTGCACCATGTTCCCTACCTTTGTGAGGTCCAAATGACCCCAAACTCCATTCATCCTTGAAGGACTAGCACTGTCCTTAATTTTTCATACTTAGAGGGAACTCAACAATCCCTATTATCACACTAGTGTGCACCTTCCTTTTGTTGTCAGGAATAGAATGTTGTTGCCCTTCTCATTTCTTTCCAAGCCCCTAATCACTACCTTTTGTTTCCATCGCCTTAGAAACCTGCAAACTCACATACTCCTTCCTACCAATGCATATTACACTGGATTTAAAGATATGATTATTTTTTAGAGGAGTTGATGTAAATCTCTTACCATCCTTGTCAACAACATATGTGTTCAAGAACCAATCATGCAATGTCCTTCTCTTTTATTGCCAAGGCCTTCCTAAGAGTACATGACAACCTGTCATAGCAACAATGTCACATAATACCCTATCATGATAATCGCTAGTGGTAAAATCTACATATGCTAGCTCTTGGACTACTAGATTTTGTTCATCTGTTAACCAAGTGGCTTTGTAGGGTCTATTATGTGGTATTCTTACTAAATTTAACTTCTCAACCATCTCTTGAGAAACCAAGTTATCAAAAGAACCTGAATCAATTATCATCCTACATACTTTACCATGACTCAAGCATTCAGTTCTAAAAATGGATACCTAGTGTTGTACCTGCTACAACCTTTGTCCTCTTCCAAACATTAGAAAGTCACCCTCAGGTTATTAAGCAACAATACCAATTTTCTCTTCTTCTGGTTGTTCTCCCCCTTGGGCCAACTAAATTCTTTTCTCAGTCTTCTTGCCACCTTGTTCATTCATTGGATACTTGAAGGAAGTGTGCCCAACTCCATTTCATGTGAAGCACCTTCCCATAAAGACTCCTGATCCTCTACCTGATCTAAATCTACCTCCACCTCTATATCCACCTCTCTGATCAGAAAATGACTCCTTACCCTTACCATTGGTGCCTTATCCTTGTCCTTCATTGTTAGGCTTGCTGCCCTTTCCTCTATATGCATTACTTCTATCACTTCCTCCTTATCTCTCTTGCTTCCTCTTTACCTTTTCTTCAACCCTTATAGCCAACTGAAAACACTCTCCAAGTTTCTTTGGTATAGTCAAACCAATCTCATCTTGGAAGTTGTATCTAAGCCCATTGAGATATCTTGCAACCTTCACATCCTCATCTTCCAATCCACATCTTATAATCGACTTGTGGAATTGCTCAGTGTAGGTCATCAGATCCATGTGTTTTTGTTTTAGATTTTGTCTCAACCTCTTTGTATGAATAGCATAATCAGATGGAATGAATTGATCCTTCATCATGGCCTTCATCCTACTCCATGTGGTGATCTTAGTCATCCCTCATTTTTTTCTCTCTTTCTACATAGTACTCCACCATGTTAGAGCAGTACCTCTCAACTTTGTGCTGGCAAAGTTCACCTTCTTGTCCTCATTCATGTCTGCATACTCAAAGTAGTTTTCTAGGGTATCAATCCACCCCAATACCTCTTCAACCTTTCTTGAAATGTTGCATTATCCCTTCTCATTTGTCTCATCTCTCTATCACTTTTTGCTTCTTGTTCTTTCCTTTCTCTCCTTTCCATATCCAAGGTCTCTTTCAACTCTTGGTTCTCCCTGGCTCTTTGTTATTTAAGAGGCATCTTGTATATACCCCAACTAGTACACTACTTCTCCTTCTTCCTTACTTCCCTCAAGAATCTACAAGTGGCTCTGATACAACTATGATGCATAGGATACTGGTCTACAAACACCCCAATAGGAAATACTTATTGTTTTCACACTTGACCTTAGAATCCTTGAAGGGTTTCTAGTCTTCTCCTTCACCAAAGAACTCAAATTTGGATTACCAACTCAATCAATCAAACTAACATCACCTAGGGTCTTCACATGCCCCAATGGAATTGGCTCAGCAACCAACACATATCCATTTTCTTTGTTTACACAAAACCCTCTTACCCAGGTCCAACCTAGGCCTTATCCTAGTAACCCCACCAGTTGAATCTTTCAGATAATTCAATTTTTTCCCAAAACAGTTACAAAAAACATTAGACTTCTAGATACCCTTTTTAAAGTTACATAACATATGTGAAAATAAACTATGGGTCTTTAGGACAAAATATCCAGACCAACACCCTGCTACACACCAACCAGCCCTAATTAGCCCTCTTTTCCAAAGCAAGTTCCAAAAAAAAGTCTTGCAAAATGTTCCCAATCAATATATTTTCCAGGTTTCAAGGAAAGACACAATCATTTGGTAGGTTAGATATCAAACCCCCCTTTTTAGGCTTCCTAACCTAGAGCTTTCTCAAAACCACTCCTCCATTCACTTCCAGACTCAACCAAGGGTCATTTCACCTTGTGCTCAACCCCAAAAAACATCTTCCAGCATAAGAAAACCACCGTGTTAAGCTACTTCTTTTGTTGCTACACCCATGCCTCCATTTTCATTTTTTTTTCTCAAACAAATAGTCACTTTTCTTGATGATCACCTATTCAATCTCTTTTCCCTACATTATTTTCATTGGTTAGGTTAAAAATACATTTATAGGGTCTCATTCCTTAAGGAACAACAATGATATAAAGAGGAATGAGCCCTAACTTATCATTTTGACACCAAAATAACAAAAAATATGCACCTACAACAATGTTCTTTGAAACAGTCAAAATAAATGATTCAAAACAGATGTAAAAACCTTCAAAATGGATTAAAATGCTCATAAAAACCCAAAGGAATCATCTACAATCCATTTCCAATCAAATATTAAAGAAACCAATATAAAATTAGCAAGTAGTTTCCAGATTTTTGTATTCAAAACAAGTGCAGTCCGTATAATGCAATAATGATTGCTTCCCAAACTTCAACCTTACTTCTCTGAGTCATGTAGCATGAGTTATAGACCAACATAAACCTTCCCAAGCTAGCCATAACCACCTTTCCCCTTAACAAACATCTAAATCGCTTATTTAGCTAACTAACCATTGGGTTTTTAAATTTAAATTTGACAACACTAGACATAATCCCCTTAATCCTAATTTATCAACACCAAAGGCTTTATTTGAGCCTTATTACATCAAAATGACTCAAAAAAACCTAATTAAACTCATTAGTCATCCTTTGTGCCATTTTTACATATTTAGACTTATTGACCCTTCGTAGATTCATTTGCACTCAAAACTCATTTCATTCTTCCTATTACTTTCAAATGCCTTAATAGGCAATATTATATGATTTTTATGTCCTTTAGACCATTGAATCCATGTTCTATACCAAAATGGCTTCATGTGCCTCAATGTCACAGGATGTGCTCTTGTGCTAATTATCGATAGAGTTATGGTTTTCATCGTTGTTGGGGTTAGGGTTTAAATAAGGGTTAGGATTATGGTTAAAAATACATCATGCTTAATGTTAGGTTTATGGTTAAGATTATGGTTAATGTTGGGATTTACATCATGGTTAGGGTTATGATTATAGTAATGGTTAGGGATTAGGATTATGGTTAGGGTTAGGTATACATCATGCTTATCATTAGTGTTAGGGGTAGTTTTATGGTGTTATAGCTAGGGTCTACAACATGGTCAAGGTTAGGAATATATTTTAGGTTATGGTTAGGGTTAATATTATGATATGTCATAGTTGGTGTTAGGTTTAGGGTTACAATTATAGATAGGGATAGGGTTTACATCTTGGTTAGGGTTAGCATTAAGGTCAGGGTTATGATTATGGTTAGTGTCTATATTATGGTTAAGGTTAGACTTAGGGTTGGGGCTATTGTTAGTGTTATAGTTAGAATTATTGTTAGGGAGGATTAGGATTATGGTTACAACTAGGGTTTATATCATGTGAGGGTTCAATTTAAGATTATGGTAGGGTCTACATCACATTGAGGGTAAGGATTTGGATTACAAATATGTTTATTGTTAGGGTTAGGATTTAGGGTAAGGTTTATGATTAAGGTTACTATTTATTGTTATGGTTATGGATATCGATAGGGTTAGGATCTTTATATCATGGCCAATTTTATGGTTTACATCATGATTAGGATTGTGGTTTGGGTTGAGATTTAGTGTTAGGGTTAGTATTATCATTTGGGTTAGGGATTAGGAAAAAGGCTACGTATTATGGTTAGGGACATACTTTGGAGTAGGTTGTGGGTTAGAAACATAGTTAGGTTTGGGGTCATTATTTGGATTGACTTAGGCTTAGTGTTGGGTTTAAAATTATAGTTAGAGTTAGTATTCTAGATAAAATAACACTTATGATTTACATTTAGGGTTACGGTTAGAGTTATGGTTTACATCATGGTTGGGGTTACCTATGATGAGAATAAGGGTTAGGATTACGGTTAGGACTACATCATGGTTAAGGTTAAGTTTAGGGTAAGGGTTATGGTTAATGTTGGGAATTACATCATAGTTAGGGTTACAATTATAGTAATGATTAGGAATTACGATTACATCATGCTTATCATTATTGTTAGAGTTAGGATTAGTTCTATGATGTTAGGGTTAGGGTCTACATCATGCTCAAGGTTAGGAGTATATTTTGGGTTATGGTTAGGGATGGGTTTTAGGGTTAGTGTTAAAGGTTATTGTAAAGTTAGTGTTTTGGGTTAGGGTTATGATTAGGGTTAGGTTTATAATGTTTACTTTTTCTTATGGACTACAAATCATAAGAGTTAACTATTGATTTTTTAATTATTAAGATGAAAATTTGTGCTCAAAATGAGGTAGGGTCTCCAAATTATTTTAGTAAAAAAAATTGATTTTAACTATTATTTTTGTTTTATTAAATCAATTTAAAAAGTAATAAATTTATATACAATTGAAACTATTTTATAAATAAATATTTCTATATATAATTTAGATCTTGTATACATTTTTATTTATGTAAAATAAAATTTTAGAATAAAAATGAATTTTAAGTATCTATAACTTGCATACATTTTCATCTATATAAAATATATATAGACACACTTATTTTTAATACACAACTTCTAAATATCTTGTGTCCTTGTTGCAATTTTCATTTGTGATTCTCATGTTTCTAGTGCCATAGCTGAAAAACACCGATGATGACACAAACCTTGGTGTACCTAGTATAGGAAGCAACTGAAATATATATGACAAGACAACATATAGTAGAAGAGGAAGAAAAGCTACAAAAGAATAAATATGGTAGTTGGGATTTAATTCAACACTCTCCCTCAATCACAACTGCCATCTATAATACCCAAGTTGCTTTGTTGATGCACAAAACTTTCTTTTCCCTATGGTTTGGTGAAGATGTCTACATGTTGATCTTCTAACTTGCAATGTTCCAAAAATATTTCTCCATTATTGATCAACTCTCTAATGAAATGATACTTTGTGGCTATATAATTGCTTCTTTTGTGAAAAACTAGATTCTTTGACAATGCTATAGCTGAGTTGTTGTCACATATATCTTTGTTGGTTATTCTTGTTCATGCCTCAATTATGTGAACATTCTTCTCATCCATACTGCTTGACAAGCTGCCCCTATAGCCACTACATACTTTGCTTTAGGTGATGGCCGATTAACTATTGGTTGTTTCTTTTATGCCCAAGATATTATGCCTTATCCAAAATGAAAAACATTGTATAAAGTTCTCTTCCTATCATCTATAATCCTTGCACAATAAGTGTCATTGTATCCTATTAGCTTGAAATATTTTAACCTTGATTAGAGAATTTCATAGTTCCTTGTCCCACTGACATATTTCAAAATTCTTTTTCTAGCTTGCTAATGAGAAACTTTTGGAGACTCCATGAACCTTTAAATAAGAATAACTTCAGACATTCTATCTGACCTTGTGGCTATTAAATGCATAAGACTACCAACGAGTTTTTTATGGGTAAATGCTAAAACTTTGTCACGTTGGAAACCAACTTATCAACACAAGTTAATTTAAGTAGTTCTAACTAAAAATGAATTTTAATCAAACATATGGTCTATATAGATTCATTATAGCTAAGTTATATAAGGGGCACAACATTTCAAATTGGAAATATCTACTAAATGTATATTTTATACCACTTTGGGTCTAATTACCAAAAAAAAAATAATTGATGTTTCAACAACTCTTATAAATAATGTTTTTTTGAAATGTAAAAATACCCTTTTATAGATCAATAAGTGAATTTTCCAAAATAGATATCTTCTAATATTTTAATTAGTTTTAATATTTTATATTTTACTTTTAATGAAAGTAGGTCATTGGCACTAAAATAGAGGGTTGATTATCTTGTTAAGGAGAAATACTAAAATTTATTTAAAATTTTTGGAAAAAATATGACGTTGTACAGAAAATAATCTATGTCAAGATGATATAACTATTTTCTAATTTGGATAAATAGTTAATAAAAAAAGTGGTGGGAATTCCAAATAGTTATATTTGAGGACACACAACGTTTTAAATTTATTAAAAAATATAAATTATAATAAACAATATATCCATGCACTAAAGTTCCAAGTTATCGATATATATAAAAAAAATTGAAAAAAAAAAGGTAAAATTTACTAAATAAAGTGTGGTGGCTTGTTTAACTTCAATTTAAGCATTTTATCAACAACTAAATTATAGTGTTTACTTTAGAAAAACCTACATTCAAATAATTTTTTAATTTTTTCTTAAAATTAAAAATATAATTTAAATTACAAACATAAAATAGACAAAAAGGTATAAATTTCATTAGTTTACATCATTCAAAATTCAAAACATATTTTTTACTTTCTATTGATTTAATTTAAAAAGTTGGATTTACATCTGGTCCTTTGTCATCTTTACTCAATTTCAAACTCATCAAAATAGTTGTTCAAGATGCTTTGGAATTTATCATATTGAGCCTCTTCAAACTATCATTTGCATACTTTGATTTTGAGATGAATATAAATTTATCATTTTTGATTAATTGAATGCCAACAAAGTATATCGTTAATTCCAAATCAATCATCTTAAATTCTTTTTTCACAGTTGGTTTGAACTTGTCAATTGACAAATCACATGTGAATATCAAGTCATGAATATATAAACAAACAATTATGATCTTACATTACTCACTCATGTTGGTATATAATGTAGGCTCATTGTTGCACCTATTGAAATCATTTGTAAAAGATAAGAATCAATTATGATATACGATGATCTTGGGGCTTGTTTAAGTGCATAGAGTTCCTTCTTGATCTTGTAAACATTATTTTCATGACCCAAAATTTCATACCCAGGTGGCTACTCCACATAGACCTCTTCTTATAAATAAATCTTCATCAAACTCACAAGTGAAATGGAATAGGAGAATGTTAGAGTAGACAAGTTGGAACAATATTAAAACATGGTTTCATTATAAGATGTCCAAGAAGGTTTACAAAAACATCTAACTCCTTGCAATGAAATACTTGAATGGTTAACAACATTATTGGAACCACCACTAGACGTATAAATAGTTCTTATTGACTTTAAGATATTGATGTAAAATATTGAATTCCCTAAGGAAAAATGTAGACTATTAAAGATAAAGTATGTGAGAAAAGAGAACATGATCAGAGAAAAATAATTGCATCTTTCTACCACCATAGTTAATAAGGATAATTGTAGCATTACAACTGATGATTACCAAATTACCATAGTACACCCCAAATAAACATCAAGAGTCCAAGAAATTGATGCTTTGATGGAAAATATTAAGGTTAGAGTTGCTAGGCCAATGAAGGATAAATTGAAAATCAAATAACAAAAAGCACATATAGAATACTTAGAGTGTTCGACAAAGAAATAGTGCAACATACACCAAAAATGATGGAATTTACAATGCATCCTATAATAATGTCAAAAGAAGATGTTGAGGCAAAAAAAGTCATCAAGGATGAGAATTGTATATATTAGAAGATTATATTTAAGATACATTGAAAAAGGGGAAAAAAGTTATCCAAAAAGTGATAGAAAGATATTCAGTTGCTTCTCAACAAAAAAGAAAATGATTTAAGAAAGCCCATAAAATTTGCTTGAGGAAAACTGAGAAAGAGATAAATAAGGCAATAGGTTGGATAGGCAATTAGGATAGGAAAATGCAAGATTGGATGAATGCATAAAAGGAATGGATGATATTTCCTTAACAACTTAGAAATTGAAAGTTTTCCATGTTACAATCATTGATAAGCTTATAGTTAATTTAATAGAAAAGTGAGAATGAGAAAAAGATGAACATGAAATTTAAAAGTTTAGAGATTATTTAATCAATAAAATGTTTGATTCCCTAGTTCAAGTGAACAAGGAGCTAATAGAAAATGCAAGGAAAATAAAAAATATAATTGTTGATTATGCAAATGAGACAAAAGGTAGAGACATGATAAAACATAGCCTAAATTGCCAAGATAACGATAAAAATGTCAATTTAGTACTCTCTCAAAAGTTACAAGGGATGAAATGAGTGCAGTATTTGCTATGGTCAATGAATTTACATGCAGGGTTGATGAAGAGATGAGGATTGAAAAACGATCTGAAATATTTTGAGTGAGTATAGTCAGGGTTTTTGTTGCCACTGGTTATTTAATATTAGGCCATTACCAAAATACATTTTCATAGGCATTGCAATTTTTACTAGAAAAAAGAGCATTCAAAAGATGACAAGTTTTGTTGACTTAGCCAACCTTCTGATTGAAAGGATCTAAAATATTCCTTTTTTCCAAGCTAACATTATTTAATATTTATGAAACTATCATGTATTTTTAATCCAAAAAGGAACTTTAATTGTATTGGTCTCAAAGGTTTTAGACTCTATAAAAGGCTAGAGACTTGTTAGTTTTATCGATTCGAAATCAGAGAGACTTGTGGAGCTAAGATTTCTAGTCAATTTATAGGTTAAATTCTTTATTTCTCTTTGCCATCAGTAATACCATTTGTCTATATTTTGCATACCATTTTGTTACAAAGGTTATCAGGTTGATGTAAATCTCTATTAAGGATATTGTTGCCATATTTTTGTAATTTCATTGTGTAGTGTATGTCCTTCAAAGATATCTATTTTTTAGTTAATTTTTGTCAAGTATAGATTTTTTCTCTTCTTTAAATAGGTTATCAAGGTATGCAAGTGCAAATCATTGAAACTTAGATTTATTTTTAATCAGTCTTTCCCTTAATCTTTTTTCTCTTTGTGAAATTTGAGATATGAAAAGTTAAATCCTAGATTAATTCAATGAGCTATCTTAGATTGAATCTTTATTGAGCTATCCCCTCATAGTGGCAACGATTCCAAGACAATATTGATTTTGATGCAATGTTGGGAAATGTCAAATAAAGGTAGCTTCATACTTTCTACCACTATGTTCTTATGACTTTTTCATATTTACATTTGTAGTGTAAACTTGAAGCCTTTGGTCATTTTGATGCAGTATTATTCTTTATTTTTATACAATGTGCATAGTTACAATGAATTATAGAAGTAATTAAATATTGATTTGTTTATCTCTCATGTAAATTTTATTGTTGTGTTTTAAGGATTCTATAAAGTTTATGTCAAAATGATGAACTCCTTATAATTGTTATCAATATCCTGTGAATATGTAAAATTTATCTATGTTTAGAAAATAAATTAGATTTTTTGTATAGTCACCCCCTTTGTGATCCCTTGTCATCTCCAAAATGGGCTAAAAAATAAAATGTTTCCCCTCATCCTTAAAACTTGGTGGAAAATAGTTTTATACATAGATATTATGTAAATTAATCAATTTGTCAGAATTAGCTTATAAATTTTAGGGCAAGTAGCTATAAAAATAGTTGTAAACTGCAAAGATTATTATTTTCGTACAATACAATTATCTAAATTAAATAGTTGCTACCAAGATTGTCAATTATAAGTTCTCTTGATGCCAAAAACCTTAGGCACAAAAAATAATCATTTCAATAAAACTTATAAAATATTAAAATTAATAAGTTATTTTTAACTAGAAATATTTTAGTCTTAGAAGCTACAAAAAAAATAAAAAATACATAAATTGTAATTTTAATTAACCAAGTTTTATTTAAATTGAATAATTACCATCTAATGATTTCTACTACTACGAATCCTCTTAATCTGTTATTGAATCCTAATAAAAAAAGTTATCATTTTCTATAAATAAAAGATCACAAATATTAAAATTAATTAATTACTTTCCAAAACAAATCATTGTCTAACATTGTCTAGACAGCCTAAGTAGTAAGAAGAATAAAATGGCAGGATTTCAATTTTGCCCATATGACAACTTAACATCACAGTAAATATAATTTAATAGAAAAGGAACAATATATAATTAAAATAGGTTGAAATCTCCAAGACAGGAGAATACATAATTAAGAAGGTGGTATGTTGGCAAAAGATAAGTACTAAAAATATTGTTCAAAGTTCACATGTGAAGGGATGAGGGACATGCATATGGCAGCGATGAACATAGCGATCAATAAGATCACGAGAACGTGAAGAGATCATAATATCGCAAAAGCA
The DNA here is from genome assembly GCF_030272615.1 of Cryptomeria japonica. Lineage (NCBI taxonomy): Eukaryota > Viridiplantae > Streptophyta > Pinopsida > Cupressales > Cupressaceae > Cryptomeria > Cryptomeria japonica. Next base: position 145,262,072 of record NC_081408.1, on the reverse strand, counting down.
GCCTAACTTCATTTTCCTGATGCCCCTGCAACAACGCCAATTAGGGTGCTTCGTCATACCTCCATTTGAAATACAAGGGTTCACCCTACTCAGGGCTTCATATTCATTGCGACAAGTACTCGGGACACCCCCCACCTGCACAGTATACATACTCATCACCACAACAGCACAAATCAGAATCGCCATGGCCTTAGTCATCTTTACTTTCAAGAAAACAAAAATTGCAATGGATGATTCAATCCATTTGCTTCCCTCTTTTTATAGACTTGGAAGGCCACGAGTTGGCACTGGAATCAACATAGACGGTGGTGAATGTCACGTGGACAAAAAAGATTTTATTTTATCTATCAAACACTAAAAAAACCTCGATAAGCAAAAGAATAAACAATGAATTTGTGAGCTGGCGAGTCCCTTTTCATGGTAATTTATGTTAGAAATGACACGCATTGGTTAAAAGAGAGCACCGACCAAAGATAAAGCCAAGAGTTTTGATCCTCGTTTTGATCTAATTTAAGAAAGTTCGCTTTGGCGTTAATGTGTTTGTTGAGTGCTTGTTATAACAATCATGTAGTACAGAATTTGTATGAAAGATTATAGGGCCAGAACTTAGAGTTTGGTGTACATGTCAACAAATAATAATAATACTTGTCCCTGTTTTAGCAACCGTATCTTTTTCGAACAAGAGATGCAAAGCAGCGAAGTTCCTGCCCAGAGATGCAGGGACTGAGTTTGCATAAAAGAGGCGGTCAATGTTTCGAACAATGAAAAATTGTAAAATGGTTTTGTATTCATGGGTACACATCTCTGCAATAAAGTAGTTATCAGCTTATTTCAAAGAGGAAAATCGATAGTTTCTGAATGAAATAGGACTAGTTTCTGTAGCCCAACATCCAGATCTTGTTAAGCTTTATGATTGTTGTGTAGAGGGAGATGAGCTGCTATTGTTTTTTAAATCAAATTGTCTATTAAATTTTACTTGAAAAGATTACATACTTAAGAGACACAACCAATTCCTACAAATTTGAGTTTAAAATTAATAGCTACCAACTATTAAAATTAGATATTAAGAAAGCATCAAACTAAAACTGTTTTTAACCCAAATCCAAAATCCCGGTCGGTACAAGTGATGTTTCTAGTTTATACTATTCATTCGGAGACTGTTTTTAACTGCATTTGAAATCCAAGTTGAAAAAAAGATCCATTAATTGGAATCGAGAAAAGATTTCAAATGGGGTCAAAATTCACTCAGTAGACAAGCAAAAATTTATAAAAGAGAAAAGTAAAACAATCGAATGTTTTGCAATTTGAATGGTGAATTGTCAACTGAGACAAGATACCTTCATCCCACAAAGATTTATGTACAAAAAACATATGGTACATAATTTTTTGGAATTGCACCACAAAGCTCTATCATCGGTACCTGGTCATGATTTACATCTTCATTACCTTTACTAGGTTGTAATGGCCATTCTTAAACAAAATTTCAAAAGATCATTGTGATCAGTCTTCCTGGAGATGCTTGTAACTCAGATTTCCCCGAGTCAGTTTCTCTGGTGCATTTTTCACATGGAGATTCTGTAACAACTTCAATTACATTGCAAAAAAAATTGTATGCCAGTGATGTAGCCAGAAGCAATGTCATCTGATTTTCTGGTAGAGTTGCTATTGAACTATTCCCATCTGTAATTGTACATATTTATCTCCTTGAAGGAAAAGTACAATAGTATACAGTCTCCATACTAATGATTTTTTATTTACTAACAATGCGGGTTTCATCAGAAAATATTAGGGCATGGTTCTATGGAAGACCGTGATGCCTTTATACAAAGCCTTTTAAGTGATAGTCACAATAATAATTAGGTCTAGCAAGTGAATTTGAATATCCGTTCTGCCCTAAAATTCAGAATTTGAAGTCCCCTAAAATTAAAAATTTCTGAAGACTACTCTTTGAGTAGATTGGAGAGAATTAGGAGGTATAGCATTTCTACTCATATCAATGAAATTATTTCTACTACTAATGATTAAATAAGCACGGATTAATGTCAGAAATCGTGAAACTTAATGCCTGAGAAAACAGTACTGTGACGAGTATCTTTTGTCAGATTTCAATGCCACGACAGAAAACATAGGCCAAACAGAGTGGGAATTTTTAACTACTGATGATGCGAGCATTACAATGACCAACCAAATTCTAGACTTTTCTTTCATAATCACTCACAACATCTAGGGAAAATCTTCTTCTAGCTTTATACTCAAATGTACTTCTAAGACATGGAGAACAAATTATTAGGCCAAACAGAGTGGACATTTTCAACTACTGATGATGCAGAGCATTACAATGACCAACCAAATTCTAAACTTTTCTTTCATGATCATGGTTCTCAAAACAGATAGGGAAAATCTTGTTCTCACCTTATACTCAAATGTACTTTTGAGACGTGGAGAACAGATTATTAGGCCAAACAGAGAAGGCATTTTCAACTAATGTTGATGCAGGGCATTACAATGACCAAGTAAGTGTTAAAATTTAATATTCATGAGTTTGGATTGGACAGTACATAGGCATTCGCAGCTATCACCATATGTGTAGGAGTTTGCAGATAAGTATGGTTCAAATGAACAGTTGGCAATTAGGGTTTTATGTTTTCCATGCAGGTTACATGTGGTCATTGATGAGGTCACCAGTTAATAGGAAAATTATTGATGTATTGGACCATTGATTTCGACTTTATTTTGTTAGTTCGGGCATGATCTTGTGCAACTGATATTTGGTTCTACATTTGTCTTCAGCTGTTCATCAAGTGCTGTTTGAGTATCTTTTGGGGAAAATTTTCCTTTCATTTCCCACTTTAAACATTCACGATTCTGAAGGCTTGAATTCATTTTTATTTGTGTCATTGGGTGCTCTCATGTGAATTTCTTTTCACATGACATTTTTAAAACATCATGGGGCAAATATTTTTAGTATTCAAAGTTAAAGCATTTTAATTCAGAAAACAAACAGTAGTCTATTTTGATCATGTCTCTCGCAATGTTGTAGCATTTTAGCTTATTGATTAATTTGGTATGGTTTCCACTGTTGCTTATTCTCTTTAGTGCATCTGATTTACAGGTTGTGTACTCTCTTCAATGTATGCGATTTACAGGTTATCTTCATTCCAAAACACAGAGAACATTGCCAAATGCTAGCAGGTCAGCTTTGCAAAACAGAGACCGACTGCAAAATCTGTCATATTATATTGCCTAGTAGTTTCATCGATTTGCTCTAGACTGAATTGTAAAATTTAATAATAAGAGTCCAATAACTTTGGCATCACTGATTATTGAGAGAATATTGACAACGAATTTTTTAAATTCCAAGTCGAAACGTTCAAACTGCGCAGACAAAAAATACTACTTGATTTCACCAAACAGCTCAAATGTCTAAGCGATTCTGCAATAGTAGACAACAAAAAACTCATATTTTTTTATTGCTATTTTAATTGTCTTAATGCTCTTATAAGCTTGCATTCTACATAGGCATTTGATGTAGAAGGGCACATAAAACATTTACGTTTCTTGGGCTGCCACTAAAGATCTCACCCGACTTTCTTTGTTATGTTATTTTTTAAATTACTCTTGTGATCAGTACACTCCTCTGTGTTCAACGTATAAACCGCTCCTTTTCTTTTAAAGTAATATATACCTAATATTTTACAGATGAATATTATTCTCTTAATCCGCATTCAATACTTGATTTAGGTTAATATGCTTATATTTATTTATTCTCGGACTGTGCTCAAGGATAGGATCATTGAAGGAAATGCAGCTAGAAGAAGCCCTCATGAACTCATCCAAGAGAATTCTTTTTAAAGAAAATTCCAGCACTCTATGACAGTTTTTGGCCATGTCAAGGGATATGTTGCAATAGTAAGAAGCATGTAAAAGATATTTAGCACAATGATGGAGAACTATATTAATTCATAGAATACGTTTTTTAATATTCAAAGTTCACTTACATAGTCGATTTATATCCATATAAAGATTCATTCATCCATCCTTTAAGAAGTTTCTTATGTACAATTAAAATCTTCTCAGTGTCTATTAAGATATAATTCACATTCAAAGGATGAATTATAGCACATTCTTATATAAAAATAATCTTTAGCCTCTATAAAAATAACATTCTAAACAACTATACAGAATTGACTACTATCTCTTACATATGAGTCTAGCCTAGCCTACAAAAATCATTTCTCTAGAATAGAATTTTATGACATAGATAGATAATGTATACACAACAATCTTTCAATTCATGGAAGCACTTTTCTTTGGCAGCATCAAACGCAGTCATGGGTCTTCTAAGAGTATAAGTAGGATGGCTTGCAACCACGGCTACAAGAGAAACAAAGCAACCAATATAACCAATGGCTCCAATCACTAGTACTTTACTAGTGCTAATACATTTCCCCTCCTTCACAATATTGTCATATGAAGCAATCACACAAATGGAGGTCATGGTTGATACTTAATTTTCATCCAATATTTGAGTAAGCAGGCAGAGATCCAAAGAATGAGGGAATGCAACAACACTTGCAGCCATTTTTATTTCCAAAAAACTTTACAACCCTTATCCAACTTAGGAATTTTGACGCAATACATTGTAGCATCCTTTTGGTGGGTGGAGATAGAGTAACTGTCCTTTCTGTGAATTCATCGTAAAAGTTTTCAATGATTTTTCTAGTTCTCTCTAATTTTGAGTCTTGACAAGGTGGTTTGGGCATATACATTGGGGAAAATAAAATGAACGTGTAAACTGAAGGTAACAACTTTGAGCTTGATCTTGTTATTCTTAGCAGAAGCAAGGTCAAATGAATTTGTCTATTTTCCAAAGAATTCCAGAGCTCAAATGACCACCTGATCTGGCAACCTGGTACTCTAATATTATTCTTTTTTACAGTATCTTGTATTTGTTAATTCCTAGCTTAGTTTGTTCATAGGTCAAATCAATTTCTTTATAGTTCCAAATCTTTTGTAGATCCCAAATGGCTTTCTAATCTTCAACCTAGCACTACGCTGATTTTATAATTTATTTATAGCATCCTGCATTTAATTTCCTGCCAATTTTTTTGTTCAACAAAGACTAAACTTGGTTTGCAACACTCGATTTTATGCAAAGTTGTCTTCGCTTATGCTAAGTATCGAAGCCTGAATATTCCATGTACTAAAAGTATTTTTCTAGGTTGTCATCTATCAGTTACTAGATTAACTTGTTTTGTAGTGGAGTCCTTAAATCGAACCCCCACCACATGTGTTTGGCAAGGTACTCTAATTTTAAAGACTTTAGAGGTTGCTTTGCCACTGTACACAAACATGTACCCTTCAAATTAAACCTCCTTTGCTTTTGATCCCCTCTTTCTAGCTGAGCAAACAACTTTTTATTTTTTCTTTGTCATAGGTCCATTTTCTGATCATTTTCCTTTTCTTCTCCTGATATTTTATGTTCAAACTCGAGATTTGCCTTATCTCCATACGCTGAATCTTGAAAGATCAATATTGATCCATCACCTTGTCTTTTCATCAAAGGATTATCCTTCAACTATTCTATCAACATTGTTGCATCAATGGAAGCTCTTTGAACCTGATTTGAAGCTCTCACATGTCACAGTCCTAGTGAATATACAATCTTTTCCTTTCTAGATCCCGTGGAATATAGATGTTCTCAAGTGGGGTTTCTAGGCCTCAATCAAAAGAGTTTGGACTCCTTGAAGTTCCTTTTTTTGTTATAAGTTTGAGAAAGTGTTAGTCACATGATTTGAAGCTATCACATGTCACATGATTTGAAACTATCACATGTCACAGTCCTAGTGAATATACAATATTTTCCTTTGTAGATCCCTTGCAATATAGATGTTCTCAAGTAGGGTTTCTAGGCCTCAATCATAAAATTTGGACTCAGGTACCCTTTTTTCTTAAAAGTTTTGGAAAGGGCCACTTGAGACTGTTTGGATAGAGATATTTACTAACTCCATTCACTTGATTTCATACACTTGGAAACCAATATGCACAAAGCCTTTGTCCTCTATGGGCCTGATGGTTCCCTTTCTATTATTTGGGATAAATGGATAACACTAAGTATGCTTACAGTATAGACCAAACATATTCTCCAACTGAAGACTTAACCTTCTCAGGCTAAGGTTTATTTATGTCCAAATTCACATAGATCTAAATATAAGAAACATGAATTTAGAAGATGGTGCAATTATTGTAACCATGTATTCTCCTAGCCAGTTCGGTTTGCAAATTACAAACCTTTTGAAATAACTACTCATTCCCAAATTGTAGTACTACCTCTTCAAAAAATCCAAGAGGACATGCATGGGATAGCACATTTTCCATTTTCTATAAGTTGCCTTTGGATTAGCTTTGGATACCATGAAGATTGAATAACTCTTGTTGTGATGGAAATTAGTAAGGTATACTCATATATGAAACAAAATTAATTTTCCTAGATTCACATTTGTAGTATGCTAGTGCTCTCTTAAATTTTTCCTATTTTCATAGCCTTTCTCACATGTTCTAAGGAAACTTTTGTAAAAGAGGAAATTTCTCACTTGCCTTCATTTGGATCATATTTTTATTACTTATGCTTATTGGCTTCTTCAATCAAATAATTATAGCAACTACCCAAAGTTTTGTTACCCAAAGTTTTGTTAGGAAGAAGCAGAGATTGGTTCCTTGACATCAGAGCGGGTTTCCAAAAGGCATCTATAAAGATTGAATTCCTCTAATGGAACAAAGGATATAAATTTTGAATGAAGATATTGGTCTCTAGCTTTTGCAACTAGCTCAAATAAAGTAGGACCAATGTGTGGATTTCTGGCAATGCCTATAGAATAGAGTCTTCTTTGTAGCTACAGAATCTATTTTGTTATGGATACCATCATTACTTGGACAGGATCTCCATTTATGTACCAAAAGAAATATTGGTCATTAGAAATGGTATGCTATTTGTGTATGCTCGATGTTCTTATTGTATTTATCTCAAAAGCATTTCTCATGCACATTTTTTTGAAAGTGGGAAAGGTCATGACTAAATTTTTAATTGTCTTGAATTCAAAGCTATTTTGGATCAATTGTAAAATATAAGATTTACGTCATTCATATGCACTTGGATATGAGCTTTTTGTAGAAATTATTGATGTTAATAACCACATGAATCTTGTTGAACAAGTTTTATATATTTTATTGGGAAATTTATCAAATTAAAACCTCTAACTAAAAGGACTTAACAAGGAAGCTTTTAATAATATTTTGTACATCACACATGGCACGATTTCTGTGGGATAACTGTTGCAAAAGGGAACATGCTATTTTAAGTACTTAAATGCCAGATTTTATGGATTGTATCGAGTTAGCTTGGCATTCTGACAAAGGAATTGTCTTTTGTCAATATTGTTTTGTGGACCATGTTTTCTCTTTCTTTAGCTCTCATTTTGCATACTGAATTCATTTGTAGTACTATGGCAAGCATTCACTCCTATGGTAAAATTATGTTTTCTAAGAAAAAAATTTAGTATATGTCAAAATTAACAATTTTGTAATTTAATTTCATGAAGTTTAGTTCATGCTAATACTTTCTGCAAATTCAGTCCCTGCATTATTGGATAGGAGAACTTCGTTGTTTTGTAGCTCTTGTTCTATTGCACATGATTTTCAAAGATTTATATACATTCTAGAATATATTCACATGTTTACATAGGGTAAGTTCTTATTAATATGATTTCATTCTTGAAATCAAGACATGGTTTATAGAATTCACATAAGGGCATAGATCCAATTTCTGATAGACTAATTACTAGATTCAATTATATATATATATATATATATATATATATATATATATATATATATATATATATATATCCTTATCTTTTTTTGATTGATTATATTTATCCTTGTCCTAATTGAACAATATTGTCTACAATTGCAATTGCATCCAGCGCACTAATATATTTACATTTATTTTTAATAGTTGTCTAACTCACTATCTAAATATAGTCCTACATCATCCCATTTTCATATGTTATCATCTTCTTGACTTGTGATCAATGGAGGGTATATTGGTTATTCTAACCAAGGATTATACTTTTAAATTTATCATAGACCATGGAAGAATAAACTCTAATTATGTATATCTGGCTTGTCTATGTATTTGTGTCCATGTACAACTTTAAAAATTTTACTATTTGTGTCTAGTTTGAACTTTGTGGTAGAAAATTATTCTTTCTAATATATTTTGTAGAAGTCACATCTAATTTGTGCTTTCTTATTTATGCACAATTTTATGAGGTTGTATTTTTTTAACCTATCCAATACTAAAATACTTTCATTTCTGTTGAGGTCTTTGAAATGTTACAATGTTTTTTTAACTTTACATGGGTATCTGAATAATTTCTATCTACTCAAATTGCAATATCTATTGAATTTATAAAGATAATTAGTTTTATTTTCTTTTTAGGAACTATACTTTGTGTCATTATAGGGAATGACAATGAAAAATCAAACTATCATGACTGTTATGATGACTATCATTGTTCTTGAATGATTTGACTGGAATTTTATTGCCATAAAGCCCTTATTAAGAATATCAAGTGAATTCCCTTTCTAGTTATTAATGAAGGTGATTCAAACATAGACATAATAAGGCTCCACCATTACATTTGTATTGAAGGTTTTATAAGTTTGGATACAACAACATATCCATTAATAAAGATTGTAATAAACATCAAATTTTAAGAATAATAAAAATTATTTTAGTCATCATGAAATTTAGGCATCAATGTTGATTCTATTCTTACTCCATCAAGAAACATATGGGAATGGTAAAATGAAATTCCATACCATCCCATTTTGGGGGGACCACCGGTTAGTAAACAATGTAGGAAGAATTTTTTTTCAATGAATAACTTCTTTCATTACTGGGCGAGGAGGAGAAAGGAGAAGAAGAGGAAAAAATGAGGGTCAATGGACATGGTAGTTACCTACTGGATTATGAATGAGGTATGAATATGTATGAAATTGAAAAACATATACTTTTTGGGGATTGTGGTTGATATCATTATATTATCATTGTTAATTGAATGACCCTGGACATTAATTATTAAGTGTATTTTCTTGGCCTACCAATAGAGCCAGCTAGGAATCGCCATAAGTGTTTTTTTGCAAAATTCGTTATCAATATGTTTGTGCGTGCTCAGTTTAGTTTTCGGGGATCGTAAGCCTTTGAGCCAACTAATATTCTTTTTAATTTCATATCTTCAAAATTTGAGTGCAACAATATGAAATTACTAATTCAAGTTTATGTTTAGTTGATTTCAGAAAAAAAATTGCTCACTTTTATCCATTTTGTATAAAATCTTGGTGTGCTTGCTCATGGGTTGGGTGTTGGTTTTTTCATGCTTTCATTTGATACAACTTGTGAGATGTTGACAATGGAACAATTTAAGCTTCAGAAAATTAACTCTTTCCCTAAGTCTCAAGTCTTAGTAGCCACTCCACCAACAGGAAAAGGAATGAAAAGGACCAAGTCCTTGAAAAAGACAAACTCCAAAACTTAATCTATTGAGACTTCCAACATCTCTTTTGAAAAGTGCGATAAGGAAAGAGCCAAATATACTTTTTGCAAAGGAAATAGGCATAGTGAGAAAAGTATTTATAAGAAGGAAATTCATGTGTTGAAACAAAAACTCAAGGAGAATAATATTTCCATTCATTATTCCTGTAGTTCATCTCCTCCTTCCAAACATGACAACACTTCCTCTAGTTATTAAGGAAAGGGTGATGAAATGATCCCCACTCATGTGGATAGAAATATTGAATGGATTATTACTTCAAGAGCTGCAATTCACATTTGTCATTCACCTAGCCACATGATTCCAGGTTCTCTTAGAGAACCATATTGCGACAGACTTCGGAGAAAAAGAAATTGGTTTGTTCATATTGTTGCAATAGGTGATATTGATTTGGGTGATGAATTAGGGGCAAATGTTTATTACATTTATTAAATTTCTCATAAACTACTTTTTCTCTATTAGATTACATAAGTATGAAACAATGTTGTGCTCACAACTGATCCAGTGTTCATTAGTGGTCAAAGGAGTGATGTTTATACAAAGGGTCAATTTGATTAGTAGTCTAATACGTATACCTCTTAGCACCTTCTTAGTGATGATCCTTATATTCCTTGGTGTCCACTACCTTATATTTAGAGTAATGATTTAGTTCCTCTCAATGAATTTGTGGACGTAATAATAATTTCTCCATCACCTACTTCATCAGAGTTGATAGTTAACATGGATTTTAGGACTTTTAAAAGCAAGATTCATTCATCTTTTCGGATGTATGATCATAGGATGGCTTCATTTTATGTTTATCCAAGTTGACTTCTCATTCTTGTACTACAAGTATAGGGGACATTTTTAAGGGGATAAATCTACCCTCTATAGATTTAACATTGGAGGATATTATTTAGTCTTGTGATTCCATTATTTCTTCCTTAACATTGGAGACAATTTATTATTATTTGGAGCTTTCATTTGTGAGAATTCCAACTACTTCCTTTTTTTGACAGAGATGGCATGCACCATTAGTTTTCTTTCTTCCCAAGAGTGGAACAAGAACAACACTTCAATGATCCATTTTTCACATGAGTGCTGCCATCAATGCCAAAGGAGAAGATTGTTGGCAATTAACACTTATTCGGTTTAGTTGTGTTGTCATTGATGGTAACATACACAATTTTGGGTTGGTCACTTAACCTGTACTCATCAGTATTCATTGTTTGGAAACCGACATTCAAGTCATTTTACACACAAGGAACCAAAACTAACAGACAAGGGAAACTGGCAAACTAGGAACCAGTATATGAGGCGAACATGGCAGATTGATCTAATAGGTCTACACGAAAACAATTAGCGACATCAGTCACAAAGTTCAATGCATTCATTTTTGTCTAGGCCGACATATAAATAAATTGTAATATCATTGTAAGATGACATAGGGAATTTATGTTTGTGTTTGGGAAAGGTATTTAAGTCAGTCCAACTAGGTTATTCTGGTAATGTAATGGAATATAGTGATGTCATATTGTGCGAGCGATCTTGATTGACAGACTGCGATTGTAATATTATGTAGTCAGTCTTGGATATTGGTTTAGAGGTTTGGGAAGCGAAGCAAGATAGTGGTAAGGGAGGACATAGTGAAAATTGATATAGACTATGCTTTAATCGAAACTCATCCAACATAGCAGATGCACCTTCAGAGTTTAGCATTTTTTTTGTAACTCCATATTTGGTGTTTGTAGTCAGGGAGGCTGCTCCTTTTGTGATGAGAACTGCGCTCTACATTATTGGCCTTCCTGCATGTGAAAGCCCCTATTGTAATATTTATTCATTTGACCAATGGATAGATATTGTGTGTCACCAATCCCACCATGTTTTTTCATCTTTGAGGATTTCCATGTATAAATATTTATGTTATGGTGTATGCTCTTATGGTTGCTTCATTTCTATTTGTTGTTATAATCTTTTATAGTTATCGGTTACTTAAATACTTGGTTAATAAGGTTAAAACTGATCTTGTCGATAGAAAAATGGTTCACCACCCCCCCCCCTCCTCTCAGTGTTCTTGGACTCCAACAAGATTATTTATAATCAAAAAAGAATTTTTTTCAAGTTGTGTTCATATTAAATAAGGATGCAAGACAAAATTCAATTTAAAGTTTCATTTATATCAATCCTCTTATCTAATAATTGCAATCTAATCTATTAGATAGTAAATTATCTTGAAATTAAAAACACTAATTATAAAATTTATCATTTTGTTTAAATAAAGCATTACAAATATTAAAATTAATAAATTATAGTCCATAACAAATCTTTCTTTGAGCTTGGCTACATAGCCTAAGTAGTTAAAAGAATAAAAAGGGCAAGATTTCAATTTTGCCCATATGTCACAAAGCTCGAACAATAAATATTAGTAAATATTATTTAATAGGAAAGGAACAATACATCATTAACATAGGTTGAAATCTCCAAGATATGAGAATACATAATTAAATGGAAGGTACATTGGCAAAGGATAAGTACTAAAAATATTCTTCCAAATTCACATGTGAAGGGATGAGGGACATGCATATGGCAGTGATGAACATAGCGATCAATAAGATCAAGAGAACTCGAAGCGATCATAATTTTGCAAAAGCATCCTAACTTCATTTTCCTTATGCCCCTGCAACAACGCCAATTAGGGTACTTCATCATACCTCCATTTGAAATACAAGGGTTCACCCTACTCAAGACTTCATATTCATTGCGACAAGTACTCGAGACACCCTGCACCTGTACAGTATACATACTCATCACCACAACAACACAAATCAGAATCTATTATGGGAAAGGGGCAAGGGAAGAATCTATTGAGTAAAACATAAGATGCAAAATTTTCTTGTGTAATCTTCTTTCCTATTTCATTTTTCAAACTTATGTTTTAGGTGTTTTAGCACTTTTAGTGAATGCTAATCCTTGTAAACTAATGTGCAAGAAAATTAGGTTTACAGATATGATACAATCATTAAAAGTGCGTTGGAAGCATTTTCTTGGATCAAGTAAAATGTGGTTTATATGAAGTCCTCATTATTATATATTTTCTATTGCTTAGAATACATTTCAGTAGTAGAAATAACATAACCAATTTGAGCTCATAAAAATTGAAACAAATATGATGATAATTAAGGATTTTTTCTGATGGGAACAGTAGAAGACCACGTAGAGGCAGACCCACGACGCGGAGAAGAAGTTGAGCTGCACCTTGATACATCATCTCTCCCATCAGAGGAGCAGTGAGGAGCTTGGGACCACGGGGTCTGAGAGCGGCGGGCAGAGGAATTGTAGCCATGATGACAACCATGCATCGGAGTGTGAATTTTATCCTTCCAAAGAGTGAATAGGATCTCCATTCTGAAAGCATACCATATCTAGGAAAATTTGAAGAGGATTCTAGGCAAATCGCCCAGAAGCACCATATGCCAAGAAAAGGGCTCAGGCCAAAAAGGTCGAAAGAAATCATGGATCCAGCTCCAGTACTATTGAGTTCTTCTACAAAACCAAAAAATATGCATAGAAGTTTATGGATGGCAACAAAAAGGGCACCAAGGATCAGGAACCCCCAAGTGCTTAAAGCTGGAACCCAAAGGCAACCCTTGGAAAAGTACACACCAATAAAAGTGTGCAATCTTAGGTTTAGTGGTGGTGGACCAGACAACAAGAAACTTGAATCGCCAGGAAGTCTGAGAAGACTGCAAGTGCCACCATTGATTGAGGATATGAACCATAGTCAAATGGACAACCAGCCAGAGATAACCCATTTTGGGTTCGTAGCTAGTGAAAGGAGTCCACGGATACCATTTCCAATCCTTCCACCAAGGTCTGATAGACTGAATGCAAGGCTTATGTAACAAATGTAAGGGTAAGGCCAAGATGAGAAGCTGATAAGTTTGTCAATCTGGTCGAGATAGATGAAATGTAGTACCCCATTTTGATCGGACTTATTAGACTGATTTTGTGTTTCAGTTTACTATTCAATTGGCACTTTATTGCTCGTCATTTTGCAGACGTATTTGATATTATTTCATGTTTATCTGGATATTGGATGCATGAGTTATTTTCAGTATTTCCGTATTGGTGATTTCTAGTATTTCATGGATTATTGCTCATACTGACATCCTAATTTATCTAGGCGATGTGTCATATATATGTTGCGTGTTTGCTATTGTATTGGATGCAAGGGGACGATTTTCCTTCACTCGTTTCGATGAGACAGGGAACGTCGCGATTCTCCTTCATCGGTGTGCGTGCCGTGTATTCTATATTTATATGCATGTATGTGTGCTTCGGTGATGTAGGATATTGCAGGTACAAGTACCGGGTAGGTACGGGGTATCGTCTCCACCTGGCTTCACAGGTCTGAGCGTGCCTTATATGTCCGATGGGAGTGGAGGAGATAGCTTTTGACCCTAGTCCTTACCTCAGTCTTTATTTTGTGAGTGTCGTCAGTCGGTCGTTCATCCCTTTTGTTCGAATTTCGAGTCTTTTTACTTTTCCTCGATTTGCGTGCCATAGTGGTTCGGTTATTTATTTAAAGTATAAGTTGTCATTATTTGTCGGCTTGAGCGATTTATTTCTTATTATGCCTTATGTCTTGAATCAAGCTTAATTGATTAGTTATTAGATTTTAACTTTTAGTTGCTTATTTTGGCAAAGTAATCGTGTTTAGATCCAACGGAAGAAATAGAATAAATTAGTTAATGGCTTTTAATATATGCAAATGAAGCTAACTCATTGTTTTCCTATTTAGTAGAAAAGTTGATTTAATTGCTATTTATGAAAAATGTAATTTTCAAAAAGAGGGAATTTTCATTTATTTGTTTTGAGGAATATGAAAAAGAAAAGAAAAGAAAGTGAATTGTGGGATTTTAATGTTTTTTTAAAAATAGAAATATTGCAACCTAGAAAATTAGGTTAAAGAGATTGTCTTACTAAATTACCTTAGAGGAGATTTTGGGGGTTATGCTTATTTTGGAGGAGGAGAAAGAAATTCTGGAAAAATTGCTTGAAGTGTGGATTTGGGTTTGAACTAGCTGGGATTCCTGCTGAAGCATACCATTCCTGCTTGGAAATCATAGAGGTTGGTTGAATCCTTGTTTATTTCAACAAAAAAATCCTTGCTTTCTTCCCATTTTCTGTTATTTGTTTAAAAGCTTGAATTGTGAATTTTGGGTGTTGAGTGTTTGTTTGTCATGGGTTTGTGGAAGAAGGATTCTATCAATTTGTTATCAAAATTCCAAACTCAAACTTTCTCCATGTAGTTTCTTAACTTAATTTGTGTTGTTTCATCTTTGTTTGTGCAAGAAATTTCTTGGTTTATTATGCTGTTTGTAATTGGAAGTTTTGTTGGGTTTTAGTAGTGTTATGCTGGCAAAATTTTGCCAAGCATTCACAAAATACCTCTCCCTGGTAATTTCCAGTTAAAATGATGGTTATGAGTTAATTTTTCCCTTGTTCATGCTAGTTGGGAGCCAAGAAATTCAAGTGGAGGTTAGAGATTAATTCTATTCCCATTTAATTTGAATTTTAGAGTGAACTGGGCTGATTTGAATGAAATTTTATTGCCCCTGTTTTGTCTCAGAAGATTTTGTATTTGCTGGTAAAATTTGGCATTACCAGTGACTTTTAATTTATCTTTTGTTTGTATGTTTGATAAAAAAAAATATGGTGGCTGGGAAATTAATGGTTAATTTTGCTTTAACAGAGGTTTTCACCTCTGTCTCTGTTATTAGTTTCTCTTAATTTTGTCTCAGGCGTTTTTGTCCAAAAACGAAATTTAAATTGTGATTAAAACAAAAAAAATAAAAATTGAAAGCAAAAATTAAATTTTAATGGTGTTTGGGAGTGGGGGCGGTGGCGGGGAGCTGGGCTCAACCCAGCCACGCTACTCCCCTCTCCCAGCAGCCTCGCTGCTTTCCCCAGACTGAGGATGCAGCAAGCGCTGCATTCCCCAGTCTGGGAACAACAGGCTTGCTGCGTGGGTGCTTGGGGGCCCCACGTTGGGCATTTTAAAATTGTCTTTTTTTTATTATTATTATTTTTTTTTAGTTTTAAAAAAAAGAAATGATATTATAATTTTGGTTAGTGGTTTAAATAAAATCATTAAGTGTATTTTGTGTTTAATATTAAGTGATAATGTATTGTTATTTAAACAATAATAACAATATATTATTATTTAATATTAAATAATAATAATATGTTAATTGTAGTTTATAACGATGTTTAAGATTAATTAATTATTCCTCATCTTAGTGATTAGCATTTAATTGCTTTATATTTTGAAAATAAATAGAATAATCTGGAGGTTAGCATTAACGTTGGAATAAAGGGGAAGTTGGATTAAATTTAATATTAGTGTTTGTTATCCAAGTATTGTTAAATAATCGTAGGATGATTGTATTCGTCGAATAGTTGTTATTTTGGAATTATTTTATATTAGCCGATATATACAATTGTTTAATTTGATTTAAATGTTGACTGCTTAAAGAAAGATTGCTTGTGTAGGATCTTGTGTATTTAATAATTGCAGTCTAGTTGTTTTAATGTCGTCGCATTATGTTTAAAATTGTCACTATGTTGTCGATGTTTACCCTTGGTCAGGTGTCGATGTTCAAACCTTGAGGAAGTGAGCTATTATGTGTTATGTCCCTAATGGGCAACCCTGGGTTTGTGACTGTGAGTCCTCCACCTGTGTTATGTCTGGATAATTTATGGTTGTTAGTCCACCATAGAGTTCTCATAGATAGTCTTATCCAGTTAGTGACCTAGTAGAGAGAGTGGCTTTCGGGCGGGGGCCGCACCCAAAGTGGATGGCAGGATAACCCCTCGAAAGTCAACTATTAAGTGATAACCTAATAACTTGATTAGGGGTGGGTAGTTATTAATTTAATTAAGATAATGTACCCCGTACATGGTTGAGTGCTTGTATAGGCTCAAGGTGTTTGGGAAGGCCTGGAATGGCAAACCTACCACCTTGTCCTCACGAAAGGATGGTAGGGTCTGCATGATGCTTAGATGGAGCCAGGGGTTCGGGAGAGGCTACCAGGATAACCCATGATGGGGGCGGGACCTATGGAGACCTACCTAGGGTAACCATGTTAAGCCATGTGATGACACTCTCTCTCTAGGGTCGCTAGTGTTTTGTGAGTCGAGTCACTTGTGTACTGCGGAGTCATGTGTACTGTTGTACTTTCTTGCTTGCTTGAGGGTCTTTTGCTATCTCCTAGCATGGTGGGGTCGTTCCATTATGGGATCACATGGTCGGGTGGTAGTGCCACTTCCCATCGGATATCCTGTTCCTACCTTCACGCGAGGATTGGCTTCGCCGGTGCATCTTGGTTCTTGCTTCGTGTAGCACTTTGTTCTTGATTTTGTACCTTGAGGCCGTGTGGTCATTGTATCATCAACTTGTAACCTTTGTATTTTATTGTTCTATGGAAGCCATGTAATTTATGGAATATTGTAATTTAAGTTCATGGGATATATATTGTTTCAATTATCTTTCCTATTATGTATAAATGAATCTTTGGAAGTATGTATGTTGTAATTCTTTAAGCCTATCTTTTGGAGATCAATTTATGAATATGAATTATTTAATCGTTATTGGCTTTCCTTAATTTAAATGGATGATTGGATTAATATGGTGATGTGGTTTTATTTAGAAGTAATCTTCGTTGGTAACCCTTTAGGATGTAATGTTAGTCTTCCGCTTATGTTAATTATTGAGCAAAGTTATGATTATTTCCTTTAATCTTTAAAAAAAAAATTATTGCGCCTTTTAGTTGCCTTGTTGTGTTGCTATCCTTTAGGGTTCCTGGCGGGGCATTACATTTGGTATCAGAGCCCATGTTTCAACATTGGGTACTCTGGGATTGTAGTGAGCCCATTCAATTTGACCTTGTGTGTAGATCTTAGTGTTTGGATTTCCCTTGCTGTATCCTTGTCATTGATCTGAACCGTTTTCTCTTTTGCAGTTTTGGTCATGGTTAGGAAAGCTACGGGAGTTGGCCGTGTTGGTGGCCGCAATAGAGGTAGAGGTGGGAGACGGGGCCGAGGTTCAGACCACCATAGTCCTTCACCACCTCCTGCACATGTGAGTGTGGAGCAGGATCAGTCAGTGCATCAGGAATCACCGCATGTAGAAGAGAAGGTTCCCGAAAGGGAAGAGCTGAGGCAGATGTTTCAGGAAGTTCTAGCTAGGCTAGGCCCCAGGCCTGAAGGTGAATAGCCCATCCATGCTCAGGTTGGGGAGTCGCATCAGCATGTTTCAGAGTAGAGAGAGAGAGAGAGGTCTCCTAGGAGGAGAGAGGTTCCTGTTGGTCATGATTCAGCTCCCTCGAGTCACATCAAGGATCTTTTGAGGACCAACCCTCCTTTCTTCGATGGTCAAGGCACAGGTCTTGAGGCAGAGACTTGGTTGATTAGTTTGGATAGGTGTTTCGCTATGTTCCCATACAGTAGCAACACCCGAGCGAGATGTGTGATCATGCGTCTCGATGATTTTGCTTCTATATGGTGGAAGTTAGAGGAGGAGAAGATTGGTCTGAATATCAATACTGTTTCTTGGGAGATCTTCTTAGAGAGGTTCAGAGCACGGTTTCTCTCACCGCAGTGGAGACAGACTCGGGCAGATGAGTTCTATTCATTGCGACAGTTTGGTATGTCAGTTGACCAGTTCGAGCATAGATTCTATGAGCTGAAGTAGTATGTCGGGATTGGCAACGATGAGACTATGCTCGTACAGCATTTCTTGAGAGGTCTTAATGACCGCATTAGTGGAGGGGTTAGAGTTTTTGAGCTAGTTTCAGTGGAGGCAGCGGTGGCGAAAGCTAGATTGGTTGAGCAGAACCTCATCCGTGCGCATGGTGGACAGATAGGAGTTCAGATAGGGAGTGTTCCTTCTAGTGGGAACAGAGCTCGTGGGAATCAGTCCCAGTCAGCGGCACCATTCAGGACTCCTCAAGCACCCGCTAAGGGTGGATAGCAGCAGCAGCAGCAGCCGCAACAGCAACCGCAGCAGCAAAAACTGAAACAGTCTCAGGGCCAGCAAGGTGGCAACCCTCCTCATAGAAGAAACAGGAACTGTCGGAGGAGCAAACAGGGTTTTCCAGGATAGTCTTCTCAGAGTGCATCACAGGCCCCTAGTAGGGGAAGCTTTCAGTAGTCCAGTGGGCCGACTGGAGGTAGGGGACCAGGTAGAGGAGCTTGCTACTCTTGTGGGCAGTATGGTCATATAGCCGTGCAGTGTCCTCAGCGTATCCACCAGACAGAGAATCAGGGGCCAGCTACATCAGAGCCTATAGTAGGGGATGTCGGTAGGTCCCACAGAGTGTTTGCAGTGGTTGATAACCACCAGGCTGAGCATTAGGGGACAGTTATTGAGGCCGCAGGTGTGTTGTGTGGTATCCCTATCTCAGTGCTTTTTGACTCCGGTGCATCGGATTCTTTTATTTCTTCGTCCATTGTGGAGCGGTGTGGACTCACGTCTGCTAAGCAGGCGGATAGGTGGCAGGTAGAGTTGGCTACCGGGGTGCGCATGTTTGTAGATGCCTTTGTTCCTAGTTGTGAGTTGGATCTAGGTCCCTTTGTGACTTCTGTTGACCTTCGTGTCATTCCTTTGGGATCCTATGGAGTAGTGTTGGGGATGGATTAGTTATCATCTCACAGTGCTCATGTGGACTGTCATCAGAAGACAGTAGAGTGTTTAGATGACCATGGCAGGAAAGTGGGGATCGTTGGAGTTCAGAGATCGATATCCTTACGTATGATTTCTGCTATGCAACTTAAGCGGTGTATGAGTAGAGGATGTCAGCTTTTTGCAGTAACTCTTGAGGATATGGATGAGGGAGAGAGTCGAGAAATCACTCTTGATGGTCACCCTATTCTTCAAGAGTTTGCTAATGTGTTTCCTTTGGAGATTCCTGGTATGCCTCCGAAGCGAGACATAGATTTCCGCATTGATTTGGTTCCTGGTGCAGAACCTATTTCGAGAGCTCCATATCGGATGACTACTCAGGAGTTGAGTGAGTTGAAGTTGCAGGTGGAGGAATTATTGACCAAGGGATTCATTCATCCTAGTGTCTCTCCTTGGGGTGCGCCTGTTATCTTCGTAAAGAAGAAAGATGGTTCTCTTCGGTTATGCATTGATTACCGACACCTGAATAAGGTAACCATCCGGAATCGATATCCATTGCCTCGTATTGATGATCTTTTTGATCAGGTGAAGGGAGCCATGGTGTTCTCTAAGATTGATCTGAAATCTGGGTACCATCAGTTACGCATTCATGATGCAGACATTCATAAGACAGCATTTCGCACTCGTTATGGTCACTATGAGTTCACAGTAGTACCATTTGGGTTGACAAACGCGCCTTCAGTTTTCATGTGCCTCATGAATGGGGTTTTCTGTGCATACCTGGATCATTTTGTCCTTGTGTTCTTGGATGATATATTGATTTATTCTAGATCTATGGAAGAGCATGAGGGTCACCTGCGTCTAGTTTTGCAGTGTTTGAGGGAGAATCAGCTATATGCCAATTTGGCGAAGTGTGATTTCTTCCAGATTGAGGTGAAATATCTTGGTCATGTGGTTTTAGGAGAGGGTGTATCTGTGGATCCTTCAAAGATCCAAGCCATAGTGGATTGGCCAGCACCGACCAATGTTTCAGAGGTTCGGAGCTTTATGGGTTTGGCCGGATATTACCGACGCTTTGTTAAGGATTTTTCCCGTATAGGTCACCCGATTACTTCTCTTCAGAGGAAAGGGAAGAAGTTTGTTTGGTCAGAGTAGTGTGAGTCAGCATTTCATGCCTTGAAGGAACTCCTTGTCAGTGCTCCGATTTTGGCAGTCCCTGATCCGTCCAGAGAGTTTATGGTATGCACAGATGCCTCTTTAGAAGGTATAGGTGCGGTGCTTATGCAGGATGGATGTGTGGTTGCCTATGAGTCTCACAAACTCAAGGACCACGAGTTGAACTATCCAGTTCATGATTTGGAGTTGGCAGCTGTAGTGCATGCGTTGGTTAGGTGGCATCACTTTCTGTTAGGGCGTCAGTTTGAGCTGCATAGTGATCACCGTAGTTTGCAATATATCTTCACGCAGCCGAACTTGAATGCTCGACAGCGAAGATGGATGGAATTCCTCTGTGAGTATGATTTTGAAGTTCGATATATTCAGGGGAAGGAGAATGTAGTGGCTGATGCCTTGAGTTGTAGGCGGCATGAAGTTTCAGCATTGTCCCTTGGAGTGGACTTGAAACAGAGAATTCTTGGAGTTCTTCCTCAGGACTCTTGGTATCAGGATGTTAGAGCCATGTTGGAGTCCGGAAGGCCCTTAGAGGGTAGATTCGCTGGGTTTAGCCTTGAGGTGGATGGCATTCTACGTCATCTTGGTCAGATCTACGTACCTCCTTTGGAGGGTCTTCGCACTTTGATCATGACTGAGGCCCATCGTGCACCTTATTCGGCACATCCAGGTGTCAAGAAGATGCATGCAGATCTTAGACAGATTTATCATTGGGCTGGTATGAAACGTGACATTGTCGATTTTGTGTCGAAGTGTTTGGAATGTCAACGAGTGAAGGTGGAACATCAGCACCCAGCAGGGCTTTTACAGCCTAATTTAGTACCGGATTGGAAATGGGACATCATTTCCATGGATTTCATTGTTGGGTTGCCTGTTTCTTCACGTCGTCATGATGCCATCATGGTCATTGTTGACAGGTTGACGAAGGTTGCTCATTTTGTTCCTATCCGAGCTTCCTATACAGCAGCAGTGGTGGCTCGTGTCTTCTTGGAAGATGTGGTGAGATTGCATGGGATTCCGAGGCGGATAATCTCTGATAGAGATCCAATCTTTACCTCAGCATTGTGGACCTCACTTTAGCATGCTTTGGGAACTCAGCTGAACTTCAGTTCAGCTTATCACCCAGAGGCGGATGGTCAGACTGAGCGTGTGAATCAGGTTTTAGAGGACATGCTTCGCATGTATGTTATGGACCAGCAGTCGCGTTGGGAGGATTATATTTATCTTGTGGAGTTTGCTTATAACAACAGATATCATAGCTCCATAGGTATGTCTCCCTTTCAGGCATTGTATGGCCGTCCTTGCCGTACTCCGTTGAGTTGGGATCGGTTAGAGGACAGGGTGCTCATAGGCCCGGATATCCTTCGAGAGATGGAGCAGCAGGTAGAGCAGATTCGTGAGCATTTGGTAGCTGCACAGGATAGGCAGAAGAAGTATGCAGATGCTCACAGGGTAGATCGTCAGTTTTCTGTTGGCGACCGTGTATTCTTGAGAGTGCGTCCGCGTAAGAGTCCGATCCGTTATGGAAAGGGTTCTAAGTTGGCGCCTTGTTTTGTTGGCCCGTTTGAGATCCTTGAGAGGATAGGACCTGTTGCCTACCGTCTTGCTTTGCCACCGAGTCTATCCCGCATCCACGATGTCTTTCATGTTTCAATTCTTCGGCCTTATCACCCAGATGTGACTCATGTTCTTGATTGGAACTCTTTGCAGGTCGAGGACGGGCAGCTTTCTATGGAGCCCATGTGCATTCTTCAGCGTCGGGATTTGACCCTCAGGGGACGCACCATCGACCAGGTAAGGGTCCTATGGGACCCAAATGATGAGACCTCGGCGACATGGGAGGATGCAGCGAAGATGAGAGAGCTCTATCCTTATCTGTTTAGGCTTCCAGGAGTAAGCCTAGTTTTGTGGGGGAGAATGTAGTACCCCGTTTTGATCGAACTTATTAGACTGATTTTGTGTTTCAGTTTACTATTCAGTTGGCACTTTATTGCTCGTCATTTTGCAGACGTATTTGATATTATTTCATGTTTATCTGGATATTGGATGCATGAGTTATTTTCAGTATTTCCGTATTGGTGATTTCTAGTATTTCATGGATTATTGCTCGTACTGACATCCTACTTTATCTAGGCGATGTGTCATATATATGTTGCGTGTTTGCTATTGTATTGGATGCAAGGGGATGATTTTCCTTCACTCGTTTCGATGAGATAGGGAACGTCGCGATTCTCCTTCATCGGTGTGCGTGCCGTGTATTCTATATTTATATGCATGTATGTGTGCTTCAGTGATGTAGGATATTGCAGGTACAAGTACTGGGTAGGTACGGGGTATCGTCTCCACCTGGCTTCACAGGTCTGAGCGTGCCTTATATGTCCGATGGGAGTGGAGGAGATAGCTTTTGACCCTAGTCCTTACCTCAGTCTTTATTTTGTGAGTGTCGTCAGTCGGTCGTTCATCCCTTTTGTTCAAATTTTGAGTCTTTTTACTTTTCCTCGATTTGCGTGCCATAGTGGTTCGGTTATTTATTTAAAGTATAAGTTGTCATTATTTGTCGGCTTGAGCGATTTATTTCTTATTATGCCTTATGTCTTGAATCAAGCTTAATTGATTAGTTATTAGATTTTAACTTTTAGTTGCTTATTTTGGCAAAGTAATCGTGTTTAGATCCAACGGAAGAAATAGAATAAATTAGTTAATTGCTTTTAATATATGCAAATGAAGCTAACTCATTGTTTTCCTATTTAGTAGAAAAGTTGATTTAATTGCTATTTATGAAAAATGTAATTTTCAAAAAGAGGGAATTTTCATTTATTTGTTTTGAGGAATATGAAAAAGAAAAGAAAAGAAAGTGAATTGTGGGATTTTAATGTTTTTTTAAAAATAGAAATATTGCAACCTAGAAAATTAGGTTAAAGAGATTGTCTTACTAAATTACCTTAGAGGAGATTTTGGGGGTTATGCTTGTTTTGGAGGAGGAGAAAGAAATTCTGGAAAAATTGCTTGAAGGGTGGATTTGGGTTTGAACTAGCTGGGATTCCTGCTGAAGCATACCATTCCTACTTGGAAATCATAGAGGTTGGTTGAATCCTTGTTTATTTCAACAAAAAAATCCTTGCTTTCTTCCCATTTTCTGTTATTTGTTTAAAAGCTTGAATTGTGAATTTTGGGTGCTGAGTGTTTGTTTGTCATGGGTTTGTGGAAGAAGGATTCTATCAATTTGTTATCAAAATTCCAAACTCAAACTTTCTCCATGTAGTTTCTTAACTTAATTTGTGTTGTTTCATCTTTGTTTGTGCAAGAAATTTCTTGGTTTATTATGCTGTTTGTAATTGGAAGTTTTGTTGGGTTTTAGTAGTGTTATGCTGGCAAAATTTTGCCAAGCATTCACAAAATACCTCTCCCTGGTAATTTCCAGTTAAAATGATGGTTATGAGTTAATTTTTCCCTTGTTCATGCTAGTTGGGAGCCAAGAAATTCAAGTGGAGGTTAGAGATTAATTCTATTACCATTTAATTTGAATTTTAGAGTGAACTGGGCTGATTTGAATGAAATTTTATTGCCCCTGTTTTGTCTCAGAAGATTTTGTATTTGCTGGTAAAATTTGGCATTACCAGTGACTTTTAATTTATCTTTTGTTTGTATGTTTGATAAAAAAAAATATGGTGGCTGGGAAATTAATGGTTAATTTTGCTTTAACAGAGGTTTTCACCTCTGTCTCTGTTATTAGTTTCTCTTAATTTTGTCTCAGGCGTTTTTGTCCAAAAACGAAATTTAAATTGTGATTAAAACAAAAAAAAAAAAATTGAAAGCAAAAATTAAATTTTAATGGTGTTTGGGAGTGGGGGCGGTGGCGGGGAGCTGGGCTCAACCCAGCCACGCTACTCCCCTCTCCCAACAGCCTCGCTGCTTTCCCCAGACTGAGGATGCAGCAAGCGCTGCATTCCCCAGTCTGGGAACAGCAAGCTTGCTACGTGGGTGCTTGGGGGCCCCACGTTGGGCATTTTAAAATTGTCTTTTTTTTTTATTATTATTTTTTTTTAGTTTTAAAAAAAAGAAATGATATTATAATTTTGGTTAGTGGTTTAAATAAAATCATTAAGTGTATTTTGTGTTTAATATTAAGTGATAATGTATTGTTATTTAAACAATAATAACAATATTTTATTATTTAATATTAAATAATAATAATATGTTAATTGTAGTTTATAACGATGTTTAAGATTAATTAATTATTCCTCGTCTTAGTGATTAGCATTTAATTGCTTTATATTTTGAAAATAAATAGAATAATCTGGAGGTTAGCATTAACGTTGGAATAAAGGGGAAGTTGGATTAAATTTAATATTAGTGTTTGTTATCCAAGTATTGTTAAATAATCATAGGATGATTGTATTCGTTGAATAGTTGTTATTTTGGAATTATTTTATATTAGCCGATATATACAATTGTTTAATTTGATTTAAATGTTGACTGCTTAAAGAAAGATTGCTTGTGTAGGATCTTGTGTATTTAATAATTGCAGTCTAGTTGTTTTAATGTCGTCGCATTATGTTTAAAATTGTCACTATGTTGTCGATGTTTACCCTTGGTCAGGTGTCGATGTTCAAACCTTGAGGAAGTGAGCTATTATGTGTTATGTCCCTAATGGGCAACCCTAGGTTTGTGACTGTGAGTCCTCCACCTGTGTTATGTCTGGATAATTTATGGTTGTTAGTCCACCATAGAGTTCTCATAGATAGTCTTATCCAGTTAGTGACCTAGTAGAGAGAGTGGCTTTCGGGCGGGGCCGCACCCAAAGTGGATGGCAGGATAACCCCTCGAAAGTCAACTATTAAGTGATAACCTAATAACTTGATTAGGGGGTGGGTAGTTATTAATTTAATTAAGATAATGTACCCCGTACACGGTTGAGTGCTTGTATACGCTCAAGGTGTTTGGGAAGGCCTGGAATGGCAAACCTACCACCTTGTCCTCACGAAAGGATGGTAGGGGCCGCATGATGCTTAGATGGAGCCGGGGGTTCGGGAGAGGTTACCAGGATAACCCATGATGGGGGCCGGGACCTATGGAGACCTACCTAGGGTAACCATGTTAAGTCATGTGATGACACTCTCTCTCTAGGGTCGCTAGTGTTTTGTGAGTCGAGTCACTTGTGTACTGCGAAGTCATGTGTACTGTTGTACTTTCTTGCTTGCTTGAGGGTCTTCTGCTATCTCCTAGCACGGTGGGGTGGTTCCATTATGGGATCACATGGTTGGGTGGTAGTGCCACTTCCCATCGGATATCTTGTTCCTACCTTCACGCGAGGATTGGCTTCGCCGGTGCATCTTGGTTCTTGCTTCGTGTAGCACTTTGTTCTTGATTTTGTACCTTGAGGCCGTGTGGTCATTGTATCATCAACTTGTAACCTTTGTATTTTATTGTTCTATGGAAGCCATGTAATTTATGGAATATTGTAATTTAAGTTCATGGGATATATATTGTTTCAATTATCTTTCCTATTATGTATAAATGAATCTTTGGAAGTATGTATGTTGTAATTCTTTAAGCCTATCTTTTGGAGATCAATTTATGAATATGAATTATTTAATCGTTATTGGCTTTCCTTAATTTAAATGGATGATTGGATTAATATGGTGATGTGGTTTTATTTAGAAGTAATCTTCGTTGGTAACCCTTTAGGATGTAATGTTAGTCTTCCGCTTATGTTAATTATTGAGCAAAGTTATGATTATTTCCTTTAATCTTTAAAAAAAAAATTATTACGCCTTTTAGTTGCCTTGTTGTGTTGCTATCCTTTAGGGTTCCTGGCGGGGCATTACATGAAACTAGACTTGAAGGTCATCCCATGACCAGAGGCTCATAGAAGCTCAAGAAAACAAATTCTTAGATGTTTTAATGTCATGTTTGTGAAAACGTAGAGAACTAACACTCTGGATTTTGGCTAGTGGTAACCTTTGCACTTGAAAAAGAGGTGACCACGAGAGGTTGTGTTGATTCATGGAGATCTCGTCATGAAAACCATCACCCACCCATCGAAGCCAAGGTTTGATAGCTTTCCAAGCATGCCAAATGATTTTAAAAACAAAAGTACCCTGGATCTGAACAAGGTCTTTCATAATGAATATGGTTTGAAAACCAATCCCCTTCTAAGGTTTTGGTTGCAATGTCTTTTACTCCTCATGTTGGGCTCCTTCTTTGGAAGAGAGCATTTTTTTTGAAAGAAGGTGAATTGGAAAGAGAGGAGGAAGGTAGCCAGGAAGAATTTGATTGAACCAATTGAAGAGGAAGCAACATTGAAAGATGTAGTGGAAGATTTGGGAGGTTTATAATTTATGAAGCTATGATACTAGAAGAAACAATCTTGGAACAAATTCAATCTAAAATTAAGGCACCTAGAATCAAGGAAAAAACGAAAAGAGGAGAAAATTCAAATAAATAAAAAATGATAATAGAATCTCTAGTAGAAAGAGACTTCGTGAAAATGAAATTAAGCTCAGGGAAGGAGCTCATCCTTCCCCAAACCCAGTGAAAGTCATAATATGGAATGTTAGAGGCATTAATGCCCCTAGAAAATGGCACTTGATCAAGTGAAAAAAATGATCAAGCAAAAGTGGACATATATTTATTACAAGAAACAAAATTAAAAATAGACAAAAGTAATAAGCATCTAAATAACTGGAAACAATGGAAAGGACATTTTTTAGATTTTGATGGGTGTTTTGGGTTGCTAGGAATTATTTAGAACCCACTTAAATAACTAGGAAAAAATGGTGGGTCTAAGGAGAATAACAATGATGCAATCGGATTTCCAAATATTCATAGTCAACAATCACCTCAAGGATTTACAAGCAAGGAATGGAACTTTTACATGGACAAATTGTAGGAAGGGATTCACTAATATTGGAAAAAGATTACTTAGATTTTTTATTTGTGATTATTTGGACAATCAAATGCAATACTGTGAAGTCTTAATACGTTCATTCACCTGATTAGATCACTTCCCCATTCAATTGATTATTAAACACGATGATCATAGACCAAGAAATCCCTTTAAATTTTAAAATATGTGGTTAAGAGTGTCAAGGTTGAAGAAATTTGTTGAGATATGGTGGAAGGAGATTACATCTCGAGACCAATCCTACATATATCAACTTACTAAAAAACTAAAGTACATCAAAACTAAGTTGAAAGAGTGGAACAAAGACCACTCCAAAAATATATTTCAAGAAAAATAGAGAGTAGAAAAAGAGTTCACAAACCTTCAGGAGATCATAATTGAGAAAGGAATGGGAATAGAGGAATATGAAAGAGAGAAGACATTAAAAACAATGCTAAATAAATTATTGGAATGGGAAGAGTGCTATTAGAGATAAAAATCCTGGGAAATTTGGCTTAAAGAAGGGGATAGAAATACCAAATATTTTTATAAATTGATAATAGGCAATAAAAAAAGAAGTAGATATACAAACATCAAAAGATAAGATGGGACGGAAAATAAATTGTTGGAAGATATCAATAAAGAAGAAGTTACATATTTGACTCGAGCTTAAATAGAGAAGAAAAAATTAATAGTGAGGATAGAGAGGATTTTCAAGGTACTAGTCCTTCTATCATACCATAGAACAAAAACAAAGAGCTTTAGAAAATCATTACCAAGGAAGAAATCATAGAGGCTCTTTTTCAAATAAGTCCACACAAGGCTCTAAGACCAGATGGATTTCTAGCCAGATTTTTTAAACATTTTTGGGAAGTAGTCGGTGACGATACATTCAAGGTGGTGGGAGAATCAATAAAGAAGAAAAGTATACTAGAAGCTTTGAATCATATTTACTTAGCAATAATTCCAAGAAAGAGACAAGTCCAATCCATGAATTAATTGAGATTGATTTCTTCTTGTAACACAACTCATAAGATAATTTTTAAAATCATTGCAAAGAGAATGAAGCTAATGTTGAGTTCAATTGTTTCAAAAGAATAGAGTACATTTACCCTAGGAAGATCAATTGTGGCTTCTTTAGCACAAAGAGTGGCATCAAACAAGGTGATCCAATTTTCCCTTTCATTTTATTAGCACAGTGGAAAATTTAGGGAGATTCATTAACAAGTTGAAGTGTTCTTAAAAATGGCATGGGATAACTGTGGCAGCAGGTATGGATCCTATGGTACATCAATAATTTGCTGATGATACAATATTGTTTAGAGAATCTACTAGGGGTAAAGAAAATAATATGAAATCCTTGTAAATAGATACCGTAAAGCTTTAGGACAAAAAATCATCTAGAGTAAATTAGAATTTTTCTTTCTCAACACTCAGCCTAGCCTTCAAAAGGTATTAGCTAAAATTTTTAATTTGAAAGTGGCAAGTTTTCTTGGAAGTTTTTGGGAAAGTCATTGTTTACTAGAGTCAATAAAAAAGATTTTTGGGAAATTTTAATTAATGTTGTAGCTAATAATTTTGCACTTTACTGGAATTGATTTTTGGCATAGTCAAATGTTGTTTTATAGTTCACAACTTGTTGTAATGTATTTGTAAACAATTGTAAGACAATGAGCCTTCCTATGGGTTGTATCCCTTTGTACTTGAGCAGTGAGCTCTAGGCAGTATGCCTGATTGCTTGTGCATTCCCCTTTTATAATATTGTAGGTTCAAATCCCATTGTATTTTTTCCAATTTGGATTTTCACGTAAAAATATTGATGTTATGGTTGAATTGTTATTTATTGTGTATTTTTGCACTTTACTTTCTTTCTTTCCCAGTTCTTATTGACTTTAAGGTCATGATGTAAAATATTGAATTTCCTAAGTAAAGAGGTAGACTAAAGATAAAGTATGTGAGAAAAGAGAACACAATCAAAGAAAAATAATTGTATATTTCTACCACCATAGGTGATAAGCATAAGTATAGCATTACAACTAATGATTACAAAATTACTATAGTACACCTCAAATAAACATCAAGAGTCCAAGAAATCGATTATTTGATGGAAAATATTGAGGTTGATTTTTCTAGAATGATGAAGGATAATGTGAAGGTCAAATAACTCAAAGTAGATGTAGAATAGTTAAGAGAGTTGAATAAAGAAATGGTGCAACATAAACAACAACATTTGATGGAATTTATAATTCAACCTATAATAACGCCAAAAGAAGATGTTTAGGAAATAAACATCATCAAGGATGAAACTTGTATATTAGAATATTATATTGAAGATACATTTAAAAAAGGAAAAAAGGGTATCCAAAAAGTAATAGAAAAAGATTTAGTTGCTTCTCAAATAAATAAAAAAAGCATTCCATAAATCCTATGAACTTTGCTTGAGAAAAATTGAGAAAGAGATATAGAAGTTAATAGGTTGGATAGGAAATTAGGATGGGAAAAGGCAAGATTGGATGAATTCATAAAGGAATGGATGATATTTCCTTAACCACTTACAAACTAAAAGGTTGTCATGTTACAATCATTGGTAAGCTTATAGTTAATTTAATAAAAAAGTGCAAGTTAGGAAAATGTGAACAATAAATTTAAAAGTTTACAGATTATTTAATTAAGAAAATATTTGATCCCTATTCAAGTGAACAAGGAGATAATAAAGGATGCAAGGAGAATAAAAAATATAATTTTTTATTATGAAAAAGAGACAAAAGGTAGAGACATGAGAAAAGACAACCTAAATTGCAAGTATAATGCAAAAAGTAAAAATTTGCTACTCTCTCAAAAGTTACAAGGGAAGAAATGAGTGCAGTATTTGCAATGTTCAATGAATTTAGATGCAAGGTTGATGAAGAGATGGGGATTGGAAAATAATTGGGAATTGTTTGAGTGATATAGTCAAGGTTTTTGTGTACACAAGTTATTTAATATTATTCTATCATCGAAATACCTCTTTGTAGTTATTAAAAGTTTTAGTAGATACAAGAGCATTCCAAAGATGATTAGCTTTTGTTGACAAAGTCAACATTCTGATTTAAAGGATCTAAAATATTCCTTTTTTTCAAGCTAACTTTATTTTATATTTACGAAACTATCATGTATTTTGAATCCAAAACAAAAGTTTATTTGTAATGGTCTCAAAGGTTTTAGACTAAAGGCTAGAGACTTATTAGTTTTATTGATTGGAAATCAGATAGACTTGTGGAACTAAGATTGCTAGTCAATTTATAAGTTCACTTCTTGATTTCTTTTTGTCATCATTAATATTATTTGTGTATATTTTGCATACCATTTTGTTCTGAATGTTATGTTGTCAATGTAATTCTCTATAAGGCATATTATAAATTTATTAGTGCATTTGGAATATCAAATCATTGCATTAGTATGTTGCCATAGTTTTGGAATTTTATTTTGTAGTGTATGTCCTTTAAAGATATCTATTTGTTAGTTAATTTTTGTCAAGTATATATGTGTTCTCTTCTTTCAATGTGTCATCAAGGTATGCAAGTGTAAATCATTGAAACTTAGATTTTTTGTTTTTTATTAGATTAGCAGGGAGACATCCCTGACCGAAAAGAGAGAAACATTATTATATCTATAACCATACACCAATTGTAGGACAACTAGGAGTAGTAAACCAGTTCTAATAAAAAATTATCAAAAAAATTCATGCCCTTGAAACTATTTTCTATGAATACTAGTTTCATTCCTATTACTAATTATAGAAGTATCATAGTTGCAGTTGTCATAAACCAAACTACTAATTCTCTTACTAGCATTATCCTTATCATCCTTTAATAAACCAGTCTTAGCATTCTTAATAAACATTAAGTTTTTCAAAGTAGGCATGCAGGCCTCAAAAAGCCACTAGTTGTAAGTTATAACAAAAAGGAAAAATAGAGGAAGCAAATAGACCATTACTCCTTCTTGAGTAGGTTCCAGTCCTCCTCAAGTTCGCCTAAATTCTACATCCGAATCTCCTATTGATCTTCTTCCTCCTCCTCAATCATCTCCCATTCACCCTTCTTGGCCTTTTTCTTCTTGATTTTCTTCAGTCGGCCTTGACCATAAACCATGCCCAGGACAATATTATTCATTACCCCATCCATGATAGTGCAAAGGATATTGAGCATCCCTTCCACATAATTCATCTCTAGTCGTTGATCCACAATATTTGCCTTCTCTTTTTATCAAGGAGTGCATAAATAGGCAAAAATCTTACCATGTTTGTTCATGTTACCAGTGGCTTCCAAGGGGTGCAAACTTTTCCATACCGTTGGGACAGCTTAAACATCACACACTAACAGTTAAGTCCTAGGCTAAAAGTTCTAAATAGATAGAGTTGACGAAAATTTTCCAGGCTTAATTTGTTCCTCAGTATGTGTTGTTTAAGGCTAGCCTTGCTCCAAAGGTCATAAAAAAAATGGTTTTTTTCAAGGGGTGCAAGCTTTTCTATACCGTTTGCTCCATAGGTAATAAAAAAAATTGAAAGAAGAGTCAGGGAATTTTCCTTGTCTAATATTTAGACTATAAAATTTTTAACTTTTCTTATGAACTACAAATCATAGGAGTTCACTATCAATTTTTTAACTAGCATATATATCTTAAATTTTAATTTAATTTATATAAAATACGTTGAAGGATATTATTTGTGGCACCTATTTGACTTTATGGTATAAAATTGATTAAAAATAGGTGCCTTGAGAAGGATACGCAAGGATATCTCTTGGTGTATTCTATATAAATTTGGACAAGACCCTTATCGTGGGTGCGATAACTATTACAAAAACTCGATGCCAACCTTGTTATTGTTCTAAATTTTTAAGAAAGTAAGGTAATGTTAATTGTGAAAAAAGAGGATTTTGGGAGCTTAGTTGTGGCAAGAAAAAAAACCATATATTCATGGTAATGGTTTCACGCGTATTCCTTGAAATTGGAAAGAAGATAAAATTCAATATTTTCTCAACAAATAAGATTACTAGTCTAGAAAATCAGGGTTATTTATAATGGTTAAATGGTGTTGTTATCTGATTTAATGTGATGTCGGGCTTAGGTTCATGTGATGAAGAATAAGGAACAATATAGAAGAATGGTTTACAAGTTCATGCAGGGGCAACAAGCATCCTGGTCATCAAGAAGGGAAAACTAAAGAATTTCCAAGCGCGCTAAGGGTGGCTAGAGGGTTTTTGAGCATCCCTTCCACCTAATTTGTCTCTAGTCATTGATCCACAATATTTGCCTTCTCTTTTTATCAAGGAGTGCATAAATAGGAAAAACTCTTACCATGTTTGTTCATGTTACCAGTGGCTTCCAAGGGGTGCAAGCTTTTCCATACCGTTGCTCCATGGGACAACTTAAACATCACACACTAACAGTTAAGTCCTAGGGTAAAAGTTCTAAATAGATAGAGTTGACGAAAATTTTCCAGGCTTAATTTGTTCCTCAGTATGTGTTGTTTAAGGCTAGCCTTGCTCCAAAGGTCATAAAAAAAATGGTTTTTTTCAAGGGGTGCAAGCTTTTCTATACTGTTTGCTCCATAGGTAATAAAAAAAATTGAAAGAAGAGTTAGGGAAGTTTCCTTGTCTAATATTTAGACTATAAAATTTTTAAATTTTCTTATGAACTACAAATCATAGGAGTTCACTATCAATTTTTTAACTAGCATATATATCTTAAATTTTAATTTAATTTATATAAAATACGTTGAAGGATATTATTTGTGGCACCTATTTGACTTTATGGTATAAAATTGATTAAAAATAGGTGCCTTGAGAAGGATACACAAGGATATCTCTTGGTGTATTCTATATAGATTAAATTAAAATTTAAGATATATATGCTAGTCGCAGTAGTATGGCGCGACATGGAAAACATAAGCTAAATGCAATATATAATTATATAGTATTTTTTTCTTGAATTGGATTATACTATTATGCAGAGATATATGAAATTTTATATATCTATTTAGACCATTTTAATAATATTAACGTCTTGCAAGATTAAAGTATATACTAAAATGTAAGATATATTAGACTTTATTTCATTATAATATAAAACTTTATTGAATGCTCAGTATTATGGTTAGAAAGAGGGTTAGGGTTAAGGTTCACATCATTGTTAGTGCTACAACTAGGGTTAGCATCAAGGTTAGGGTTTGGTTTAGGTTTAGATTTATGGTCAAGGTTAGGATTTAGGATTACTATTAGGATTATAGTTAGGGTTAGGGTTTAGTGTTAGGGTTAAGTTTATGGTTAGGGTTTAGTATTAAGGTTAACGTTAGTATTAAGGTCAAGGTTAAGGGTCACATCATTGTTAGGGTTAGGGTTAGGGTTAGGGTTAGGGTTTAGGGTTAGGGTTATGATAATGGTTAGGGTTTATATCATGGTTTGGGTTAGTGTCAAGGTTGGGTTTGGTTTAGGTTTAGGATTATGGTTATGATTAGGGTTAAGGATTATAATTAGGATTATGGTTATGGTCAGGGATATGGTTAGTTATTAATATTAGGGTTCAGTTTATGGATAGGGTTAGGGTTTATTGTTAGTGTTACAATTATGTTTACGATTTATATCAATTTAGGGTTAATATAACCATAATTACAATTAGGTTTAGCGTTAGGGTTAGAATTATAACTAGGTGTAGGGCTAGGTTTATGAATTGATTTATGATTATTTAATGTAGGGTTAGGCTTAGGTTTAGGATTATCGTTAGAGTTACGTTTAGGGTCAGGGTTATGGTTAAGTTTAGGGATAGAATTATGGTTAGGGTTAGGGTAAATGTTAGGGTTAGGTTTTAGGGTTTGGGCTAAAGAGCATTGCTTGGTTTTAGGGCAATGGGTTGGCTAGGATTTGGATTAGGGTAAGGGTTACAATTGTGGTTAGGATTAGAATAATGGTAGAGTTAATTTTAGGATTTGGGTTATGGTTAAGTTTAGGGTTAGAATTATGGTTATGGTTATTGTTAGGGTTAGTATCAAGGTTAAGTTCTAGTCTTATGGTTATTGTTAGGATTTACATCATGATCAAGTTTAAGGATTTAGGGTTAGAGTTATATTATAGTCAATGTTAGGGTTTACATTAGGGTTAAGTTTTGAGTTATGGTTTGTGTTAAGATTTAATGTTAGTGTTTAGGGTTGAATTTGAGATAATGGTTAAGATCCACATCATAGTTAGGGTAAGGATTTGGGTTAAAAATATGTTTATTGTAGGGTTAGGATTTAGGGTAAGTGTTATGATTAAGGCCAGGGTTTAGTATTATGGTTATGGATATGGTTAGTGTTAGGATTCACATCATGGTTAGTGTTATGTTTTACATCATGGTTAGGGTTATGGTATGAGTTAAGATTTAGTGTTAGGTTTAACATTATCATTAGGGTTAGGGTTTAGGAATAGGGCAAAGGATTATGGTTAGGGACAAACATAGGATTAGTTTGTGGGTTAGAAAAATATTTAGGGTCGTTATTAGGTCGTGCTTAAGCTTACTATTGGGTTTAAAATCATAGTTAGAGATAGTATGGGAGATAAAATAACACTTAAGATTTAGGTTTAGGGTTATGGTTTGGATTATTGATGCATGGGATACTAGTCTACAAACACCCCAATAGGCTATACTTATTGTTTTCACAACTTGACCTTAGAATCCCTTAAGGTTTTCTAGTCTTCTCCTTCACCAAACAACTCAAATTTGGATTACCAACTCAATCAATCAAAATAAAATCACCTAGGGTCTTCACATGACCCAAAAAAATTGGCTCGTAAACCAACACATACCCATTTGCCTGGTTTACATAGAACCCTCTTACTCGGGTGCAACCTAGGCCTTATCCTAGTAGGCCTGCCAGATGGGTTTTTCAAACTTAATTCAATTTTTTCCCAAAACACTAACAAAATAAATTAGACTTCCAGATACCCTTTTGGTTGTTACATACAATATGTGAAAATAAACTATGGTTCTTTTGGACAAAATATCCAGACCAATAGCCTGCTACACACCAACTAGGCCCAATTAGCCCTCTTTTCCGAATTAAGTATCAAAAAATGGTACAAACACAAAACCAAACATAAAAAATGTCTTGAAAAATATTCCAAAACAATATATTTTCCATGTTTAAAGCCAATAAAAACTCATTTGATAGGTTAGATATCAAAACCCACTTTTTAGACCTCCTAACCTAGGGCTTTCTCAAAACAACTCTTCCATTCACTTCCAGACTTGAACAAGGGTCATTTTACCTTTTATTCAACCCCCAAAAACATCTTCCAACATAGAAACACCACCTTGTTAAGCTACTTCTTCTGCTACTATACCCATGTCTCCATTTTCATACTTTTTTTCTCACACAAACAATCACTTTTATTGATGATCACCTGTTCAATCCCTTTTCCCTACATTCTTTCCATTGGTTTCACTAAAAAGACATTTATAGGGTTTGATTCCTCAAGGAACAATAATGACATAAAGAGGAATGAGCTCTAACTTATCATTTTGAGACCAAAATAACACAAAATGTGCATCTACAATAGTGTTCTTTGGAACAGTCAAAATAAATGATTCAAAACAGATGTAAAAACATTCAAAATGGATTAAAATTCTCATTAATACCCAAAGGAATCACCTACAATCAATTTCCAAATAAAAAATTAAAGAAAACAATACAAAACTAGCAAGTAGTTTCCAGATTTTTGTATCAAAAAAGAGTGTAGTATGTACAATGCAATAATGATTGCTTCCCAAACTTCAACCTTAATTCTCCAAGTCATGTAGCATGATTTATAGACCAACGTAAACCTTACAAAACTGACCATAACCACCTTTCCCCTTAACAAACATCTAAAACTCTTGTTTGGCTAACTAGTCATTGGGTTTTTAAATTTGAATTTGACAACACTAGACATAATCCCCTTAATCCTAATTTGTCAACACCAAAGGCTTTATTTGAGCCTTATTACATCAAAATTACTCAACACAACCTAATTAAACTAATTACGAATCCTTTGTTCCATTTTTACATATTTAGACTTATTGACCCCTATTAGATCCATTTGCACTCAAAACTCATTTCATTCTTCCTCTTCCATTCAAATGCCTTAATAGTATTTATTAGAACATTTTTAGGTCCTTTAGACCATTGAATCCATGTTCTATACCAGAATGGCTTCATGTGCATCCATGTCACAGGATGTACTCTTGCACCATACTCACCCCCTAGGAAAAATATCTTGTCCCAAGAGAATAGGGGTCTTGTTTGTACTCCATGCATCCTTCTCAAAGCCCACCTACACCTTTCAAAACCTGCAACAAACTCCTACAAATGAGTAGATAAAAAAAAATTATTGGATCTCTAATTTAGATAGTCATCTATGGACTACTGTTGCACCATGTTCCCTACCTTTGTGAGGTCCAAATGACCCCAAACTCCATTCATCCTTGAAGGACTAGCACTGTCCTTAATTTTCATACTTAGAGGGAACTCAACAGTCCCTATTATCACACTAGTGTGCACCTTCCTTTTGTTGTCAGGAAAAGAATGTTGTTGCCCTTCTCATTTCTTTCCAAGCCCCTAATCACTACCTTTTGTTTCCATCGCCTTAGAAACCTGTAAACTCACATACTCCTTCCTACCAATGCATATTACACTGGATTTAAAGATATGATTATTTTTTAGAGGAGTTGATGTTAATCTCTTACCATCCTTGTGAACAACATATGTGTTCAAGAACCAATCATGCAATGTCCTTCTCTTTTATTGCCAAGGCCTTCCTAAGAGTACATGACAACATGTCATAGCAACAATGTCACAGAATACCCTATCATGATAATCACTAGTGGTAAAATCTACATATGCTAGCTCTTTGACTACTAGATTTTGTTCATCTGTTACCCAAGTGGCTTTGTAGGTTCTATTATGTGGTATTCTTACTAAATTTAACTTCTCAACCATCTCTTGAGAAACCAAGTTATCAAAAGAACTTGAATCAATTATCATCCTACATACTTTACCATGACTCAAGCATTCAGTTCTAAAAATGGATACCTAGTGTTGTACCTGCTACAACCTTTGTCCTCTTCCAAACATCAGAAAGTCACCCTCAGGTTATTAAGCAACAATACCAATTTTCTCTTCTTCTGGTTGTTCTCCCCCTTGGGCCAACTGAATTCTTTTCTCAGTCTTCTTGCCACCTTGTTCATTCATTGGATACTTGAAGGAAGTGTGCCCAACTCCATTTCATGTGAAGCACCTTCCCATAAAGACTCCTGATCCTCTACCTGATCTAAATCTACCTCCACCTTTGTATCCACCTCTCTGATCAGAAAATGACTCCTTACCCTTACCATTGGTGCCTTATCCTTGTCCTTCATTGTTAGGCTTGCTGCCCTTTCCTCTATATGCATTACTTCTATCACTTCCTCCTTATCTCTCTTGCTTCCTCTTTACCTTTTCTTCAACCCTTATAGCCAACTAAAAACACTCTCCAAGTTTCTTTGGTATAGTCAAACCAATCTCATCTTGGAAGTTGTATCTAAGCCCATTGAGATATCTTGCAACCTTCGCATCCTCATCTTCCAATCCACATCTTATACTCGACTTGTGGAATTGCTCAGTGTAGGTCATCAGATCCATGTCTTTTTGTTTTAGATTTTGTCTCAACCTCTTTGTATGAATAGCATAATCAGATGGAATGAATTGATCCTTCATCATGGCCTTCATCCTACTCCATGTGGTGATCTTAGTTATCCCTCATTTTTTTCTCTCTTTCTGCATAGTACTCCACCATGTTAGAGCAGTACCTCTCAACTTTGTGCTGGCAAAGTTCACCTTCTTGTCCTCATTCATGTCTACATACTCAAAGTAGTTTTCTAGGGTATCAATCCACCCCAATACCTCTTCAACCTTTCTTGAAATGTTGCATTATCCCTTCTCATTTGTCTCATCTCTCTATCACTTTTTGCTTCTTGTTCTTTCCTTTCTCTCCTTTCCATATCCAAGGTCTCTTTCAACTCTTGGTTCTCCCTGGCTCTTTGTTATTTAAGAGGCATCTTGTATATACCCCAACTAGTACACTACTTCTCCTTCTTCCTTACTTCCCTCAAGAATCTACTAGTGGCTCTGATACAACTATGATGCATAGGATACTGGTCTACAAACACCCCAATAGGAAATACTTGTTGTTTTCACACTTGACATTAGAATCCTTGAAGGGTTTCTAGTCTTCTCCTTCACCAAAGAACTCAAATTTGGATTACCAACTCAATCAATCAAACTAACATCACCTAGGGTCTTCACATGCCCCAATGGAATTGGCTTAGCGACCAACACATATCCATTTTCTTTGTTTACACAAAACCCTCTTACCCAAGTCCAACCTAGGCCTTATCCTAGTAACCCTACCAGTTGAATCTTTCAGATAATTCAATTTTTTCCCAAAACAGTTACAAAAAACATTAGACTTCTAGATACCCTTTTTAAAGTTACATAACATATGTGAAAATAAACTATGGTTCTTTAGGACAAAATATCCAGACCAACTCCCTGCTACACACCAACCAGCGCTAATTAACCCTCTTTTCCAAAGCAAGTACCAAAAAAAAGTCTTGCAAAATGTTCCCAATCAATATATTTTCCAAGTTTCAAGGAAAGACACAATCATTTGGTAGGTTAGATATCAAACCCCCCTTTTTAGGCTTCCTAACCTAGAGCTTTCTCAAAACCACTCCTCCATTCACTTCCAGACTCAACCAAGGGTCATTTCACCTTGTGCTCAACCCCAAAAAACATCTTCCAGCATAAGAAAACCACCGTGTTAAGCTACTTCTTTTGTTGCTACACCCATGCCTCCATTTTCATTTTTTTTTCTCAAACAAATAGTCACTTTTCTTGATGATCACCTATTCAATCTCTTTTCCCTACATTATTTTCATTGGTTAGGTTAAAAATACATTTATAGGGTCTCATTCCTTAAGGAACAACAATGATATAAAGAGGAATGAGCCCTAACTTATCATTTTGACACCAAAATAACAAAAAATATGCACCTACAACAATGTTCTTTGAAACAGTCAAAATAAATGATTCAAAACAGATGTAAA
Organism: Cryptomeria japonica; assembly: GCF_030272615.1. Taxonomy (NCBI): domain Eukaryota; kingdom Viridiplantae; phylum Streptophyta; class Pinopsida; order Cupressales; family Cupressaceae; genus Cryptomeria; species Cryptomeria japonica. The sequence continues at coordinate 145,222,600 of NC_081408.1, read as the reverse complement.
AACCTTCAAAATGGATTAAAATGCTCATAAAAACCCAAAGGAATCATCTACAATCCATTTCCAATCAAATATTAAAGAAACCAATATAAAATTAGTAAGTAGTTTCCAGATTTTTGTATTCAAAACAAGTGCAGTCCGTATAATGCAATAATGATTGCTTCCCAAACTTCAACCTTACTTCTCTGAGTCATGTAGCATGAGTTATAGACCAACATAAACCTTCCCAAGCTAGCCATAACCACCTTTCCCCTTAACAAACATCTAAATCGCTTATTTAGCTAACTAACCGTTGGGTTTTTAAATTTAAATTTGACAACACTAGACATAATCCCCTTAATCCTAATTTATCAACACCAAAGGCTTTATTTGAGCCTTATTACATCAAAATGACTCAAAAAAACCTAATTAAACTCATTAGTCATCCTTTGTGCCATTTTTACATATTTAGACTTATTGACCCTTCGTAGATTCATTTGCACTCAAAACTCATTTCATTCTTCCTATTACTTTCAAATGCCTTAATAGGCAATATTATATGATTTTTATGTCCTTTAGACCATTGAATCCATGTTCTATACCAAAATGGCTTCATGTGCCTCCATGTCACACGATGTGCTCTTGTGCTAATTATCGATAGAGTTATGGTTTTCATCGTTGTTGGGGTTAGGGTTTAAATAAGGGTTAGGATTATGGTTAAAAATACATCATGCTTAATGTTAGGTTTATGGTTAAGATTATGGTTAATGTTGGGATTTACATCATGGTTAGGGTTATGATTATAGTAATGGTTAGGGATTAGGATTATGGTTAGGGTTAGGTATACATCATGCTTATCATTAGTGTTAGGGGTAGTTTTATGGTGTTATAGCTAGGGTCTACAATATGGTCAAGGTTAGGAATATATTTTAGGTTATGGTTAGGGTTAATATTATGATATGTCATAGTTGGTGTTAGGTTTAGGGTTACAATTATAGATAGGGATAGGGTTTACATCTTGGTTAGGGTTAGCATTAAGGTCAGGGTTATGATTATGGTTAGTGTCTATATTATGGTTAAGGTTAGACTTAGGGTTGGGGCTATTGTTAGTGTTATAGTTAGAATTATTGTTAGGGAGGATTAGGATTATGGTTACAACTAGGGTTTATATCATGTGAGGGTTCAATTTAAGATTATGGTAGGGTCTACATCACATTGAGGGTAAGGATTTGGATTACAAATATGTTTATTGTTAGGGTTAGGATTTAGGGTAAGGTTTATGATTAAGGTTACTATTTATTGTTATGGTTATGGATATCGATAGGGTTAGGATCTTTATATCATGGCCAATTTTATGGTTTACATCATGATTAGGATTGTGGTTTGGGTTGAGATTTAGTGTTAGGGTTAGTATTATCATTTGGGTTAGGGATTAGGAAAAAGGCTATGTATTATGGTTAGGGACATACTTTGGAGTAGGTTGTGGGTTAGAAACATAGTTAGGTTTGGGGTCATTATTTGGATTGACTTAGGCTTAGTGTTGGGTTTAAAATTATAGTTAGAGTTAGTATTGTAGATAAAATAACACTTATGATTTACATTTAGGGTTACGGTTAGAGTTATGGTTTACATCATGGTTGGGGTTACCTATGATGAGAATAAGGGTTAGGATTACGGTTAGGACTACATCATGGTTAAGGTTAAGTTTAGGGTAAGGGTTATGGTTAATGTTGGGAATTACATCATGGTTAGGGTTACAATTATAGTAATGATTAGGAATTATGATTACATCATGCTTATCATTATTGTTAGAGTTAGGATTAGTTTTATGATGTTAGGGTTAGGGTCTACATCATGGTCAAGGTTAGGAGTATATTTTGGGTTATGGTTAGGGATGGGTTTTAGGGTTAGTGTTAAAGGTTATTGTAAAGTTAGTGTTTTGGGTTAGGGTTATGATTAGGGTTAGGTTTATAATGTTTAACTTTTCCTATGGACTACAAATCATAAGAGTTAACTATTGATTTTTTAATTATTAAGATGAAAATTTGTGCTCAAAATGAGGTAGGGTCTCCAAATTATTTTAGTAAAAAAAATTGATTTTAACTATTATTTTTGTTTTATTAAATCAATTTAAAAAGTAATAAATTTATATACAATTGAAACTATTTTATAAACAAATATTTCTATATATAATTTAGATCTTGTATACATTTTTATTTATGTAAAATAAAATTTTAGAATAAAAATGAATTTTAAGTATCTATAACTTGCATACATTTTCATCTATATAAAATATATATAGACACACTTATTTTTAATACACAACTTCTAAATATCTTGTGTCCTTGTTGCAATTTTCATTTGTGATTCTCATGTTTCTAGTGCCATACCTGAAAAACACCGATGATGACACAAACCTTGGTGTACCTAGTATAGGAAGCAACTAAAATATATATGACAAGACAACATATAGTAGAAGAGGAAGAAAAGCTACAAAAGAATAAATATGGTAGTTGGGATTTAATTCAACACTCTCCCTCAATCACAACTTCCATCTATAATACCCAAGTTGCTTTGTTGATGCACAAAACTTTCTTTTCCCTATGGTTTGGTGAAGATGTCTACATGTTGATCTTCTAACTTGCAATGTTCCAAAAATATTTCTCCATTATTGATCAACTCTCTAATGAAATGATACTTTGTGGCTATATGATTGCTTCTTTTGTGAAAAACTAGATTCTTTGACAATGCTATGGCTGAGTTGTTGTCACATATATCTTTGTTGGTTATTCTTGTTCATGCCTCAATTATGTGAACATTCTTCTCATCCATACTGCATGACAAGCTGCCCCTATAGCCACTACATACTTTGCTTTAGGTGATGGCCGATTAACTATTGGTTGTTTCTTTTATGCCCAAGATATTATGCCTTATCCAAAATGAAAAACATTGTATATAGTTCTCTTCCTATCATCTATAATCCTTGCACAATAAGTGTCATTGTATCCTATTAGCTTGAAATATTTTAACCTTGATTAGAGAATTTCATAGTTCCTTGTCCCACTGACATATTTCAAAATTCTTTTTCTAGCTTGCTAATGAGAAACTTTTGGAGACTCCATGAACCTTTAAATAAGAATAACTTCAGACATTCTATCCGACCTTGTGGCTATTAAATGCATAAGACTACCAACGAGTTTTTTATGGGTAAACGCTAAAACTTTGTCACGTTGGAAACCAACTTATCAACACAAGTTAATTTAAGTAGTTCTAACTAAAAATGAATTTTAATCAAACATATGGTCTATATAGATTCATTATAGCTAAGTTATATAAGGGGCACAACATTTCAAATTGGAAATATCTACTAAATGTATATTTTATACCACTTTGGGTCTAATTACCAAAAAAAAAAAATTGATGTTTCAACAACTCTTATAAATAATGTTTTTTTGAAATGTAAAAATACCCTTTTATAGATCAATAAGTGAATTTTCCAAAATAGATATCTTCTAATATTTTAATTAGTTTTAATATTTAATATTTTAATTTTAATGAAAGTAGGTCATTGGCACTAAAATAGAGGGTTGATTATCTTGTTAAGGAGAAATACTAAAATTTATTTAAAATTTTTGGAAAAAATATGACGTTGTACAGAAAATAATCTATGTCAAGATGATATAACTATTTTCTAATTTGGATAAATAGTTAATAAAAAAAGTGGTGGGAATTCCAAATAGTTATATTTGAGGACACACAAAATTTTAAATTTATTAAAAAATATAAATTATAATAAACAATATATCCATGCACTAAAGTTCCAAGTTATCGATATATATAAAAAAAATTGAAAAAAAAAAGGTTAAATTTACTAAATAAAGTGTGGTGGCTTGTTTAACTTCAATTTAAGCATTTTATCAACAACTAAATTATAGTGTTTACTTTATAAAAACCTACATTCAAATAATTTTTTAATTTTTTCTTAAAATTAAAAATATAATTTAAATTACAAACATAAAATAGACAAAAAGGTATAAATTTCATTAGTTTACATCATTTCAAAATTCAAAATATATTTTTTACTTTCTATTGATTTAATTTAAAAAGTTGGATTTACATCTGGTCCTTTGTCATCTTTACTCAATTTCAAACCCATCAAAATAGTTGTTCAAGATGCTTTGGAATTTATCATATTGAGCCTCTTCAAACTATCATTTGCATACTTTGATTTTGAGATGAATATAAATTTATCATTTTTGATTAATTGAATGCCAACAAAGTATATCGTTAATTCCAAATCAATCATCTTAAATTCTTTTTTCACAGTTGGTTTGAACTTGTCAATTGACAAATCACATGTTAATATCAAGTCATCAATATATAAACAAACAATTATGATCTTACCTTACTCATTCATGTTGGTATATAATGTAGGCTCATTGTTGCACCTATTGAAATCATTTGTAAAAGATAAGAATCAATTATGATATATGATGTTCTTGGGGCTTGTTTAAGTGCATAGAGTTCCTTCTCGATCTTGTAAACATTATTTTCATGACCCAAAATTTCATACCCAGGTGGCTACTCCACATAGACCTCTTCTTATAAATAAATCTTCATCGAACTCACAAGTGAAATGGAATAGGAGAATGTTAGAGTAGACAAGTTGGAACAATATTAAAACATGGTTTCATTATAAGATGTCCAAGAAGGTTTACAAAAACATCCAACTCCTTGCAATGAAATACTTGAATGGTTAACAACATTATTGGAACCACCACTAGACGTATAAATAGTTCTTATTGACTTTAAGATATTGATGTAAAATATTGAATTCCCTAAGGAAAAATGTAGACTATTAAAGATAAAGTATGTGAGAAAAGAGAACATGATCAGAGAAAAATAATTGCATCTTTCTACCACCATAGTTAATAAGGATAATTGTAGCATTACAACTGATGATTACCAAATTACCATAGTAGACCCCAAATAAACATCAAGAGTCCAAGAAATTGATGCTTTGATGGAAAATATTAAGGTTAGAGTTGCTAGGCCAATGAAGGATAAATTGAAAATCAAATAACAAAAAGCACATATAGAATACTTAGAGTGTTCGACAAAGAAATGGTGCAACATACACCAAAAATGATGGAATTTACAATGCATCCTATAATAATGTCAAAAGAAGATGTTGAGGCAATAAAAGTCATCAAGGATGAGAATTGTATATATTAGAAGATTATATTTAAGATACATTGAAAAAGGGGAAAAAAGTTATCCAAAAAGTGATAGAAAGATATTCAGTTGCTTCTCAACAAAAAGGAAAATGATTTAAGAAAGCCCATAAAATTTGCTTGAGGAAAACTGAGAAAGAGATAAATAAGGCATTAGGTTGGATAGGCAATTAGGATAGGAAAATGCAAGATTGGATGAATGCATAAAAGGAATGGATGATATTTCCTTAACAACTTAGAAATTGAAAGTTTGCCATGTTACAATCATTGATAAGCTTATAGTTAATTTAATAGAAAAGTGAGAATGAGAAAAAGATGAACACAAAATTTAAAAGTTTAGAGATTATTTAATCAATAAAATGTTTGATTCCCTAGTTCAAGTGAACAAGGAGCTAATAGAAAATGCAAGGAAAATAAAAAATATAATTGTTGATTATGCAAATGAGACAAAAGGTAGAGACATGATAAAACATAGCCTAAATTGCCAAGATAACGATAAAAATGTCAATTTAGTACTCTCTCAAAAGTTACAAGGGATGAAATGAGTGCAGTATTTGCTATGGTCAATGAATTTACATGCAGGGTTGATGAAGAGATGAGGATTGAAAAACGATCTGAAATATTTTGAGTGAGTATAGTCAGGGTTTTTGTTGCCACTGGTTATTTAATATTAGGCCATTACCAAAATACATTTTCATAGGCATTGCAATTTTTACTAAAAAAAGAGCATTCAAAAGATGACAAGTTTTGTTGACTTAGCCAACCTTCTGATTGAAAGGATCTAAAATATTCCTTTTTTCCAAGCTAACATTATTTAATATTTATGAAACTATCATGTATTTTTAATCCAAAAAGGAACTTTAATTGTATTGGTCTCAAAGGTTTTAGACTCTATAAAAGGCTAGAGACTTGTTAGTTTTATCGATTCGAAATCAGAGAGACTTGTGGAGCTAAGATTTCTAGTCAATTTATAGTTTAAATTCTTTATTTCTCTTTGCCATCAGTAATACCATTTGTCTATATTTTGCATACCATTTTGTTACAAAGGTTATCAGGTTGATGTAAATCTCTATTAAGGATATTGTAAATTTTCTAGTACATTTGGAACATCAAACTATTGCATTGTTGTGTTGCCATATTTTTGTAATTTCATTGTGTAGTGTATGTCCTTCAAAGATATCTATTTTTTAGTTAATTTTTGTCAAGTATAGATTTTTTCTCTTCTTTAAATAGGTTATCAAGGTATGCAAGTGCAAATCATTGAAACTTAGATTTATTTTTAATCAGTCTTTCCCTTAATCTTTTTTCTCTTTGTGAAATTTGAGATATGAAAAGTTAAATCCTAGATTAATTCAATGAGCTATCTTAGATTGAATCTTTATTGAGCTATCCCCTCATAGTGGCAACGATTCCAAGACAATATTGATTTTGATGCAATGTTGGGAAATGTCAAATAAAGGTAGCTTCATACTTTCTACCACTATGTTCTTATGACTTTTTCATATTTACATTTGTAGTGTAAACTTGAAGCCTTTGGTCATTTTGATGCAGTATTATTCTTTATTTTTATACAATGTGCATAGTTACAATGAATTATAGAAGTAATTAAATATTGATTTGTTTATCTCTCATGTAAATTTTATTGTTGTGTTTTAAGGATTCTATAAAGTTTATGTCAAAATGATGAACTCCTTATACTTGTTATCAATATCCTATGAATATGTAAAATTTATCTATGTTTAGAAAATAAATTAGATTTTTTGTATAGTCACCCCCTTTGTGATCCCTTGTCATCTCCAAAATGGGCTAAAAAATAAAATGTTTCCCCTCATCCTTAAAACTTGGTGGAAAATAGTTTTATACATAGATATTATGTAAATTAATCAATTTGTCAGAATTAGCTTATAAATTTTAGGGCAAGTAGCTATAAAAATAGTTGTAAACTGCAAAGATTATTATTTTCGTACAATACAATTATCTAAATTAAATAGTTGCTACCAAGATTGTCAATTATAAGTTCTCTTGATGCCAAAAACCTTAGGCACAAAAAATAATCATTTCAATAAAACTTATAAAATATTAAAATTAATAAGTTATTTTTAACTAGAAATATTTTAGTCTTAGAAGCTACAAAAAAAATAAAAAATACATAAATTGTAATTTTAATTAACCAAGTTTTATTTAAATTGAATAATTACCATCTAATGATTTCTACTACTCCGAATCCTCTTAATCTGTTATTGAATCCTAATAAAAAAAGTTATCATTTTCTATAAATAAAAGATCACAAATATTAAAATTAATTAATTACTTTCCAAAACAAATCATTGTCTAACATTGTCTAGACAGCCTAAGTAGTAAGAAGAATAAAATGGCAGGATTTCAATTTTGCCCATATGACATCTTAACATCACAGTAAATATAATTTAATAGAAAAGGAACAATACATAATTAAAATAGGTTGAAATCTCCAAGACAGGAGAATACATAATTAAGAAGGTGGTATGTTGGCAAAAGATAAGTACTAAAAATATTGTTCAAAGTTCACATGTGAAGGGATGAGGGACATGCATATGGCAGCGATGAACATAGCGATCAATAAGATCACGAGAACGTGAAGAGATCATAATATCGCAAAAGCAGCCTAACTTCATTTTCCTGATGCCCCTGCAACAACGCCAATTAGGGTGCTTCGTCATACCTCCTTTGAAATACAAGGGTTCACCCTACTCAGGGCTTCATATTCATTGCGACAAGTACTCGGGACACCCCCCACCTGCACAGTATACATACTCATCACCACAACAGCACAAATCAGAATCGCCATGGCCTTAGTCATCTTTACTTTCAAGAAAACAAAAATTGCAATGGATGATTCAATCCATTTGCTTCCCTCTTTTTATAGACTTGGAAGGCCACGAGTTGGCACTGGAATCAACATAGACGGTGGTGAATGTCACGTGGACAAAAAAGATTTTATTTTATCTATCAAACACTAAAAAAACCTCGATAAGCAAAAGAATAAACAATGAATTTGTGAGCTGGCGAGTCCCTTTTCATGGTAATTTATGTTAGAAATGACACGCATTGGTTAAAAGAGAGCACCGACCAAAGATAAAGCCAAGAGTTTTGATCCTCGTTTTGATCTAATTTAAGAAAGTTCGCTTTGGCGTTAATGTGTTTGTTGAGTGCTTGTTATAACAATCATGTAGTACAGAATTTGTATGAAAGATTATAGGGCCAGAACTTAGAGTTTGGTGTACATGTCAACAAATAATAATAATACTTGTCCCTGTTTTAGCAACCGTATCTTTTTCGAACAAGAGATGCAAAGCAGCGAAGTTCCTGCCCAGAGATGCAGGGACTGAGTTTGCATAAAAGAGGCGGTCAATGTTTCGAACAATGAAAAATTGTAAAATGGTTTTGTATTCATGGGTACACATCTCTGCAATAAAGTAGTTATCAGCTTATTTCAAAGAGGAAAATCGATAGTTTCTGAATGAAATAGGACTAGTTTCTGTAGCCCAACATCCAGATCTTGTTAAGCTTTATGATTGCTGTGTAAAGGGAGATGAGCTGCTATTGTTTTTTAAATCAAATTGTCTATTAAATTTTACTTGAAAAGATTACATATTTAAGAGACACAACCAATTCCTACAAATTTGAGTTTAAAATTAATAGCTACCAACTATTAAAATTAGATATTAAGAAAGCATCAAACTAAAACTGTTTTTAACCCAAATCCAAAATCCCGGTCGGTACAAGTGATGTTTCTAGTTTATACTATTCATTCGGAGACTGTTTTTAACTGCATTTGAAATCCAAGTTGAAAAAAAGATCCATTAATTGGAATCGAGAAAAGATTTCAAATGGGGTCAAAATTCACTCAGTAGACAAGCAAAAATTTATAAAAGAGAAAAGTAAAACAATCGAATGTTTTGCAATTTGAATGGTGAATTGTCAACTGAGACAAGATACCTTCATCCCACAAAGATTTATGTACAAAAAACATATGGTACATAATTTTTTGGAATTGCACCACAAAGCTCTATCATCGGTACCTGGTCATGATTTACATCTTCATTACCTTTACTAGGTTGTAATGGGCATTCTTAAACAAAATTTCAAAAGATCATTGTGATCAGTCTTCCTGGAGATGCTTGTAACTCAGATTTCCCCGAGTCAGTTTCTCTGGTGCATTTTTCACATGGAGATTCTGTAACAACTTCAATTACACTGCAAAAAAAAAATTGTATGCCAGTGATGTAGCCAGAAGCAATGTCATCTGATTTTCTGGTAGAGTTCCTATTGAACTATTCCCATCTGTAATTGTACATATTTATCTCCTTGAAGGAAAAGTACAATAGTATACAGTCTCCATACTAATGATTTTTTATTTACTAACAATGCGGGTTTCATCAGAAAATATTAGGGCATGGTTCTATGGAAGACCGTGATGCCTTTATACAAAGCCTTTTAAGTGATAGTCACAATAATAATTAGGTCTAGCAAGTGAATTTGAATATCCGTTCTGCCCTAAAATTCAGAATTTGAAGTCCCCTAAAATTAAAAATTTCTGAAGACTACTCTTTGAGTAGATTGGAGAGAATTAGGAGGTATAGCATTTCTACTCATATCAATGAAATTATTTCTACTACTAATGATTAAATAAGCACGGATTAATGTTAGAAATCGTGAAACTTAATGCCTGAGAAAACAGTACTGTGACGAGTATCTTTTGTCAGATTTCAATGCCACGACAGAAAACATAGGCCAAACAGAGTGGGAATTTTTAACTACTGATGATGCGAGCATTACAATGACCAACCAAATTCTAGACTTTTCTTTCATAATCACTCACAACATCTAGGGAAAATCTTCTTCTAGCTTTATACTCAAATGTACTTCTAAGACATGGAGAACAAATTATTAGGCCAAACAGAGTGGACATTTTCAACTACTGATGATGCAGAGCATTACAATGACCAACCAAATTCTAAGCTTTTCTTTCATGATCATGGTTCTCAAAACAGATAGGGAAAATCTTGTTCTCACCTTATACTCAAATGTACTTTTGAGACGTGGAGAACAGATTATTAGGCCAAACAGAGAAGGCATTTTCAACTAATGTTGATGCAGGGCATTACAATGACCAAGTAAGTGTTAAAATTTAATATTCATGAGTTTGGATTGGACAGTACATAGGCATTCGCAGCTATCACCATATGTGTAGGAGTTTGCAGATAAGTATGGTTCAAATGAACAGTTGGCAATTAGGGTTTTATGTTTTCCATGCAGGTTACATGTGGTCATTGATGAGGTCGCCAGTTAATAGGAAAATTATTGATGTATTGGACCATTGATTTCGACTTTATTTTGTTAGTTCGGGCATGATCTTGTGCAACTGATATTTGGTTCTACATTTGTCTTCAGCTGTTCATCAAGTGCTGTTTGAGTATCTTTTGGGGAAAATTTTCCTTTCATTTCCCACTTTAAACATTCACGATTCTGAAGGCTTGAATTCATTTTTATTTGTGTCATTGGGTGCTCTCATGTGAATTTCTTTTCACATGACATTTTTAAAACATCATGGGGCAAATATTTTTAGTATTCAAAGTTAAAGCATTTTAATTCAGAAAACAAACAGTAGTCTATTTTGATCATGTCTCTCGCAATGTTGTAGCATTTTAGCTTATTGATTAATTTGGTATGGTTTCCACTGTTGCTTATTCTCTTTAGTGCATCTGATTTACAGGTTGTGTACTCTCTTCAATGTATGCGATTTACAGGTTATCTTCATTCCAAAACACAGAGAACATTGCCAAATGCTAGCAGGTCAGCTTTGCAAAACAGAGACCGACTGCAAAATCTGTCATATTATATTGCCTAGTAGTTTCATCGATTTGCTCTAGACTGATTGTAAAATTTAATAATAAGAGTCCAATAACTTTGGCATCACTGATTATTGAGAGAATATTGACAACGAATTTTTTAAATTCCAAGTCGAAACGTTCAAACTGCGCAGACAAAAAATACTACTTGATTTCACCAAACAGCTCAAATGTCTAAGCGATTCTGCAATAGTAGACAACAAAAAACTCATATTTTTTTATTGCTATTTTAATTGTCTTAATGCTCTTATAAGCTTGCATTCTACATAGGCATTTGATGTAGAAGGGCACATAAAACATTTACGTTTCTTGGGCTGCCACTAAAGATCTCACCCGACTTTCTTTGTTATGTTATTTTTTAAATTACTCTTGTGATCAGTACACTCCTCTGTGTTCAACGTATAAACCGCTCCTTTTCTTTTAAAGTAATATATACCTAATATTTTACAGATGAATATTATTCTCTTAATCCGCATTCAATACTTGATTTAGGTTAATATGCTTATATTTATTTATTCTCGGACTGTGCTCAAGGATAGGATCATTGAAGGAAATGCAGCTAGAAGAAGCCCTCATGAACTCATCCAAGAGAATTCTTTTTAAAGAAAATTCCAGCACTCTATGACAGTTTTTGGCCATGTCAAGGGATATGTTGCAATAGTAAGAAGCATGTAAAAGATATTTAGCACAATGATGGAGAACTATATTAATTCATAGAATACGTTTTTTAATATTCAAAGTTCACTTACATAGTCGATTTATATCCATATAAAGATTCATTCATCCATCCTTTAAGAAGTTTCTTATGTACAATTAAAATCTTCTCAGTGTCTATTAAGATATAATTCACATTCAAAGGATGAATTATAGCACATTCTTATATAAAAATAATCTTTAGCCTCTATAAAAATAACATTCTAAACAACTATACAGAATTGACTACTATCTCTTACATATGAGTCTAGCCTAGCCTACAAAAATCATTTCTCTAGAATAGAATTTTATGACATAGATAGATAATGTATACACAACAATCTTTCAATTCATGGAAGCACTTTTCTTTGGCAGCATCAAACGCAGTCATGGGTCTTCTAAGAGTATAAGTAGGATGGCTTGCAACCACGGCTACAAGAGAAACAAAGCAACCAATATAACCAATGGCTCCAATCACTAGTACTTTACTAGTGCTAATACATTTCCCCTCCTTCACAATATTGTCATATGAAGCAATCACACAAATGGAGGTCATGGTTGATACTTAATTTTCATCCAATATTTGAGTAAGCAGGCAGAGATCCAAAGAATGAGGGAATGCAACAACACTTGCAGCCATTTTTATTTCCAAAAAACTTTACAACCCTTATCCAACTTAGGAATTTTGACGCAATACATTGTAGCATCCTTTTGGTGGGTGGAGATAGAGTAACTGTCCTTTCTGTGAATTCATCGTAAAAGTTTTCAATGATTTTTCTAGTTCTCTCTAATTTTGAGTCTTGACAAGGTGGTTTGGGCATATACATTGGGGAAAATAAAATGAACGTGTAAACTGAAGGTAACAACTTTGAGCTTGATCTTGTTATTCTTAGCAGAAGCAAGGTCAAATGAATTTGTCTATTTTCCAAAGAATTCCAGAGCTCAAATGACCACCTGATCTGGCAACCTGGTACTCTAATATTATTCTTTTTTACAGTATCTTGTATTTGTTAATTCCTAGCTTAGTTTGTTCATAGGTCAAATCAATTTCTTTATAGTTCCAAATATTTTGTAGATCCCAAATGGCTTTCTAATCTTCAACCTAGCACTACGCTGATTTTATAATTTATTTATAGCATCCTGCATTTAATTTCCTTCCAATTTTTTTGTTCAACAAAGACTAAACTTGGTTTGCAACACTCGATTTTATGCAAAGTTGTCTTCGCTTATGCTAAGTATCGAAGCCTGAATATTCCATGTACTAAAAGTATTTTTCTAGGTTGTCATCTATCAGTTACTAGATTAACTTGTTTTGTAGTGGAGTCCTTAAATCGAACCCCCACCACATGTGTTTGGCAAGGTACTCTAATTTTAAAGACTTCAGAGGTTGCTTTGCCACTGTACACAAACATGTACCCTTCAAATTAAACCTCCTTTGCTTTTGATCCCCTCTTTTTAGCTGAGCAAACAACTTTTTATTTTTTCTTTGTCATAGGTCCATTTTCTGATCATTTTCCTTTTCTTCTCCTGATATTTTATGTTCAAACTCGAGATTTGCCTTATCTCCATACGCTGAATCTTGAAAGATCAATATTGATCCATCACCTTGTCTTTTCATCAAAGGATTATCCTTCAACTATTCTATCAACATTGTTGCATCAATGGAAGCTCTTTGAACCTGATTTGAAGCTCTCACGTCACAGTCCTAGTGAATATACAATCTTTTCCTTTCTAGATCCCGTGGAATATAGATGTTCTCAAGTGGGGTTTCTAGGCCTCAATCAAAAGAGTTTGGACTCCTTGAAGTTCCTTTTTTTGTTATAAGTTTGAGAAAGTGTCAGTCACATGATTTGAAGCTATCACATGTCACATGATTTGAAACTATCACATGTCACAGTCCTAGTGAATATACAATATTTTCCTTTGTAGATCCCTTGCAATATAGATGTTCTCAAGTAGGGTTTCTAGGCCTCAATCATAAAATTTGGACTCAGGTACCCTTTTTTCTTAAAAGTTTTGGAAAGGGCCACTTGAGACTGTTTGGATAGAGATATTTACTAACTCCATTCACTTGATTTCATACACTTGGAAACCAATATGCACAAAGCCTTTGTCCTCTATGGGCCTGATGGTTCCCTTTCTATTATTTGGGATAAATGGATAACACTAAGTATGCTTACAGTATAGACCAAACATATTCTCCAACTGAAGACTTAACCTTCTCAGGCTAAGGTTTATTTATGTCCAAATTCACATAGATCTAAATATAAGAAACATGAATTTAGAAGATGGTGCAATTATTGTAACCATGTATTCTCCTAGCCAGTTCGGTTTGCAAATTACAAACCTTTTGAAATAACTACTCATTCCCAAATTGTAGTACTACCTCTTCAAAAAATCCAAGAGGACATGCATGGGATAGCACATTTTCCATTTTCTATAAGTTGCCTTTGGATTAGCTTTGGATACCATGAAGATTGAATAACTCTTGTATATGTCAAAATTAACAATTTTGTAATTTAATTTCATGAAGTTTAGTTCATGCTAATACTTTCTGCAAATTCAGTCCCTGCATTATTGGATAGGAGAACTTCGTTGCTTTGTAGCTCTTGTTCTATTGCACATGATTTTCAAAGATTTATATACATTCTAGAATATATTCACATGTTTACATAGGGTAAGTTCTTATTAATATGATTTCATTCTTGAAATCAAGACATGGTTTATAGAATTCACATAAGGGCATAGATCCAATTTCTGATAGACTAATTACTAGATTCAATTATATATATATATATATATATATATATATATATATATATATATATATATATATATATATATATATATATATATATATATATATATATATATATATATATATATATATATATATATATATATATATATATATATATATATATATATATATATATATATATATATATATATATATATATCCTTATCTTTTTTTGATTGATTATATTTATCCTTGTCCTAATTGAACAATATTGTCTACAATTGCAATTGCATCCAGTGCACTAATATATTTACATTTATTTTTAATAGTTGTCTAACTCACTATCTAAATATAGTCCTACATCATCCCATTTTCATATGTTATCATCTTCTTGACTTGTGATCAATGGAGGGTATATTGGTTATTCTAACCAAGGATTATACTTTTAAATTTATCATAGACCATGGAGGAATAAACTCTAATTATGTATATTTGGCTTGTCTATGTATTTGTGTCCATGTACAACTTTAAAAATTTTACTATTTGTGTCTAGTTTGAACTTTGTGGTAGAAAATTATTCTTTCTAATATATTTTGTAGAAGTCACATCTAATTTGTGCTTTCTTATTTATGCACAATTTTATGAGGTTGTATTTTTTTAACCTATCCAATACTAAAATACTTTCATTTCTGTTGAGGTCTTTGAAATGTTACAATGTTTTTTTAACTTTACATGGGTATCTGAATAATTTCTATCTACTCAAATTGCAATATCTATTGAATTTATAAAGATAATTAGTTTTATCTTCTTTTTAGGAACTATACTTTGTGTCATTATAGGGAATGACAATGAAAAATCAAACTATCATGACTGTTATGATGACTATCATTGTTCTTGAATGATTTGGCTGGAATTTTATTGCCATAAAGCCCTTATTAAGAATATCAAGTGAATTGCCTTTCTAGTTATTAATGAAGGTGATTCAAACATAGACATAATAAGGCTCCACCATTCCATTTGTATTGAAGGTTTTATAAGTTTGGATACAACAACATATCCATTAATAAAGATTGTAATAAACATCAAATTTTAAGAATAATAAAAATTATTTTAGTCATCATGAAATTTAGGCATCAATGTTGATTCTATTCTTACTCCATCAAGAAACATATGGGAATGGTAAAATGAAATTCCATACCATCCCATTTTGGGGGGACCACCGGTTAGTAAACAATGTAGGAAGAATTTTTTTTCAATGAATAACTTCTTTCATTACTGGGCGAGGAGGAGAAAGGAGAAGAAGAGGAAAAAATGAGGGTCAATGGACACGGTAGTTGCCTATTGGATTATGAATGAGGTATGAATATGTATGAAATTGAAAAACATATACTTTTTGGGGATTGTGGTTGATATCATTATATTATCATTGTAAATTGAATGACCCTGGACATTAATTATTAAGTGTATTTTCTTGGCCTACCAATAGAGCCAGCTAGGAATCGCCATAAGTGTTTTTTTGCAAAATTCGTTATCAATATGTTTGTGCATGCTCATTTCAGTTTTTGGGGATCCTAATCCTTTGAGCCAACTAATATTCTTTTTAATTTCGTATCTTCAAAATTTGAGTGCAACAATATGAAATTACTAATTCAAGTTTATGTTTAGTTGATTTCAGAAAAAAAATTGCTCACTTTTATCCATTTTTTATAAAATCTTGGTGTGCTTGCCCATGGGTTGGGTGTTGGTTTTTTCATGCTTTCATTTGATACAACTTGTGAGATGTTGACAATGGAACAATTTAAGCTTCAGAAAATTAACTCTTTCCCTAAGTCTCAAGTCTTAGTAGCCACTCCACCAATAGGAAAAGGAATGAAAAGGACCAATTCCTTGAAAAAGACAAACTCCAAAACTTAATCTATTGAGACTTCCAACATCTCTTTTGAAAAGTGCGATAAGGAAAGAGCCAAATATACTTTTTGCAAAGGAAATAGGCATAGTGAGAAAAGTATTTATAAGAAGGAAATTCATGTGTTGAAACAAAAACTCAAGGAGAATAATATTTCCATTCATTATTCTTGTAGTTCATCTCCTCCTTCCAAACATGACAACACTTCCTCTAGTTATTAAGGAAAGGGTGATTAAATGATCCCCACTCATGTGGATAGAAATATTGGATGGATTATTACTTCAAGAGCTGCAATTCACATTTCTCATTCACCTAGCCACATGATTCCAGGTTCTCTTAGAGAACCATATTGAGACAAACTTCAGAGAACAAGAAATTGGTTTGTTCATATTGTTGCAATAGGTGATATTGATTTGGGTGATGAATTAGGGGCAAATATTTATTACATTTATTAAATTTCTAATAAACTACTTTTTCTCTATTAGATTACATAAGTATGAAACAATGTTGTGCTCACAACTGATCCAGTGTTCATTGGTGGTCAAAGGAGTGATGTTTATACAAAGGGTCAATTTGATTAGTAGTCTAATATGTATACCTCTTAGCACCTTCTTAGTGATGATCCTTATATTCCTTGGTGTCCACTACCTTATATTTAGAGTAATGATTTAATTCCTCTCAATGAATTTGTAGATGTAATAATAATTTCTCCATCACCTACTTCATCAGAGTTGATAGTTAACATGGATTTTAGGACTTTTAAAAGTAAGATTCATTCATCTTTTCGGATGTATGATCATAGGATGGCTTCATTTTATGTTTATCCAAGTTGACTTCTCATTCTTGTACTACAAGTATAGGGGACATTTTTAAGGGGATAAATCTACCCTCTGTAGATTTAACATTGGAGGATATTATTTAGTCTTTTCATTCCATTATTTCTTCCTTAACATTGGAGACAATTTATTATTATTTGGAGCTTTCATTTGTGAGAATTCCAACTACTTCATTTTTTTGACAGAGATGGCACGCACCATTAGTTTTCTTTCTTCCCAAGAGTGGAACAAGAACAACACTTCAATGATCCATTTTTCACATGAGTGCTGCCATCAATGCCAAAGGAGAAGATTGTTGGCAATTAACACTTATTCGGTTTAGTTGTGTTGTCATTGATGGTAACATACACAATTTTGGGTTGGTCACTTAACCTGTACTCATCGGTATTCATTGTTTGGAAACCGACATTCAAGTCATTTTACACACAAGGAACCAAAACTAACAGACAAGGGAAACTGGCAAACTAGGAACTAGTATATGAGGTGAACATGGCAGATTGATCTGATAGGTCTACACGGAAACAATTAGCGACATCGGTCACAAAGTTCAATGCATTCATTTTTGTCTAGGCCGACATATAAATAAATTGTAATATCATTGTAAGATGACATAGGGAATTTATGTTTGTGTTTGGGAAAGGTATTTAAGTCAGTCCAACTAGGTTATTTTGGTAATGTAATGGAATATAGTGATGTGATATTGTGCGAGCGATCTTGATTGACAGAATGTGATTGTAATATTATGTAGTCAGTCTTGGATATTGGTTTAGAGGTTTGGGAAGCGAAGAAAGATAGTGGTAAGGGAGGACATAGTGAAAACTAATATAGACTGTGCTTTATTCGAAACTCATCCAGCATAGCAGATGCACCTTCAGAGTTTAGAATTTTTTTTGTAACTCCATATTTGGTGTTTGTAGTCAGTGAGGCTGCTCCTTTTGTGATGAGAACTGCGCTCTACATTGTTGGCCTTCCTGCATGTGAAAGCCCCTATTGTAATATTTATTCATTTGACCAATGGATAGATATTGCGCGTCACCAATCCCACCATGTTTTTTCATCTTTGAGGATTTCCACATATAAATATTTATGTTATGGTGCATGCTCTTGTGGTTTCTTCATTTCTATTTGTTGTTATACTCTTTTATAGTTATCGGTTACTTAAATACTTTGTTAATAAGGTTAAAATTGATCTTGTCGATAGAAAACTTGTTCACCCCCCCCCCCCCCGCTCTCAGTGTTCTTGGACTCCAACAAGATTATTTATAATCAAAAAGGAATTTTTTTCAAGTTGTGTTCATATTAAATAAGGATGCAAGACGAAATTCAATTTAAAGTTCATTTATATCAATCCTCTTATCTAATAATTGCAATCTAATCTATTAGATAGTAAATTATCTTGAAATTAAAAACACTAATTACAAAATTTATCATTTTGTTTAAATAAAGCATTACAGATATTAAAATTCATAAATTATAGTCCATAACAAATCTTTCTTTGAGCTTGGCTACACAGCCTAAGTAGTTAAAAGAATAAAAAGGGCAAGATTTCAAGTTTGCCCATATGTCACAAAGCTCGAACAATAAATATTAGCAAATATTATTTAATAGGAAAGGAACAATACATCATTAACATAGGCTGAAATCTCCAAGATATGAGAATACATAATTAAATGGAAGGTACATTGGCAAAGGATAAGTACTAAAAATATTCTTCCAAATTCACATGTGAAGGGATGAGGGACATGCATATGGCAGCGATGAACATAGCGATCAATAAGATCAAGAGAACCCGAAGCGATCATAATTTTGCAAAAGCATCCTAACTTCATTTTCCTTATGCCCCTGCAACAACACCAATTAGGGTGCTTCATCATACCTCCATTTGAAATACAAGGGTTCACCCAACTCAGGACTTCATATTCATTGCGACAAGTACTCGAGACACCCTGCACCTATACAGTATACATACTCATCACCGCAACAACATAAATCAGAATCTATTGTGGGAAAGGGGCAAGGGAAGAATCTATTGAGTAAAACATAAGATGCAAAATTTTCTTGTGTAATATTCTTTTCTATTTCATTTTTCAAACTTATGTTTTAGGTGTTTTAGCACTTTTAGTGAATGCTAATCCTTGTAAACTAATGTGCAAGAAAATTAGGTTTACAGATATGATACAATCATTAAAAGTGCATTGGAAGCACTTTCTTGGATCAAGTAAAATGTGGTTTATATGAAGTCCTCATTATTATATATTTTCTATTGCTTAGAATACATTTCAGTAGTAGAAATAACATAACCAATTTGAGCTCATAAAAATTGAAACAAATATTATGATAATTGAGGATTTTTTCTGATGGGAACAGTAGAAGACCACGTAGAGGCAGACCAACGACACCGAGAAGAAGTTGAGCGGCACCTTGATACATCGTCTCTCCCACCAGAGGAGTAGTGAGGAGCTTGGAACTACATGGTCTGAGAGCGACAGGTAGAGGAATTGTAGCCATGACGACAACCATGCATCGGAGTGTGAATTTTATCCTTCCAAAGAGTGAATAGGATCTCCATTCTGAAAGCATGCCATATCTAGGAAATTTTGAAGAGGATTCTAGGCAAATCACCCAGAAGCACCATATGCCAAGAAAAGGGCTCAGGCCAAAAAGGCCGAAAGAAATCATGGATCCAGCTCCAGTACTATTGAGTTCTTCTACAAAACCAAAAAATATGCATAGAATTTTATGGATGGCCACAAAAAGGGCACCAAGGATCAGGAACCCCCAAGTGCTTAAGGATGGAACCCAAAGGCAACCCTTGGAAAAGCACACATCGAGAAAAGTGTGCAATCTTGGGTTCAGTGGTGGTGGACCAGACAACAAGACACCTGAATCGCCAGGAAGTCTGAGAAGACTGCAAGTGCCACCATTGATTGAGGATATGAACCATAGGCAAATGGACAACCAGCCAGAGATAACCCATTTTGGGTTCGTAGCTGGTGAAAGGAGTCCAACGATACCATTTCCAATCCTTCCACCAAGGTCTGACAGACTGAATGCCAAGCTTATGTAACAAATGTAAGTGTAAGGCCAAGATGAGATGCTGATAAGTTTGTCGATCTGGTCGAGATAGACGAAACTAGACTTGAAGGTCATCCCATGACCAAATGCTCATAGAAGCTCAAGAAAACAAATTCTTAGGTGTTGTAATGTCATGTTTGTGAAAACGTAGAGCACTAACACTCTGGATTTTGGCTAGTGGTAACCTTTGCACCTGAAAAAGAGGTGACCACGAAAGGTTGTGTTGATTCATGGAGATCTTGTCATGAAAACCATCACCCAACCATCGAAGCCAAGGTTTGATAGCTTCCCAAGCATGCCAAATGATTTTAAAAACAAAAGTACCCTAGATCTAAACAAGGTCTTTCATAATGAATATGGTTTGAAAACCAATCCCCTTCTAAGGTTTTGGTTGCAATGTCTTTTACTCCTCATGTTGGGCTCCTTCTTTGGAAGAGAGCATTTTTTTTGAAAGAAGGTGAATTGGAAAGAAGAAAAAGGAGCATTAAATGTGTAGATAAAAAATGCACATACCTTGTGTTAAACAAAGATACTCTAAAGAAAGAGAGGAGGAAGGTAGCCAGGAAGAATTCGATTGAACCAATTGAAGAGGAAGCAACATTGAAAGATGTAGTGGAAGATTTAGGAGGTTTATAATTTATGAAGCTATGATACTAGAAGAAACAATCTTGGAACAAATTCTGTCTAAAATTAAGGCACCTAGAATCAAGGAAAAAAGGAAAAGAGGAGAAAATTCAAATAAATAAAAAATGATAATAGAATCTCTAGCAGAAAGAGACTTCATGAAAATTAAATTAAGCTCAGGGAAGGAGCTCATCCTTACCCAAACCCAGTGAAAGTCATAACATGGAATGTTAGGGGCATTAATGCCCCTAGAAAACGGCACTTGATCAAGTGACAAAATGATCAAGGAAAAGTGGACATATATTTATTACAAGAAACGAAACTAAAAACAGACAAAAGTAATAAGCATCTAAATAACTGGAAACAATGGAAAGGACATTTTTTAGATTTTGATGGGTTTTTTGGGTTGCTAGGAATTATTTAGAACCCACTCAAAGTAGAATGAAGTATGGTAGATGATAACCAATGATGGATTCTATTGAAATGTAGAATGCTTCAAAGAAATGAATTTTTTTTATCTCTTTAATCTATATGGAAAAACCCCAACTATACATAAAAGAGAGTTATGACTGTATTTAATAGAGAAAATTCAAGGATTCATTGGTGAAAAATGAATGATAGTAAAATACTTTAATGCAATCTTAAATAACTAGGAAAAAATGGTGGGTCTAAGGAGAATAAAAATGATGCAATCAGATTACCAAATATTCATAGTCAACAATCACCTCAAGGATTTACAAGCAAGGAATGGAACTTTTAGATGGACAAATTGTAGGAAGGGATTCACTAATATTGGAAAAAGATTACTTAGATTTTTTATTTGTGATTATTTGGACAATCAAATGCAATACTGTGAAGTCTTAATACGTTCATTCACCTGATTAGATCACTTCCCCATTCAATTGATTATTATACACGATGGTCATAGACCAAGAAATCCCTTTAAATTTTAAAATATGTGGTTAAGAGTGTCAAGGTTGAAGAAATTTGTTGAGATATGGTGGAAGGAGATTACGTCTCGAGACCAATCCTACATATATCAACTTACTAAAAAACTAAAGTACATCAAAACTAAGTTGAAAGAGTGGAACAAAGACCACTCCAAAAATATATTTCAAGAAAAATAGAGAGTAGAAAAAGAGTTCACAAACCTTCAGGAGATCATAATTGAGAAAGGAATGGGAATAGAGGAATATGAAAGAGAGAAGACATTAAAAACAATGCTAAATAAATTATTGGAATGGGAAGAGTGCTATTGGAGACAAAAATCCTAGGAAATTTGGCTTAAAGAAGGGGATAGAAATACCAAATATTTTTATAAATTGATAATAGGTAATAAAAAAAGAAGTAGATATACAAACATCAAAAGATAAGATGGGACAGAAAATAAATTGTTGGAAGATATCAATAAAGAAGAAGTTACATATTTGAATCGAGCTTAAATAGAGAAGAAAAAATTAATAGTGAGGATAGAGAGGATTTTCAAGGTACTAGTCCTTCTATCATACCATAGAACAAAAACAAAGAGCTTTAGAAAATCATTACCAAGGAAGAAATCATAGAGGCTCTTTTTCAAATAAGTCCACATAAGGCTCTAAGACCAGATGGATTTCCAGCCAGATTTTTTAAACATTTTTGGGAAGTAGTAGGTGACAATACATTCAAGGTGGTGGGAGAATCAATAAAGAAGAAAAGTATACTAGAAGCTTTGAATCATATTTACTTAGCAACAATTCCACGAAAGAGACAAGTCCAATCCATGAATTAATTGAGATTGATTTCCTCTTGTAACACAACTCATAAGATAATTTTTAAAATCATTGCAAAGAGAATGAAGCTAATGTTGAGTTCAATTATTTCAAAAGAATAGAGTGCATTTACCCTGGGAAGATCAATTGTGGCTTCTTTAGCACAAAGAGTGGCATCAAACGAGGTGATCCAATTTTCCCTTTCATTTTATTAGCACAGTGGAAAATTTAGGGAGATTTATTAACAAGTTGAAGTGTTCTTAAAAATGGCATGGGATAAATGTGGCAGCAGGTATGGATCCTATGGTACATCAATAATTTGCTGATGATACAATATTGTTTAGAGAATCTAGTAGGGGTGAAGAAAATAATATGAAATCCTTGTAAATAGATACCGTAAAGCTTTAGGACAAAAAATCACCTAGAGTAAATTAGAATTTTTCTTTCTCAACACTCAGCCTAGCCTTCAAAAGGTATTAGCTAAAATTTTAAATTTGAAAGTGGCAAGTTTTCTTGGAATTTTTTGGGAAAGTCATTGTTTACTAGAGTCAATAAAAAAGATTTTTGGGAAATTTTAATTAATGTTGTAGCTGATAATTTTGCACTTTATTGGAACTGATTTTTGGCATAGTCAAATGTTGTTTTCCAGTTCACTACTTGTTGTAATGTATTTGTAAAGAATTGTAAGACAATGAGCCTTCCTATGGGTTGTATCCCTTTGTACTTGAGTAGTGAGCTCTAGGCAGTATGCCTGATTGCATTAGCATTCCCCTTTTATAATATTGTAGGTTCAAATCCCATTGTATTTTTTCCAATTTGGGTTTTCACATAAAAATATTGATGTTATGGTTGAATTGTTATTTATTGTGTATTTTTGCACTTTACTTTCTTTCTTTCCTAGTTCTTATTGACTTTAAGATCATGATGTAAAATATTGAATGTCCTAAGTAAAGAGGTAGACTAAAGATAAAGTATGTGAGAAAAGAGAACACAATTAGAGAAAAATAATTTTATATTTCTACCACCATAGGTGATAAGGATAAGTATAGCATTACAACTAATGATTACAAAATTACTATAGTAGACCTCAAATAAACATCAAGAGTCCAAGAAATCGATTATTTGATGGAAAATATTGAGGTTGATTTTTCTAGAACGATGAAGGATAATGTGAAGATCAAATAACTCAAAGCAGATGTAGAATAGTTAAGAGAGTTGAATAAAGAAATGGTGCAACATAAACAACAACATTTGATGGAATTTATAATTCAACCTATAATAACGCCAAAAGAAGATGTTTAGGAAATAAACATCATCAAGGATGAAACTTGTATATTAGAATATTATATTGAAGATACATTTAAAAAGGAAAAGAGGTTATCCAACAAGTAATAGAAAAATATTTAGTTGCTTCTCAAATAAATAAAAAAAGCATTCCATAAATCCTATGAACTTTGCTTGAGAAAAATTGAGAAAGAGATATAGAAGTTAATAGGTTGGATAGGAAATTAGGATGGGAAAAGGCAAGATTGGATGAATTCATAAAGGAATGGATGATATTTCCTTAACCACTTACAAACTAAAAGGTTGTCATGTTACAATCATTGGTAAGCTTATAGTTAATTAAGAAAATATTTAATTAAGAAAATATTTGATCCCTATTCAAGTGAACAAGGAGATAATAAAGGATGCAAGGAGAGTAAAAAATATAATTTTTTATTATGAAAAAGAGACAAAAGGTAGAGACATGAGAAAAGACAACCTAAATTGCAAGTATAATGCAAAAAGTAAAAATTTGCTACTCTCTCAAGAGTTACAAGGGAAGAAATGAGTGCAGTATTTGCAATGTTCAATGAATTTAGATGTAGGGTTGATGAAGAGATGGGGATTGGAAAATAATCGGGAATTGTTTGACTGATATAGTCAAGTTTTTTGTTTACACAAGTTATTTAATATTATTCTATCACCGAAATACCTTTTTGTAGTTATTAAAAGTTTTAGTAGATACAAGAGCATTCCAAAGATGATTAGCTTTTGTTGACAAAGTCAACATTCTGATTTAAAGGATCTAAAATATTCCTTTTTTTCAAGCTAACTTTATTTTATATTTATGAAACTATCATGTATTTTGAATCCAAAACAGAAGTTTATTTGTAATGGTCTCAAAGGTTTTAGACTAAAGGCTAGAGACTTATTAGTTTTATTGATTGGAAATCAGATAGACTTGTGGAACTAAGATTGCTAGTCAATTTATAAGTTCACTTCTTGATTTCTTTTTGTCATCATTAATATTATTTGTGTATATTTTGCATACCATTTTCTTCTGAATGTTATGTTGTCAATGTAATTCTCTATAAAGCATATTATAAATTTATTAGTGCATTTGGAATATCAAATCATTGCATTAGTATGTTGCCATAGTTTTGGAATTTTATTGTGTAGTGTATGTCCTTTAAAGATATCTATTTGTTAGTTAATTTTTGTCAAGTATATATGTGTTCTCTTCTTTCAATGTGTCATCAAGGTATGCAAGTGTAAATCATTGAAACTTAGATTTTTTGTTTTTTATTAGATTAGCAGGGAGACATCCCTGACCGAAAAGAGAGAAACAATATTATATCTATAACCATACACCAATTGTAGGACAACTAGGAGTAGTAAACCGGTTCTAATAAAAAATTATCAAAAAAATTCATGCCCTTGAAAACCATTTTCTATGAATACTAGTTTCATTCCTATTACTAATTATAGAAGTATCATAGTTGCAGTTGTCATAACACAAACTACTAATTCTCTTACTAGCATTATCCTTATCATCCTTTAATAAACCAGTCTTAGCATTCTTAATAAACATTAAGTTTTTCAAAGTAGGCATGCAGGCCTCAAAAAGACACCAGTTGTAAGTTATAACAAAAAGGAAAAATAGAGGAAGCAAATAGACCATTACTCCTTCTTGAGTAGGTTCCAATCCTCCTCAAGTTTGCCTAAATTCTACATTTGAATCTCATGTTGATCTTCTTCCTCCTCCTCAATCATCTCCCATTCACCCTTCTTGGCCTTTTTCTTCTTGATTTTCTTCAGTCGGCCTTGACCATAAACCATGCCCAGGACAATATTATTCTTTACCCCATCCATGATAGTGCAAAGGATATTGAAACAATTGCACAATTGTCTCACCTTCCTATCCTGTTCCTCATAATTTTTCTCCAGCACTCTTAGATTTATTGTCAATCATTCTTTCCCTTAATGTTTTTTTTCCCTTTGTGAAGTTTGAGAAATGATATGTTAAATCCTAGATTAATTTAATGATCTATCTTAGATTGAATCCTGATTTACATAAAAAATAACCCTTGTCATTTAAGAAAATAAATTATCTTTGAATAGAAAATCCTAATTAAATTTTTTATCATTTTCTATAAATAAAACATCACAAATATCAAAATTAATTAATTACTTTCCAAAAAAAATCATTGTCTAACATTGTCTAGACAGCCTAAGTAGTAAGAAGAATAAAATGGCAGGATTTCAATTTAGTCCATATGACAACCTAACATCACAGTAAATATTATTTAATAGAAGAGGAACAATACATAATTAAAATAGGTCGAAATCTCCAATATAGGAGAATACATAATTAAATAGAAGGTACGTTGGCAAAGGATAAGTACTAAAAATATTGTTCAAAGGTCACATGTGAGACGATGAGGGACATGCATATGGCAGTGATGAACATAGCGATCAATAAGATCATGAGAACGTGAAGAGATCATAATATCGCAAAAGCAGCCTAACTTCATTTTCCTTATGCCCCTGCAACAACGCCAATTGGGGTGCTTTGTCATTCCTCCATTCGAAATACAATGGTTAACCCTACTCAGGGCTTCAAATTCATTGCTACAAGTACTCGGGACACCTCCCACCTGCACAGTATACATACTCATCACCACAAGAGCACAAATGAGAATCGCCATGGCCTTAGTCATCTTTACTTTCAAGAAAACAAAAATTGCAATGGATGATTCAATCCATTTGCTTCTCTCTTTTTATAGACTTGGAAGGCCATGAGTTGGCACTAGAATCAACGTAGACGGTGGTGAATGTCACGTGGACAGAAAACATTTTATTTTATCTATCAAATATTAAAAAAACCTCGCTACCCAAAAGAATAAACAATGAATTTGTGAGCTCGCGAGTCCCTTTTCATGGTAATTTATGTTAGAAATGATACACATTGGTTAAAAGAGAGCACCGACGAAAGATAAAGCCA
The DNA here is from genome assembly GCF_030272615.1 of Cryptomeria japonica. Lineage (NCBI taxonomy): Eukaryota > Viridiplantae > Streptophyta > Pinopsida > Cupressales > Cupressaceae > Cryptomeria > Cryptomeria japonica. Next base: position 145,195,610 of record NC_081408.1, on the reverse strand, counting down.
GGAGTTTTGATCCTTGTTTTGATCTAATTTAAGAAAGTTCGCTTTGGCGTTAGTGTGTTTGTTGAGTGCTTGTTATAACAATCATGTAGTACAAAATTTGTATGAAAGATTATAGGGTCAGAACTTATAGTTTGGTGTACATGTCAACAAATAATACTTGTCTATAAATCATTTGCTTTGATCAATAGTAATACTTGTCCCTGTTTTCGCAACCGTATCTTGTTCGAATAAATCTTTACTATATAATATCAGAGCAGTGATCCATTAAATGCTAAAATTGTAGCGATGGAGGTTCTCTGCATTTCGTAATCAGCTGGTTTCCATGGTGGTTCTCACTTTGAAGACTTCTGCTATATTATATAGACTTCTGTTATTAATAATGTAAGACAATGCAGTGATTTTCTTAGAGTAAGTGACTGTGGGGAGTATCTTGTATTCCACATTTTCTAAGATTTATATGCATTCTAGAATATATGTACCTGTTTGCATAGGGTAAGTTCTTATTAATTGAATCTCATTCTTTGAAATCAAGACAACATGGATGGAATTCACATACGGGCATAGCTCCAATTTTTGATAGACTAATTACTAGATTCAATTTTCTATATATATGAATATGTTGTTATCCTTTTCTTAACTGAACAAGAGCTGCGTTGCAGCTCGAGTCAGACATGCGAAAAAGAGATGATCTTGTATAACATTATAAAATACACAGTTTGAAATTTTGAAAGAATCTTTTTCACTACTCAATCCAGCCACATATTATTGGAAGAAATTTGTAAAAATCAGCAAGCAAGTCTGAACACAAATTGTGTGTAAAATGAAAACAAAATCTTTTTTCGATTTAGTAGTAACCGAAAATGTTGCCCCTCTGAACACGGATTGTGCACAGAAAAATGTAGATGACCATAGAGGGGCCTGTATGCAAGACTCTTATTTCAAGAATAACTTGACTACATTGCATCTTTCACTCAAAATGTTATTCTAGATACTAGTTTATTAAATAACTTTGCGTAGATTTGTTCAAGCAGCAGGTTCGAATACTTATCAAAGGCTTTAAATTTTTTTATGTTTGTGGCTAATATTTGGGAATATGGAGTTTTTTTTGGTTATTATGATAGCATTTAAATTTGTAGACTTACAGCAGAGAGGTTTTATTGTAGCATAGAAGCTTGTTTGTGAGCTTTAATTTATATTTACTTTAGCCCAACTTTCCCCCAAAATGGGAAAGAGTATAGTAGGAAAAAGCTTCACTGCACATCAGTCATTTGTTCTCTTTGTTCTCTTTTCAGCTTCTGTTATTTTACCTACAATATGGTTACACAATCTCACTCTGCTATCACAGTAGGTATGCATCTCTTGGTGTTTTCTTTGCTATATATTGGGCTAATTAGCATTCTTAACTTAAATCTTTTTCCTTCTTCCTTGTGACTGACTTCAACTTTTTCAAGCACAATATTGCTCCCCCATCTCCTTAATAGGTTTCTAGATTGTCCTAGACTTCATCTTCTTCTATGAAAGGTAGAAAGTCAATGACAAGATCAATGCAACCTTCTCAGTTTAGAACCTCAGTAATTAATCTCTTTCAATAAAAAAACCTATAATAGCACAAGGAAATATAATTGTAAACATAGATAATATAGATTTTTCCTTTGTATAACGTATTTTGAGAACAAAAGGATCACATGTACAAACATAAAAGCCCTAAATAGTACTGTCCAAAACCATAATTTCATAAACAACCAGATACATATGCATTCAAAACAGTACAGGCCATGGGCAATAGCAAAAAGAAGATAACATGCAAACATGTATCTTCGGCAATGGTTCTACTAACATGTTCTTTACAAGTAAAATAACTAGCTGCACATCTGAGGAAGTTATGAAAGAGGTCCAAAGATTGGTGGAATTATACAAGAGTGACGAATTGGGTATTATTATGACACATGATTCTAACACTGTGCATCTGTTGAGTAGTGAACTATAACTTTTTGTTATAAACGATCCTTTAAAACAATAATAATTTAGACATCAAGGATATTTAAGTTTCCATGCATTTTTAACTTGTATAGGAATCATAGGAAGAATTGAGTAGATTATTGCAGATGCTGGAGCCCTCCTAGCATTTGTCAAAGTGGGAGATTTGTTCTAAGAAATTATAGAGTCTCTGTTTGTCAATGTGGGAGATTTGTTCTAAGAAATTATAGTGACTAAAGTTGGAGACTTGAGAATATAAGATCAAAATTTTTTTTATAGTGAGTGGACTTATCTTCATGCATTTGTAAATCAATGAAAATTTCCAGCACAATTCAAGATTTTTTTGTTTTTTATAATTGATGGACATAGATAGCCCCTCAAGAATTACATGCAGTTAACATGACTAGCAATGATAAAGAAATAGTGTCAAACTACTAAGCCAACAAACCCTAGCCAATTATAAGATTAAATCTTTAACAATCTAATAAACATTTCTTCATATCTTCACTTATTTGTGCCATGCACTTGAGTAGGGTGGAGTTGGAGAGCTTTATGCCAAGGCGGACTTGGCCTTTGTCTTGCCATGAGCAAAATTTAACTTTGTTTGGCCATTCCTTTCATAGGGAAGACTTCAAAATCCATTGGACAACTTGACCATGTCGAACTTCATGCATCATGTGCCACACCTTTAATATGCCTAGCGAACTTCAAGTTGGTTCTGACATTGCTTTCTACCATGTTGCAGGTTGGAGTTTGTCTTGTCTTAGGCATGGTAGAGTTGGAGGTTGTGGAGACATGCTAGGCCAAGAGCTAAGTGTTGTGCAATCCATCCATATGCTAAGCGGACTTCAAGCATGATGTGCCATGCATAGGGTGGACTTGAATGCCTGATAAGACATAAAACATGGTTGTCTTCATGATCTGTAAGACATTGGCCATTCTTCCTTGGGCAGGATATGTTACTCTTTTGCCATGACTAAATCTTGTGCAAACTTGATGACTACCTTCCAAACCCTAAATCTACTTTCAAAAAAGTAGAAAAAACTAAAAAGCAAAAATGGAGAAAAGCAAAAACTAAAAAAAAAAGAGAAAAAAACACAAAAATTGCAATCCTTGTCCTTCAGACCTTCTGAGCACTTTGTCAATGTCTTGATAGCATTCCGAACATAAATTCTCTACTTGTCTCCAAGTGAATTGTCAAAAATCCTAATCTTAAACTCTCAAAGAAAAGAGTTATGAAATTGCAGAGTTAAGACCAAAAACCCTAAAAAGAAAACAACTAGGGGGTCTCTATTTTTAACGGGATGATGTGTGAAATAGGCCACAACAGGTCCCAACCTAATTTTTAGTTATGTCTATTTTGTTGTTTTGTCCTACTCTATGGACTATTTTTCCTTGGTTAATGTTGTTGGGGTTTTTTTTGTTGTTCCTTCTATCTCTATCTAATTACCACTTTGGTAAGCCTCGTTCTTTGTAATAGGTTTTGGGACCTTTAGAAAACCCACTTATTTTAATAAAAAATATCATGTCTATTTTGTCAAAGGTGGTTTTGATTTTCAATTTGTATTAATCTGCCATAAATGTCATATGTTTTCCTAGTACTATCCATAGTTGTTTGGTCAATACATTAAAGTGTTGTCCATAGCCTCCTAATGAGTTGCACAAGGAAATTTGTGAATTTTTCTATAGAAAATTATGTTTAGTGAATGGAAGAATAACTCATAAATTTCTTCCATGTCCATTAGATAGTGCTGAATGAAGCATAAAGTACAAAAACTCTTAATTTCTGGCATTTATTTATTTATTTTCACCAAAAACTCTTTATGAAACTCATTCGTTAATTGTCAAAATGGATGGATGCACTCTTTACTTATCTTGGAATACTAATGCAAGGTATCTCCTTAAAGAATATTAGGAAATATTGTAATGAACTAAGGCATGTTACTCAAGGAAGTCATGAATGCCTACAAAAACCTAACAAGCTAATAAGAAAATACGACAATTATTATATCCTTTCCCTAAATCAAATTGCATGTCTCTCTAAACAATGAGAATAAATACCCAAAAATAATTCTTCTTTGTGTGATCCTTCAAAGAAGGATAGCATGCCATGTAAGTCCAACAAATCATCCTCCATCTTGTAGTGTGTTGATTTCTCCTCACAAAACCTTCATAACTTTCCAAGACACTCAAGGATCTTAACTACAATTTTGGGACTCAATGTATTAGTATATTGAGACTCTATAATGTATCATATATTAATAGATATTTGTTCAATGAAGATATGGTTGATAAAATATCCGAATTCATCATTAGACTTCTTAACAATCATTCAGTTGATGAAAAAACTAGAATTGATAAGATCTACTATCTTATAAACTATCTTGAAAAACCAAAACATAAATTTTATTTTATTTATCCAAACTTCAAAATCTAAATATTACTACTATTCAAATGAAATGATATATATAGACATATGTACAACAAACTATAAGCTCTGACCTTATTATCTCTCAAATAAATTATGTACTATAGGATTGTTACAAAAGAACTCAACAAACACATCCAGTTATCCAGAAAGGATCAATCTCACTCTTTCCTTTTACCATTGTTAGTGCCATTTTTAACAAATGCATGTGATTTCCAACATTAATTACCATGTAAAGGGACTCACCAGCTCACAAATTTCTTGATTTTTTTTTCAGAGTGAGATTTTTAAGTTTTTCAGAGATAAAATAAAATCTCCTATCCACGTGACATTTACCATCATTCATGTTGATACCGATGCCAACTCATGGCCTTCTAAATCTATAAAAAGAAAGAGGTAGATGGATTAAATCATCCACAACAATTTTTGGTATTTTGAAAGGAAAGATGACCAAGGCCATGGCAATTTTGATTTATGTTGTTGTGTTGATGAGTATGTTTACTATGTAGGTTGGAGGTGTAGTTTGTCACAATGAATATGAAGTGCTAAGTAGGGTGGACCCTTGTGTTGCGAATGGAACTATGGGGAAGAAGCCTAATGGTCGTTGTTGCAGGGGTATTAGGAAATTGAGCTTAGGCTGCTCTTGCAATATTATGATCTCTGCAGAAGCTCATCACCTTATTGATGACTATGTTCATCAGTCTCATATGCATGTTCCTCCTTCCTTCAAACGTTAAATATTCTCCATAGGCATTTCTTTGAGAAATTTTCTGAAGAACATTTTTTAAATAATTAACCTTTGCCAATGTACCTTCTAGTCATTTATTAATTCTTCAATATTAGAGATTTCAATCTATTTTAGTGATATATTGTTCTTTTGCTATTCAATAATATCTATTGTTGATCTTTGAGACATTATGGGCAAAACTGAAATCTTGCCCCGATATTCTTTCTCCTTATTAGGTTGTGTAACCGATGTTAAACAATGGCTTCTAATGAAAAATAAATTGCATACTCTTAAAATGACAGTTTTTTTATGTAGGGTTTTGATATCAAGAAAGTTTATTATTAAGAAACTAGTTAGCAAATTATTTTTTAATTAGAATTAAAATCTTTGCAATTTATAATTTTTTTTGATAGATACTGATACATAGATTTTTTCATCTAACAAAATGTATAATTGAGATAATTATATTATCTATAAAGTAAAATGCATAAACAAATATCTATCATACTTGGATTTCTTGTTATCTTTTCCGTCTCCAATTTTACATCCATTATGTTTTGGAAGAAATTGTAGATTTGTTCTTACAATAAAATCTGGAGTTGTCAATAAAATTTAACGAATTGGGGATTGAGGCCTTCCGGTTTGGTTTGTAATCATAAATAATCTCTTTCTACTTGGATCAGACTAAAAAAATATAATTTCTTCATTAAATAATATAGGTGTAATGAGTTCTTATCAATTTTGGCTTTGAGTCATGTATAATGCTTTTCACTGTTAACGTTTCTCATTATACTATATGATCTATCATGAGGATGAAATAATTCTTCATTTCTGCTGTCTAACTAATTCTTTTATTCATGAATCATGTAATATGATAAAAAACTAATGAAAAGTGTTATGCAATTGATCCAACACTAAGATCCAAAGGAGTTGAAAGATCTTCATCAGAATCCTGGATCCAACTTCATTGACATTCTTGAGTAATTGTTTCAACAACAGAAACATTATTAAACATCACGTGAAATACAGAAAAATAATAATAATTAATGCATCAGAATAAAGGTTTTTTTTTCATGAAGGAGGGTGATGCACTATCATGTACAGCTAGGACAAGACCCTTCTCGTGGGTGCGATAACTATTACAGAAACTCGATGCCAACCTTGTTATTGTTCTAAATTTTTAAGAAAGTAAGGTAATGTTAATTGTGAAAAAAGAGGATTTTGGGAGCTTAGTTGTGGCAAGAAAAAAAACCATATATTCATGCTAATGGTTTCACGTGTACTCCTTGAAATTGGAAAGAAGATAAAATTCAATATTTTCTCAACAAATAAGATTACTAGTCTAGAAAATCAAGGTTATTTATAATGGTTAAAAGGTGTTGTTATCTGATTTAATGTGATGTTGGGCTTAGGTTCATGTGATGAAGAATAAGGAACAATATAGAAGAATGGTTTACAAGTTCATGCAGGGGCAGCAAGCATCGTGGTCATCAAGAAGGGAAAAATAAACAATTTCCAAGCGCGCTAAGGGTGGCTAGAGGGTTTTTGAGCATCCCTTCCACCTAATTCGTCTCTAGTCATTGATCCACAATATTTGCCTTCTCTTTTTATCAAGGAGTGCATAAATAGGCAAAACTCTTACCATGTTTGTTCATGTTACCAGTGGCTTCCAAGGGGTGCAAGCTTTTCCATACCGTTGCTCCATGGGACAACTTAAACATCACACACTAACAGCTAAGTCCTAGGCTAAAAGTTCTAAATAGACAGAGTTGACGAAAATTTTCCAGGCTTAATTTGTTCCTCAGTATGTGTTGTTTAAGGCTAGCCTTGCTCCAAAGGTCATAAAAAAAATGGTTTTTTTCAAGGGGTGCAAGCTTTTCTATACTGTTTTCTCCATAGGTAATAAAAAAAATTGAAAGAAGAGTCAGGGAAGTTTCCTTGTCTAATATTTAGACTATAAAATTTTTAAATTTTCTTATGAACTACAAATCATAGGAGTTCACTATCAATTTTTTAACTAGCATATATATCTTAAATTTTAATTTAATTTATATAAAATACGTTGAAGGATATTATTTGTGGCACCTATTTGACTTTATGGTATAAAATTGATTAAAAATAGGTGCCTTGAGAAGGATACGCAAGCATATCTCTTGGTGTATTCTATATAGATTAAATTAAAATTTAAGATATATATGCTAGTCGCAGTCGTATGGCGCGACATGGAAAACATAAGCTAAATGCAATATATAATTATATAGTATTTTTTTCTTGAATTGGATTATACTATTATGTGGAGATATATGAAATTTTATATATCTATTTAGACCATTTTAATAATATTAACGTCTTGCAAGATTAAAGTATATACTAAAATGTAAGATATATTAGACTTTATTTCATTATAATATAAAACTTTATTGAATGCTCAATATTATGGTTAGAAATAGGGTTAGGGTTAAGGTTCACATCATTGTTAGTGCTACAACTAGGGTTAGCATCAAGGTTAGGGTTTGGTTTAGGTTTAGATTTATGGTCAAGGTTAGGATTTAGGATTACTATTAGGATTATAGTTAGGGTTAGGGTTTAGTGTTAGGGTTAAGTTTATGGTTAGGGTTTAGTATTAAGGTCAAGGTTAAGGTTCACATCATTGTTAGGGTTACGGTTAGGGTTAGGGTTTAGGGTTAAGGTTATGATAATGGTTAGGGTTTATATCATGGTTTGGGTTAGTATCAAGGTTAGGTTTGGTTTAGGTTTAGGATTATGGTTATGATTAGGGTTAAGGATTATAATTAGGATTATGGTTATGGTCAGGGATATGGTTAGTTATTAATATTAGGGTTCAGTTTATGGATAGGGTTAGGGTTTATTGTTAGTTTTACAATTATGTTTACGATTTATATCAATTTAGGGTTAATATAACCATAATTACAATTAGGTTTAGCGTTAGGGTTAGAATTATAACTGGGTGTAGGGTTAGGTTTATGAATTGATTTATGATTATTTAATGTAGGGTTAGGCTTAGGTTTAGGATTATCGTTAGAGTTACATTTAGGGTCAGGGTTATGGTTAAGTTTAGGGATAGAATTATGGTTAGGGTTAGGGTAAATGTTAGGGTTAGGTTTTAGGGTTCGGGCTAAAGAGCATTGCTTGGTTTTAGGGCAATGGGTTGGCTAGGATTTGGATTAGGGTAAGGGTTACAATTGTGGTTAGGATTAGAATAATGGTAGAGTTAATTTTAGGATTTGGGTTATGGTTAAGTTTAGGGTTAGAATTATGGTTATGGTTATTGTTAGGGTTAGTATCAAGGTTAAGTTCTAGTCTTATGGTTATTATTAGGATTTACATCATGATCAAGGTTAAGGATTTAGGGTTAGAGTTAGATTATAGTCAATGTTAGGGTTTACATTAGGGTTAAGTTTTGAGTTATGGTTTGTGTTAAGATTTAATGTTAGTGTTTAGGGTTGAATTTGAGATAATGGTTAAGATCCACATCATAGTTAGGGTAAGGATTTGGGTTAAAAATATGTTTATTGTAGGGTTAGGATTTAGGGTAAGTGTTATGATTAAGGCCAGGGTTTAGTATTATGGTTATGGATATGGTTAGTGTTAGGATTCACATCATGGTTAGTGTTATGTTTTACATCATGGTTAGGGTTATGGTATGGGTTAAGATTTAGTGTTAGGTTTAACATTATCATTAGGGTTAGGGTTTAGGAATAGGGCAAAGGATTATGGTTAGGGACAAACATAGGATTAGTTTGTGGGTTAGAAAAATATTTAGGTTTAGGGTCATTATTAGGTCATGCTTAAGCTTACTATTGGGCTTAAAATCATAGTTAGAGATAGTATTGGAGATAAAATAACACTTAAGATCTAGGTTTAGGGTTATGGTTTGGATTATTGATGCATGGGATACTGATCTACAAACACCCCAATAATCTATACTTATTGTTTTGACAACTTGACCTTAGAATCCCTTAAGGTTTTCTAGTCTTCTCCTCCACCAAACAACTCAAATTTGGATTACCAACTCAATAAATCAAAATAAAATCACCTAGGGTCTTCCCATGACCCAAAAAAATTGGCTCATAAACCAACACATACCCATTTGCCTAGTTTACATAAAACCCTCTTACTCGGGTGCAACCTAGGCCTTATCCTAGTAGGCCTGCCAGATGGGTTTTTCAGACTTAATTCAATTTTTTCCCAAAACACTAACAAAATAAATTAGACTTCCAGATACCCTTCTGGTTGTTACATACAATATGTGAAAATAAACTATGGTTCTTTTGGACAAAATATCTAGACCAACACCCTGCTACACACCAACTAGGCCCAATTAGCCCTCTTTTCTGAAGTATCAACAAATGGTACAAACACAAAACCAAACATAAAAAATGTCTTGAAAAATATTCCAAAACAATATATTTTCCATGTTTAAAGCCAAGAAAAACTCATTTGATAGGTTAGATATCAAAACCCAATTTTTAGACCTCCTAACCTAGGGCTTTCTCAAAACAACTCTTCCATTCACTTCCAGACTTGAACAAGGGTCATTTTACCTTTTCTTCAACCCCCAAAAACATCTTCCAACATACAAACACCACCTTGTTAAGCTACTTCTTCTGCTACTATACCCATGCCTCCATTTTCATACTTTTTTTCTCACACAAACAATCACTTTTATTGATGATCACCTGTTCAATCCCTTTTCCCTACATTCTTTCCATTGGTTTTGCTAAAAATACATTTATAGGGTTTCATTCCTCAAGGAACAATAATGACATAAAGAGGAATGAGCCCTAACTTATCATTTTGAGACCAAAATAACACAAAATGTGCATCTACAATAGTGTTCTTTGGAACAGTCAAAATAAATGATTCAAAACAGATGTAAAAACATTCAAAATGGATTAAAATTCTCATTAATACCCAAAGGAATCACCTACAATCAATTTCCAAATAAAAAATTAAAGAAAACAATACAAAACTAGCAAGTAGTTTTCAGATTTTTGTATCAAAAAAGAGTGCAGTATGTACAATCCAATAATGATTGCTTCCCAAAATTCAACCTTAATTATCCAAGTCATGTAGCATGATTTATAGACCAACATAAACCTTAAAAAACTGACCATAACCACCTTTCCCCTTAACAAACATCTAAACCTCTTGTTTGGCTAACTAGTCGTTGGGTTTTTAAATTTGAATTTGACAACACTAGACATAATCCCCTTAATCCTAATTTGTCAACACAAAAGGCTTTATTTGAGCCTTATTACATCAAAATTACTCAACACAACCTAATTAAACTCATTACGAATCCTTTGTTCCATTTTTACATATTTAGACTTATTGACCCCGATTAGATCCATTTGCACTCAAAACTCATTTCATTCTTCCTCTTCCATTCAAATGCCTTAATAGTATTTATTAGAACATTTTTAGGTCCTTTAGACCATTGAATCCATGTTCTATACCAAAATGGCTTCATGTGCATCCATGTCACAGGATGTGCTCCTGCACCATACTCACCCCCTAGGAAAAATATCTTGTCCCAAGAGAATAGGGGTCTTGTTTGTACTCCATGCATCCTTCTCAAAGCCCACCTACACCTTTCAAAACCTGCAACAAACTCCTACAAATGAGTAGATAAAAAAAAATTATTGGATCTCTAATTTAGATAGTCATGTATGGACTACTGTTGCACCATGTTCCCTACCTTTGTGAGGTCCAAATGACCCCAACCTCCATTCATCGTTGAAGGACTAGCACTGTCCTTAATTTTCATACTTAGAGGGAACTCAATAGTCCCTATTATCACACTAGTCTACACCTTCCTTTTCTTGTCAAGAATAGAATGTTGTTGCCCTTCTCATTTCTTTCCAAGCCCCTGATCACTACCTTTTGTTTCCATCGCCTTAGAAACCTGCAAACTCACATACTCCTTCCTACCAATGCATATTACACTGGATTTAAAGATATGATTATTTTTTAGAGGAGTTATTGTAAATCTCTTACCATCCTTGTGAACAACATATGTGTTCAAGAACAAATCATGCAATGTCCTTCTCTTTTATTGCCAAGGCCTTCCTAAGAGTACATGACAACATGTCATAGCAACAATGTCACACAATACCCTATCATGATAATCGCTAGTGGTAAAATCTACATATGCTAGCTCTTGGACTACTAGATTTTGTTCATTTGTTACCCAAGTGGCTTTGTAGGGTCTATTATGTGGTATTCTTACTAAATTTAACTTCTCAACCATCTCTTGAGAAACCAAGTTATCAAAAGAACCTGAATCAATTATCATCCTACATACTTTACCATGACTCAAGCATTCAGTTCTAAAAATGGATACCTAGTGTTGTACCTGCTACAACCTTTGTCCTCTTCCAAACATCAGAAAGTCACCCTCAGGTTATTAAGCAACAATACCAATTTTCTCTTCTTCTGGTTGTTCTCCCCCTTGGGCCAACTGAATTCTTTTCTCAGTCTTCTTGCCACCTTGTTCATTCATTGGATACTTGAAGGAAGTGTGCCCAACTCCATTTCATGTGAAGCACCTTCCCATAAAGACTCCTGATCCTCTACCTGATCTAAATCTACCTCCACCTCTGTATCCACCTCTCTGATCAGAAAATGACTCCTTACCCTTACCATTGGTGCCTTATCCTTGTCCTTCATTGTTAGGCTTGCTGCCCTTTCCTCTATATACATTACTTCTATCACTTCCTCCTTATCTCTCTTGCTTCCTCTTTACCTTTTCTTCAACCCTTATAGCCAACTGAAAACACTCTCCAAGTTTCTTTGGTATAGTCAAACCAATCTCATCTTGGAAGTTGTATCTAAGCCCATTGAGATATCTTGCAACCTTCGCATCCTCATCTTCCAATCCACATCTTATACTCGACTTGTGGAATTGCTCAGTGTAGGTCATCAGATCCATGTCTTTTTGTTTTAGATTTTGTCTCAACCTCTTTGTATGAATAGCATAATCAGATGGAATGAATTGATCCTTCATCATGGCCTTCATCCTACTCCATGTGGTGATCTTAGTCATCCCTCATTTTTTTCTCTCTTTCTACATAGTACTCCACCATGTTAGAGCAGTACCTCTCAACTTTGTGCTGGCAAAGTTCACCTTCTTGTCCTCATTCATGTCTGCATACTCAAAGTAGTTTTCTAGGGTATCAATCCACCCCAATACCTCTTCAACCTTTCTTGAAATGTTGCATTATCCCTTCTCATTTGTCTCATCTCTCTATCACTTTTTGCTTCTTGTTCTTTCCTTTCTCTCCTTTCCATATCCAAGGTCTCTTTCAACTCTTGGTTCTCCCTGGCTCTTTGTTATTTAAGAGGCATCTTGTATATACCCCAACTAGTACACTACTTCTCCTTCTTCCTTACTTCCCTCAAGAATCTACTAGTGGCTCTGATACAACTATGATGCATAGGATACTGGTCTACAAACACCCCAATAGGAAATACTTGTTGTTTTCACACTTGACCTTAGAATCCTTGAAGGGTTTCTAGTCTTCTCCTTCACCAAAGAACTCAAATTTGGATTACCAACTCAATCAATCAAACTAACATCACCTAGGGTCTTCACATGCCCCAATGGAATTGGCTCAGCAACCAACACATATCCATTTTCTTTGTTTACACAAAACCCTCTTACCCAGGTCCAACCTAGGCCTTATCCTAGTAACCCTACCAGTTGAATCTTTCAGATAATTCAATTTTTTCCCAAAACATTTACAAAAAACATTAGACTTCTAGATACCCTTTTTAAAGTTACATAACATATGTGAAAATAAACTATGGTTCTTTAGGACAAAATATCCAGACCAACACCCTGCTAAACACCAACCAGCCCTAATTAGCCCTCTTTTCCAAAGCAAGTACCAAAAAAAAGTCTTGAAAAATGTTCCCAATCAATATATTTTCCAGGTTTCAAGGAAAGACACAATCATTTGGTAGGTTAGATATCAAACCCCCCTTTTTAGGCTTCCTAACCTAGAGCTTTCTCAAAACCACTCCTCCATTCACTTCCAGACTCAACCAAGGGTCATTTCACCTTGTGCTCAACCCCAAAAAACATCTTCCAGCATAAGAAAACCACCATGTTAAGCTACTTCTTTTGTTGCTACACCCATGCCTCCATTTTCATTTTTTTTTCTCAAACAAATAGTCACTTTTCTTGATGATCACCTATTCAATCTCTTTTCCCTACATTATTTTCATTGGTTAGGTTAAAAATACATTTATAAGGTCTCATTCCTTAAGGAACAACAATGATATAAAGAGGAATGAGCCCTAACTTATCATTTTGACACCAAAATAACAAAAAATATGCACCTACGACAATGTTCTTTGAAACAGTCAAAATAAATGATTCAAAACAGATGTAAAAACCTTCAAAATGGATTAAAATTCTCATAAAAACCCAAAGCAATCATCTACAATCCATTTCCAATCAAATATTAAAGAAACCAATATAAAATTAGCAAGTAGTTTCCAGATTTTTGTATTCAAAACAAGTGCAGTCCGTATAATGAAATAATGATTGCTTCCCAAACTTCAACCTTACTTCTCTGAGTCATGTAGCATGAGTTATAGACCAACATAAACCTTCCCAAGCTAGCCATAACCACCT